>NC_055991.1:69012811-69325122 GCF_018446385.1 Zingiber officinale
CTATTTGAAAGGATAGGATGGAGTGGTTTAGTGAACATGAGATATCCTACTTATCCTAGAATTGGTCTTGAATTTTTAAGCTCAATAGAAGTTGATAATGTCCAAGGAGGGGGGAAGTGTAAATTCCGGTTGTTTAATGAAAATTATGAATGGACGTTGGAAGATTTTAATACTAGTTATGAGTTGCCAAAGAATGATGTGTGTGTGATTTTGCCCCAATTTGAGAATTCACATTTCTGGCAACAAATTTCTGAACAACCGTTATTTGATCCTCATAATTCCAGAGTTTGCCAAATTATCAATCCTATTTTTAAATATGCTTATTTGGTCATGAAAAACACTATATTTGGAAGGGAGGACCAAGAGGGATCGGTAAGACTTGTAGACTTGTATTGTTTGTGGGCAATGGTCGAAAATGTTCCAATTAATTCTGGTTATTTCTTTCTTAGACATTTGGCAAAATTAGGGAAATCAAATTCTACCACACCTATTATTTTGGGGGGATTACTTACTCAATTAGCCTTAGTATTAGGATGTGATTTGAGTGAATTGGAGGTGGTGGAGAGTTTTTGTACGTTGGATTTCAATTCATGTTTAGCAATGAAAATGATTAAGCATGAAGAGCATGGATTTAGTTTAGTCATTAAAAATGGTTTCCCTTTAAAATTGCCCAATCATGATTTTACTACAATTCATAATAAAGAGAATTGGTGTTTAAAGTTAGCTAGGCAACAATCTAGAGCCTTGTCAACTTTTACTCAAAAAAATGTTTCTAAGGGTAACCAAGAGATTCATAGTTTTATGTTTCAAGAACTTAATTCTGCTTTAAAGAATATTCATAGTGATTTAGATTCAACTAATGAATTTCTTGAAGATAAGAAGCTTATGGAGGAGGAACTATTTAAAAAGCTACAAGATTGTTTCAAGAGCGAAAGAGATTTGTGTGATAAGATTTCTAAAATGATGAATGCTTATAGGGCTAAAATGGAATTTCATGAAGATTTTAGAGGTTGTATGAGATTTGTGCAGGATGATATTGATAAATTGTTTGAATATCATAATTTTTTCAGAAACGAAGTTAAATGGTTTGTTAAGGATTTTGCATCTTCTTTCCCTGATTTTCCTGATCTTCCACCTCCTCCACCATACTGATTTCATCGGGACGATGAAAAGTTTAAGTCTGGGGGGGTGTCATGTATTGTTTAGTTTGGTTTTCAGTTTTTAGTTTTTGATTAGTTTTTCATGTTGGTTCTTATTTTCATTGCTTGTTGCTTTATTTTGCTTGTTTTTGAAATAATCATGGCAAAAAAAAAAAAAAATTTGAGAACATCAAATCTTCACTTATATGTTTTCTTGGATTCAAGTGAAATGTTAGCACGATTATTGTCTCGATTCATGATGTTCGCATGATGCTACTAGTAAACTTTGTGTTGTTCTTTTTTCTATCTTGGGAAGCATTAATAAGCTAAGAATCTTATGGTGATGAGTTTTAGTTTTGGTTCAACCTTAAGGATTTTATCTTCACTACACTTGTGCTTGATGCTTGAATAGTTGATGTCATTGAAATAGTCATGATTCATCTTGTTTACTTAGTACTTGGTTTCCATGGTGATTTCTCAACTTTCATTTTGGTTACTGGATGAGGCTCAAATCATTAAAGCTCATTTGGAAAAATCAAAATATCCCAACATGTGTGCTAAAAGTACATTTGTGAATAAGTTTTGCACAATGCAAACACTTATAAAAAAGAAAAGAGAACATTTGTGAATAAGTTTTGCACAATGCAAACACTTATAAAAAAAAAAAAAGAGAACAATAAGGGATATAAAAAATAGTTGTCATGAGTGGAATCTAGCAAGTCACCCCTTTGAGACCAAGTTAGGTTACTGGGGAAATGACTGTTTAGCTTCTCTTGAGATTGAGCACACCTTTGAGACCTTGGGTTAGTTGAGAAATATAAACCAAGTGAATGGTAAGTAAGTGCCTATCACTGGTTACTTGTCTTTCACTGGAAACATTAGGAATTCAAATTTGATGACGACTTGACTAGGACATGGATTGAAACATGAAGGGTGTTGAGTTACTTTTACACTGTGCACAAGATTCTTATGCTTGGACCATACTTTACTTGTTTCCATGATCATGCTTGTTAATGAAACTTTTTGATAGAGTTAGGAAAGTGCACTGGGTTTTATGAATGTGTTGTAGAACATATGAATTTAGACTGCAGCATTTTGCTTGAGGACAAGCAATGGTTTAAGTCTGGGGGTGTGATGTGCGTAGATTATATACTCTTTTATGCTTTTTTTTACGCACATTTACATACTTTGAGCATGTTTGATCTATGCATTTTTATACTTCCAGCTTTCCTTTTAGCATATTTACTCTTATGGTTCGGAGATATGCTTTTTGTGCATTTTCTGTACATAGGAGTCGAAATTGGTGAAGATTATGCGTCCTCGGGCAAGCTTGGAAGTAATTGAAGGGAGAGATCATCAGGCCGTGTACCACACATGGCCGTGTAGTCTTAACAGGAAGGGAAGAGGACATGGCCGTGTGAATCTCACACGGCCGTGTCTTGATTTGAAGAAATCAGAGCAGATGCCTTACATGGCCGTGTGGATCTACACGACCGTGTTAGGTTTCCAGAGGCCAAGCAGGTGGTGGTCGTGTGCATCACACTGCCGTGTGAAGTTTCCAGAGACCAAGCAGGCGGTGGCCGTGTGGATCTACACGGCCGTGTGAGGTTTCCAGAGACCAAGCAGGTGGTGGCCGGGTGCACCACACGGCCGTGTAGCATTTCTAGAGAGCAGAAGGGTCTTGGCCGTGTGCACCACACGGCCGTGCAGCTTTGGCAGAGAGGGAACTGGACATGGCCGTGTGAATCTCACACGGCCGTCTCACGGGGCCGTGTGACGCCCGATTCCCTCCTCTATTTAAACCCTTCTTCATGAATTGAAAGGGGATCTCTCCCCCTTTGGGAGAAAGCAAGATTTGGTGGTTTCCTCCCATTCTTGGGAGGATTTCTGGGCGATTCTAAGGGAGATCTCGACGATTTCGACTCCGGAGCGAGGATTGGATCCGAAGACAAGGCTTCTTCGTAGATAAGTGTTCTCTTTCCCCCTCTTCTTGTTTTCTTGGATTGGGGATTCAAGGAATGCTTGTAATCTCTATTTCTTCGGGTTTTCTTCCTCGATTCATGGAGTAGATCTTGTATTCTTGGATTAAGGGAGTATTTGTATGATGGATTGATGTAATCTCTTATGGATTTGCCATTTTCTTGTTTCAATGACATTATCTTGCTTGTATCAATTAGATCTTGAATGATTGATGGTGATTTGTGCTTAATTCTCATTCTTGATTGATTGTTTGGATTTCTTATGGACTTTGTAAAGATAAACTCTCACTCGATCATCCGAGGGATCCACGTGACAGGTGCAAGCCCGTGTAAGGACGTTTGAGAGATAATCTTGAAGAGGAAATAGGGATATTCAAGAGAGTAGGATGGATTTTATGATTAGCTTCTTGTATCTTGATAGATTAATGAGTCGTGGGCTTCTATGTTGATATCCGAGGAAGGCATAGTAATAGGTGCACTTCTGTGTAAGGACAACATAGGTACATGTCTAATTAATCCTATTTAGATACATTTCTCAGTCCTTAGCCGGTTGTCTATTGCAAGAGGGAACCGGCAACTTTCTACATGTTTGGCACTTGAGGGATAAGAATTGGTGAACCATTTACATTCAAGAAATCTTACAAAGAAACCGAAACTCCTAGAATCTTCCTTTATCATAACCCAAAACACTAAACTCTTGTTTGTTGATCTCTAGTATTAGATTTGTTTACCTTTACTTTGCTTTTGAAACGATTGGATAGTTGTTTAGCTAATTCGCATTGAGACATTTCTAGTGCTTATTCCAGTCCCTGTGGATACGATAATCTTTTATATTACTTGCGACATTTCCGTACACTTGCAGAGCGTAACAACTAGACGACAAAGAAGGTACATCTGGGGTACAAAAAAGATTCCTTAAAAGTCATTTACCGTAAGTACGCAGCTTACGTCATCTTATAACAAAGTCTAACAAACCGGGATCCACTTCATGACTACAGAGGTTATATGAAGTGGTATAAAAAGGAGAATCCTCTCCGTTGGCAAGATAAGTTCACATCACTGCTCACATTCATAACCCTAGTTTTCAACTACTGTTCATCTTCTTCTTCCTTTTTTCCCACACAAAGAGAGATCACTGACTTAAGCGTCGGAGGGTCTAGCCAGGGATTCCCACCCCGGTCTCAGGTCACTGATGATAGTGTTGGTTGGTCTCTTGTGCGCAGGAAGGCTTGGAAGCTCCGGATCTGGGTTCTCTTCGGTTGGATTTCTCTCTCGTCATTGGATCTTCGCACAAGGAGGGCATTCTGTGACTCTATTCTTCCATATCCGCTTTGGGTTTCTCGGATCGGTGTTCTATAGGTATTATTCTTCACCGATAATAGGTTTTTCTCCCAGCTTTCTGTTTTGTCAAGCTTCTTAGACAGGATCAAATTTGGCGCCGTCTGTGGTAACTTCACCTGAATCTGAGACTACAAGATGGAAGAGGCCGGAAAATCAAATCTACTCACCATTAGATGGAAGGCTCTGCAACAACAACAGCAGCAACAACAAGCTCATACTGGAGCCACTCTGCTGGTAGCTCATAATCCAGTAATTTCAACTACTGAGCACCGGGAGGGAAAAGAGCCAGAAGAGGAAGAACATGCATATTTTCCTCCAGCTACAGTTTCTCCGACAAGGCGTCCACGGGCCTTTCTTCATACTCCTATAGAACAGGGAGGACGAAGGCCTGTGTTACAAGAATCTTATGGCGAAGCACCAGATAGAGAAAAGCGTAAAGTTAAAATGATAACTAGTGATAGCGCACCGGAAAAAGTCATCTCTCCCTTCTCTCAAAGTGTGATGGATGATCCGCTCCATAAGCGGTATCAAAATTTGCAGATCAGCGATACACTGGGACTACAGATCCAGAGGATCATCTATTGAAATTTGAAAATGTAGCATTATTACAACAATTCTCTGATGGGGTAAAATGCCGGATGTTCCTTACTATACTCGGGGGAGTAGCACAGCGTTGGTTCAAAAGACTGCCGGAAAAATCTATACGAAAATTTAAGGATTTCAAGAAAGTTTTTCTACACCATTTTTCCAGTAACAAGAGGTATCATAAGACTCCTTGGAGTTTATTTTCAATCAAACAAACATCTAAAGAATCCATCAGAGCCTACATCAAAAGATTCAATCAGGTAGCTATCGATGTACCCAATGCTACTACTTAAATCTTAGTAAGCGCTTTCTCTCAAGGATTAAATGATAATGATTTCTTTAAAGATTTGGTGAGAAATCCTCCTACCAATTTTGATTCCTTAATTGAACGTGCCACTGAATTTATTAATGTGGAAGAAGCTCAAGCTGCCTGTAGAAAGGAGGGCATTACTTCTTCTCCTACTCTGGTTAAGGAGAAACCTCCTGCTCCTGTTCCTCCACCAAGGGGGCCTCGAGCAATTCATCCGCCTCATCGTCATCCAGAATATCATCCACAAGCACTATAGCATGTGGAGATACAGCCAGAAGTACCCAGAAGATGGTGTACTTATCATAAAACTAGCAGTCATCATATTGAAGACTGTTTTGTTTTGAGAAATAAAAGAGCAAACAAAGAGCGCTACTACAGGCAAAACTATTATCGACAGCAGTACTCTAGGCAACAAAGTCCGCTCAAATTGGAATATTGCCCGGTTGAGCCTCGATTGGATGCATTATCTACCCCGGCCGGCACGAGTCGGGTGTCTGAGAAGACTCCATCTGAAGCCATGACAGCCCGACAAGAAGAAAATAGGAGTAATGCCGCCCGGGGTAATATCAGTATGATCGCGGGCGGGCCCACTGATGGGGATTCTAATAGGGCCAGAAAAGCACATGCACGAAGACTTGAGATTCATGTTGTGGGATACAGCATGGAACGAGCAGCTGGTCCCAAGATATGTTTTGGACCCAGAGATCTTGAGGGGGTAGAAATACCCCTTGATGATGCATTAATAATCAAGGTCGTGATAGCCAACTATACTATTTCTCGTACCTTTATAGACAATGGTAGTTCTGTCAATATTATCTTTAAGAAGGCTTTTGATCAATTACAGATCGACCCGAGCGAACTTCAACAGATGATAACTTCTCTATATGGATTCACGGGGAGGAGCCCCTAATGAGAACAAGAAGATCTTATTTCATGGTGGTGGATGCCCCGTCCTCTTATAATGTGATACTAGGTCGACCAGCCCTAAACGAGTTTAGGGCGGTCGTTTCTACTTTCTGTCAAAAAATTAAATTTTCTGTTGATGACCAGGTCGGGGAAGTGCGAGGTGATCAGAAGATAGCTCGAAATGTTATGTAGAGATCGTTCGGACTAAAGCTAATGCTGTCTGAAAAATTCAAAGAATGGAAGTCAATGCCATTTAGGAGAAGGCGCCTATTCTGGTTTATGTAGAAAAGGAAGAAGTCCAGATTCAGACCGATCGACCAGAAGATACTATATATATTTCGGCTGATCTTGATCCCACTCTGAAAGCCGAACTGGTGCAATGCCTGAAGAAGAATAATGATGTGTTTGCCTGGACACCCAAAGAGGTCTCGGGCGTTTCTCCTGCAGTAATGGAGCATTCTTTGCATGTCTTTCCAGATGCCCGGCCAGTCATGCAAAGGAAAAGAAATTTTAGCACAGAGCAGAACCAAATCATCAAGGAAGAAATAACTAAACTCATGGAGGATGGCTACATCAGGGAAGTACAATTTCCTAGCTGGCTAGCTAATGTGGTCTTAGTCTCTAAGCCACGAAACAAATGGCGGGTATGTAGTGATTTCCGGGATCTCAACAAAGCTTATCCAAAAGATTATTATCCGTTACCCCGGATCGATCAACTGGTAGATTCTACTGCTGGGTGTGAATACATCTCAATGCTAGACGCTTATCAGGACTATCATCAGGTCCCCCTAGCTAAGGAGGACCAAGAAAAGGTCAGTTTTATAACATCTGAAGGTACTTATTGTTATAATGTTATGCCCTTCGGACTAAAAAATGTAGGAGCAACTTATCAAAGGCTTATGAATAAGGTCTTCCAGAAGCATATTGAAAGAAATATGGAAGTATATGTCGATAATATCTTAATTAAGTCTCTTCAAGCTGTTGATCTGTGCATGGATGTAGAGGAGACCTGCAAGACATTGAGGCAATATGGGCTCAAGCTGAACCCGAGTAAATGTTTATTCAGAGCAAAAGGGGGAAAGTTCCTGGGGTATATGGTGTTCGAGCGAGGAATAGAGGCTAACCCGAGTAAAGTCAAGGCACTTCAGAACATGGAGTGTAACAACCACCCTTCTTACTACTACTACCCTCTAAGGATGACCGTTACTTAACTACGAACTCTACTTAACCGGTATGATTAAAAATCACATGGAAACCCTACCAAAAAATTTTGGCAGAATCTCCCCTGTACCGGTGACCTTATTCAACAATACATGCAATATATATACTCAACCACATGCGGCTGGAACACATATCAATCAACCACGCAGTTAAATAAGTATCAAACACACAAATATCTACTTACTAAACTAAACTCATCCTACAGGCAATCTAAACAGAATAATCTCAAATGACATAAACTTAAAATACAACTCAAATGTTTACAATAACTAAAATGCGGAAACTAAAATTAAAACTTTTTTCCTAGTCCCAAGGCTTCCATAGTCCTGGCATCACACATCCTTCGAACACCTCCTTGTCGCCTTCCTTTCTATATCTTTTCCTTTCTTGTATCTGCAGTAAGAGGAAGTGTAGTCTATAAGAAAAATTTGCTTAGTAAGCGCTATCTGACTCACAAAATCACGAATGTGCATGTATACGAAAAGAACTAGAAACTATATGCTCTAAAAAGAAATAAAGCATAAGCATAACTGCTCATGTCAAACTAATAGCAAAGAAAAGCTAAGGAATCTACTCATGTAATTCTAATAGCTAATCATGCTGCTCATCTAATAGGTAAACATGAAAACTACTCATCCACTAGATAAACATGGTAGAATAAAGAACTAAACTTACTGATTTTTAGAACTATATGAAACTTATTCCATTTGCTCTAACTTAATCTTTAATACTTTATGTTTATGTAAAACTCGTTTACTTGTTCAAAAACTTATACTTATAATACTTCAAAATAATAATCAACTTCTTCTTGGGCCCATCCATAGTACCATCTTATGCGCGTTCCCTAATAGGTTGGGGTAGCAAGCCACCAATCCTAAAAGAGCAGACCTCGGTCTACCAGGGCCAAGACCTCGGAATTGGACACCTGGATTTGTTTAACGACAACCTCGGAAGTCGGGTACTAGCCTCTTCTTAAAAGTAAAATACTTATAATCTTAATTACTTCTTCTTTAAATGCCTTGGCATTTTAATAAGCACCTTGTGTGCCAAAATCCCTAAAGTCTTGACTTTGGGATCTACTTAAGGCCTTGGCCTTTTTCTTTCTTTTCTTTATCTTTCTTATACTTTTCTTATAAAAGAATGCCTCTTACAAAACTGAAATGTTTAAAAAAATTCTAACACTGCAATGCTTAAACAAAATCTGCATACAAGTTTAAACAAAAATCTGCATATTAAGCTTATCTAAAATCTGCATACTAAGCTTATCTAAAATCTGCATATTAATACTTTATAAAATCTAAATTGATCAACATGTAAATCTCTTTTCTCATCTTCTAAACTAAACTTCTATTCTGGACTTATTACTTGCATAACTAAATCACTCACATAATTCTCACCTTTAGACTGAACTAACCTCAATAATCGGTACAGGAATTATCTTCCTAAATATAGAACCCAAACTTACATCAAACCAATTTCATCCAAACCTTTCTAAAATCCCGGAATTATAACTATTCTTGCCCATCTAACCAATTCTTTACAGCAGCCAAAGCATGAGGAAAAACACACAGAGATAACTCATTTAGAACACTTAATAAAAATCTGCACTGCTCTTCTTAATAAAAGTCTGCACTAATCCTACTTAATAAAAATCTGCACTATAAGGAGATCTAAACTACATTTAAACTTCTAAATTGATTTCAATTATTCCAGTTTCCCCACTCATCTAGTATCCACAACTGCTTTCTAAACTTTCTGTTTCATCATCAACATGATCCATTTATAATTAGAAGAATATTTATTCCAATTTACACGAAGATCAAAAGATGACCAATTCAACAAAACTAGCTCCTTTAGCTGTTCCTGTAATTCCAGTAATATCATCGACCACTAATCAAGCAAGACCAGAGCATAAACTCGGCAATCCCATTTTGTCCTACCAGATAGCTATCCGTGAACATGAAAGCTAACATGAGGAACCATAATCATCTATCATATTCCTAAACTAAACAATTCATTTCCTTTCAATAAACTAAATTATCTGATAGAAAGCTTACTGGTATTACTGAATATTAACACCAAACCTTAAACTATGTAAAATAATCTAGAAGGAAAAACATCTAGCAGATCACATTAAAGAAACAAATCTAAACTATTCTCAACCAAAAAAAACATCTAGTAGGAGTAGTACAAGGAAGGCAAATCGGGTTCAAACACTTCTCAAATATGTCCCATGGGATCAAAACCACTATGACGAAGCAAAGCCGCATCAAATAGCATGAAACTAAGTAGCATAAAATCTGATCAAAAGCACAAAGCACCTACAATCTGTCCCAAAGCTTTCGGGAAAAAGGAAAGGAACAATCGGAGCTATCCTACTGCAGGTGAGTAGCGACTTACCTTGGGTTTCTTGGACTTACAACCGAGAAGGAGGCTTCTAGGGCTTTCGGCGAGCTCGAAATCCCGACTCTTCTTCGTGCTCCCGACTCCTCCTCGTCGAGAAGAGCTTAAGGAGATGGAGGAACTCCTCGGGGAACCTTGGCCGACCGCCGGATCGAAGCCTTAGTTTCGTCGGCTTCGCCTTCGCTCGAGCCGAAACGCCGTCGCGCGCAGAAGGGAGGAGGAGAGGGGAAATGTTAGGTCATGGGTAATCAATCAAGCCCTAAGTTCTCCTCTTTTATAACCTCATATTCTATTAACTTGTTAAATAAATTTTCTTACTTTTTCTAAACAAAACCGACGGCTGGATCACTTGGTCAGCCAGATTTTGACCAACTCTAAGGTCACGGCTTCGATTCCTTAGCCGCGCACTTTCCGTTTCGATTTATTTCCAATGTTCCTAACTATACCTTATATACATTTTATTCCATATATAATTAACAAAACTTGCTTAGCTCAGTTGGTTGGCTGACTTTGGTTAGGATCTAGTTCGGTCCGAGATCTTGGGTTCAAAACCCGATCTTAACACTTTTTATTTTATTTTATTATTTTTATTTTTATTTTTTTTAAACTTCTTCCTCTTGGTAAAAATATCAAACGAACTCCAAAAATTATGTAAAAATACTCTAAAAATTCCTAAAAATATCTAGAATATTTTAAAGGTATTTCTAAATATTTTTGAATTATTTTTGGGGCTCAAAATGAGAAAATTTGGGTCGTTACATGGAGCCTCCGCGCAACATGAGGGAAGCTCAAAGACTTACCGGCCGGATTACAACCTTGTCTCGATTCATTTTCAGGTCGGCCGATCGTAGCTTCCATTTCTTTAAAATACTCCGGAAGGCAAACAAATTTCAGTGGAGCGAGGAATGTGATAAGGCCTTCCAAGAATTAAAAGATTACTTATCTACCCTTCCTGTATTAGTTAAGCCTATAGTAGGAGAGACCCTATGGGTGTATTTGTGTAATACCCACTAAGCTTGTAAGATAAATATATGAATGTGGGATTTTGCCTTAGAAAAATAATAGGCAGTGAGTTGAACCAAAAAGGAAATAAAAAGAAATAAAAATAGGGAGAGGTCAACGATTGAACCTTGAACCTCTTATATTATATTTCATAGAATTAATGGGTAATAACCAGTTGGGATAGGAATAATATGTTGATAGCAAAGGAGGGAAACTCATGATAAAGGTAAGAGTAAAAGCTAGCCAAAAGGAAACAAGTAAAGAGCAAGAGAAAGGCAACTTGCCTTCCTCCCTTCCTCTCCCTCTTCCTCTTTGATGTTTGCCGAAAATAAAAGAGGTTAATTAAGGGGATTCATTCCCCCTTATTTCACCATGAATGATGAGGATAAATAAACAAATAAAAATAAAAATAAAATAGAAAAAAAAGGGCTAAGGGAGAAGGAAAGCAAAAACTAAGTTTGCTACCTCTTCCCCCTTAACATAAAAGGGAGCAAGAAAAGATAAAACTATTTTTCTCTGATTTTCTCTCATTCATCCTCTCCCTCACCGAGAACACCACAGTCCCCTCTCCTCCATCTTCAGCCCCAAAGCCAAATTTTTCCCTAAGAAAGCCTAAGATACAAGGAGGACTTAGCAAAGGAATCAAGGGAAAGGAACTAGAAGAAGAGGCTACTTCTTCTTCACCATACCTTAGATCCACAAGAGAAAAAGGATGTAAGATTCCCCTCACCTGTGGTACAAGGATTTTATGTGCTTTTCGGATTTTATGAGGATTTTAAAACCTAGAAACAAGTTTGAGAAAATTCGGCCAAGAAGAGCTTTCAAAATCTAATGGTGTTTAAACTAGTCTTCACTACATGATAGATTTTTCTATGCTATGTAAAGGGGTTCTTCTTCATGCTTTTATACCTATATGATGCTTGATTAGAGGAGTACTGAACCCTAGAAGTTCATCCAAAAAAATATTCTTAAGAGACTAGGGAAATTTATTGTTTTACCCAACTAGTACAAGGTTCTCCCTATGAAATATTAAGGATTATGTATTAGTTTTTCTTCCTTAGAAGATATTTGAAACTAAAAGAAAACCACTCATATGTTTCGGACAAGAAAGGGTTTAGGGTTAGGAAGACCTTTAAATTTAAATAACCATGCTCATGTGATAGAATACAAAGATCTTAAAGGATTTGTATGCTTGAATATTGCTAGAATTTCATGAACTCCTTCTTAGGGTTTTTCGGCCATGATGAGATGGATAGCTTAGAAAAGCTTAAACAAAATTTTAATATGCTCAAGACCTCTGTGCTGTTTAGATATGAAGTTGTTCAATGCCCTCATGCTTAATTAGGGTGTAGAAAAATTAGTGGCATGACATATAACATGTATGCCCACAAGGGGTCCTAGCTTATTCATGAACCAATTTGTATATATGTTCTTAGTAACTTTTGTCATGAAACTTACTTACGTTTTTCATGCTTTAGGCCACTTAAAAATCTAGCTAAAGAATGATAGGTTTCGGCCATGAGAAAAAATAAAAGAAAAAGAGAAAAAGAAACCTAGAAAGTCTAAGACACAATTCATATGTATACTCATTATGCTTGTCTTTATACATGCTATGAAACTTGTATAAATTCTCATGATTTTAGGCTATTTGAAGCAAGTTTATATTCTGTGAGTTTCGGCCAAGTAGGGTTTAAAAGACCTAGAGGCCTTAGAAATGAAACCAAATGTGTTAAAAGTACTTCTTATGGAAATAGGATAATGTATTGATTTTGTCACATGCTTGTATAATTTTTCCATGATCTAAATGAACCATTGTGAGTCTCGGCCATGAAGGTTTAGATGCCCTAGAAACCCTAGGACTTAAATTAAATATGCTCATGTCACTCTACATGAAATATGATAAGTAGAAAGCCAAGGTTCAATTGCTATATGTTGTTTTATGACCTAAAATGATGCTAGGGTATGTTTCGGCCATAACTATTGGATGATGCCTTGTATGAATTTTTACATAATGTTAGTCCAAGTTCACATGCTTGTATGCTTGTTTGTAGCCCTAATGAGAACTTGTTAAATTTCGGCCATGACATATGTTAAGGGCTTAAAGAACTTAGGAACTAATTCAAATGTGTCAAATGTGTTTACCTTGTTCCTTGGTAAAAATGTTATAAATATGATTTAAAGTTGTCCATGCTTTTATGTCATATGAAACCTTGTTTCACACCTTAAGGTTTCGGCCATATGAAATTAGGGACTTGAGGAACTTAGAAACTAAGTTAATCATGTTTATAATGCTTCCTATGAAAATGTTATGATGATAATTTAGGTGTCACATGCTTGGATGTTGTGTTTAACCTAAATTGAGCTCTAAAGGGTTTCGGCCACAAGGGTTTAGGAAGCTTAAAACCAAGATAAATATGATACCATGTTTCCTATGATAGGATAATCACAAGATACACCCTTATGCTTAATATGTATGCTTTTGATTTATGACTTATGATATGATATGCATGCTTTTATGATATGATATGCTTTGTGCTTAAAATATGCATGCTTATGTTATGATATGTGGTTAAATTATGCATGCTTTGATGCTATGTTTAGTACTTAAAATATGCATGCTTTCATGATATGCTATGTGGTTAAATCATGCATGCTTAATGATATGCTTTATGCTTAAGATATGCATGTTTTTATGATCTATGCCTAAGTGATGCATATTGTTATGACATGATGTATGCCTAAGTGATGCATACCTTTATGATATGATGTATGCCTAAGTGGTGCATACCTTTATGACATGATGTATGCCTAAGTGATGCATACCTTTATGATGTGATGTATGCCTAAGTGATGCATACTTTTATGACATGATGTATGCCTAAGTGATGCATACTTTTATGATATGATGTGTGCCTAAGTGATGCATGCTTTTATGATACATGATATGTATGACATGTACTTTACTTTACATGTGAGTGGCTTGTACCAAGGGTGGGCTCCATAAGCGCCCCGGGGACTAAGGACCTCGTTAGGGATGGGCTCCTAAGTGCCCCTAGGACTAAGGGCCTAGTATGTTTGCCTCGTAGGGTTCAAGACTTGCTACCTTGGACCTACAAGGTTGCGCGCAATATGTAAGTGGTACATAGCCGGGATCCCCCTTATGTTGAGATTATTTTCAAGTATATATATGTAAAAGCAAATGGTTTTAAAGATCATGAGACATACACATGTTTTTTGGATACATGTTTTCCAAAATCATATTGCATACACCTTATGATTATGCTATGTTTCATGTTATGCTCTTGATTATGATATGCCATGATAAAGTATGATTATGTTATGTTCATGTTATACCTTATAGACATGTTTCGGCCATGGATTTGTTGATGCTTGATATATAGATTTCGGCCATGGATATGATGATGCCTTGATGTACATGTTTCGGCCATAGTATGATGCTTTGATATACATGTTTCGGCCATGCTTTGATATACCATGATACTTGTTTGTTATGCCATGTCAAGCTATGTTTTATGCAATGCACTATGTATATGTTTCGACCATGGTGATGCTTGATATGCTATGACTAGTTGTGATTATATTATGATGCATGATATGCTTGAATAGAATGCTATATTATGCCATGATTAGTTGAGATTAAGACTTGTTGATGCATTCTTGATTATGTGCTGATTGTTGGTTTTAGTGAGTAGGAAAGGAACTTACTGAGCCATGAGTGCTCATACCTTACTTTCCTTGTACCACAGATAAAGGAAAAAGCTGGATGAGTTAGAGGAGCAGCAGGAGGGGCAACGAAGATGTGTGTGGCAGTGGCTAGGCAACCAAATAAATAAGAACCTGCTTAAAGTTTCTTTAAAGAACTATGCATTGGTATTTTATGACTTGTGATACCTAAACATGTGTGGCTTGACATTATGGTTCCACTGGATTTGATGTTATGATTTTGATGTCATGTGATAGTATAGTTCAAAAGAAATTTAAAAGAAAAGTTTTATTAAAACTATGAAAATTATTTTAAGTCTTCCGCTGTTTTAAAAAGAAAAATTTATACGTAGAGTATCGTAGCCCCGTCCCTTAGGGTAGCAGGGAGGGCGGGCGTTACAGGTTGGTATCAGAGCCAAGTTATTGCCAGCTCACTACACACACATCAGGCCTCCTACCTGCCGCTCCAAGTAAGAATGTTTATGCTAAATTTACTTGTTATATGCTTATGTTTAAATTTGCTTGTTTTATTCTTATGTTTGATTTTCTTGTCATATGCTTATGCTTTATTTTCTTTCTTGTTATATTGCCTATGCTTTATTTCTTTACTACATTGTTTATGCTTTATCTCTTTTTGTTACATTGTTTGTCATTATATTCCTTATTATTTTTCCTTATGTTGTTTATGCTTTAGTTTCATGTTTTACTTGCCTATGTTTGATGCTTTATTCTATGCTTTTAGTTATAATTTAGATTAGGATTACATATTGGTAGGTTAGGAATAATACCAGAACAAATAGATAGAAACAAAACAGTAGGTTAGATTGGCTAAAAACGATAACCACTTACACTAGTCTGTTTGTCCGTATTTAGATAAACATGGTTAGGACACGCAATGCCCGAACCGGAGGAACAGTGACTCCACCAGATCTGACACAGGTAGTCGCAGACCTCCAGCATCAGATCGCAGAGCAACAGTAGCTGATCACTACATTGATGGGTCAGCAAGGCAACCCAGTCACCCCACCGGTGAATCCACTACCTGTTGTACCTACAGCTGCACCAGTGCCCCCGGCAGCCCCTACTCCGATGGTCCGACAAGAGGCCTATCTGATTCAGTGGCAAAGGCTTAAGCTCGGAAGAACCATGGGATACGCAAGCCTGGCTCAAAACCGTGGAGAACATAATGGAATTATTGGATTGGCCTGAACACGAGAAGGTCAAATGCGCGTCGTTCTGTCTTACCGGAGATGCCCGGATGTGGTGGGACAAAGTAAAGGTGAAAAGACAAATCAACCAAATGTAGTGGACAGATTTTGAGACAGAGTTCTTAGAGGAATTCTTCCATATGCGAGTGACCAACAAGCACTATGACGAGTTCACTGAATTCCGACAAGGTGATCTGTCAGTTAACGAAGCTGTTAAGAGGTTCAACCGCCTAGCCCAACTGTGCCCAGAACTGGTCCGAACCGAAAAAGAAAGGGTCCGGTTAATGTTAAAGATGCTCCGACCCGAGATAGCTCTGAACGTAGCCGGCGGAGTTAATAGACCGCAGACTGTAGAGGAGCTAGTCAGCAGCGCCCTGATTACCGAGCACTATCAGGAAGCAATGAATAAGGGCAAGAACCAAGCACTGACCGAGGACAAAAATCGCACAGTACCAGAACTGACTGGAAAGGAAACTCAAGTTGAAAAAGGAAACAGTGGAATAAAACAAAAGGTGGTCCGGCCAATAAGCAGACTAAGTACCCTCAGTGTGCCACATGTGGGAAGATGCATTCTGGAGTATGTCTTCTGAGCACCAAAAAGTGCTACAACTGCGGAGGGGAAGGTCATTTGGCGAGAAATTGCCCTACTCAGTCTCAGGCACTACCTTCGCCGAACTTCCAGAACAGGAGTGCCCCCGCACAGCTTCACCAGATGCAAGCTGCCATAGAAGGGACTTCAATCAGCCAAGGAAGATTAGAAGCCCCTCCCACTATGACCAATGCCAGAGTCTACTCTCTCGCTTAGGATGACGTGGCGAACGCCTCTACTATCGTCACAGGTCAGATATCTAATTTCAGTCAGTATGCTAGAATTTTATTCAATGCTGAAAGCGAACTAATAAGGGAATCCATCGAGAAACTGAAACATGTTTCGTATCCATTAGTTGAAACCATGTCCGGACGACTCTCTACCCTCACCATAACACCAACGTTATTCGAGAACATGTTAGAGAAGCAAATCAGAGACCCGAGCCTTCAAAGAATTAAACAAGAGACCGCAGAAGGAAAGAATGACGGGTTCCGTATCGCAGACGATGGAATATTATACCTCAGGGATCGATTATGTATTCCAGAGGATCCAGAGTTGCGAAAGAAGATACTGGAAGAAGCCCATACAACGCCTTATGCAATGCACCCGGGTTCCACTAAGATCTACCAGGACCTGAAAAAGAAATTTTGGTGGTCCGGTATGAAAAGAGAAGTGGCTCAGTACGTCTGTACTTGTTTGACGTGCCAAAGGGTAAAAGCTGAACACCAGAGACCCGGCGGATTATTACAACCTGTCCAAATTCCAGAATGAAAATGGGAAGAAATCTCCATGGATTTCATTTCAGGTCTACCCAAGACGACAAACGGGTATGATGCTATATGGGTGATCGTGGACAGACTGACGAAGTCTGCACACTTTTTGACGATCAAGATGACTTATTCAATTGAACAACTAGCTCAGCTATATGTTAAGGAAATCGTCAGATTACATGGTATCCCTAAGACCATTATTTCTGATAGAGACGGACATTTTATCTCACACTTTTGGGAGTGCGTTCAGAAGGCCCTCGGCACGAAGTTGTTGTTTAGCACAGCCTTCCACCCACAAACTGATGGGCAGACTGAAAGAGTAAATCAAATATTGGAAGATATGTTAAGAGCTTGTGCCCTGGAATTCAAGGGGAGCTGGTGCCGATATTTATACCTGGCAGAATTCGCCTACAATAATAGCTACCAAGCTACTATTGGAATGACACCTTACGAAGCTCTATATGGGAGGAAGTGTAGATCTCCTATATGCTGGTATGAAAGTGGTGAAAAGAAGGAAATGGGGTTCCGAACGGAACTTATTGATGACACCACCCGATCTATACAAAAGATCCGTCAACGAATAGAAACTGCTCAGAATCGGCAGAAGAATTATGCCGATAAACGGCGCAGGCCACTAGAATTCAACATCGGAGACTTAGTATTCCTTAAAGTATCCCCCATGAAAGGGATAATGAGGTTCGGAAAGAAGAGCAAGTTAAGCCCCCGATACGTAGGCCCGTACCGGATTTTAGAAAGAGTGGGCCAAGTCGCATATAGACTAGAACTACCTCCAGACATGGCAGCCATTCACAATGTGTTCCATGTATCGATGCTCAAGAAGTGTATTCACAGCACAGATCAAGTAATTGAGCCGCAGTCGGTACAGGTTCAGGAGGACTTAATTTACGAAAGTAAACCCATCCAGATTCTGGACCGAGAAATCAAGAGGTTAAGGAACAAAGAAATACCCTTGGTAAAAGTCTTGTGGCGGAATCAACGATTTGAAGAAGCCACCTGAGAACGCGAGGACGATATGAAACAAAAGTACCCGGAGCTATTTTAAAGTTCGAGGACGAACTTTTTATGAGGTACGGGGTACTGTAATACCCACTAAGCTTGTAAGATAAATATATGAATGTGGGATTTTGCCTTAGAAAAATAATAGGAAGTGAGTTGAACCAAAAAGGAAATAAAAATTGGGAGAGGTCAAGGATTGAACCTTGAACCTCTTATATTATATTTCATAGAATTAATGGGTAATAACCAGTTGGGATAGGAATAATATGTTGATAGCAAAGGAGGGAAACTCATGATAAAGGTAAGAGTAAAAGCTAGCCAAAAGGAAACAAGTAAAGAGCAAGAGAAAGGCAACTTGCCTTCCTCCCTTCCTCTCCCTCTTCCTCTTTGATTTTTGCCGAAAATAAAAGAGGTTAATTAAGGGGATTCATTCCCCCTTATTTCACCATGAATGATGAGGACAAATAAACAAATAAAAATAAAAATAAAATAGAAAAAAAAGGGCTAAGGGAGAAGGAAAGCAAAAACTAAGTTTGCTACCTCTTCCCCCTTAACATAAAAGGGAGCAAGAAAAGATAAAACTATTTTTCTCTGATTTTCTCTCATTCATCCTCTCCCTCACCGAGAACACCACAGTCCCCTCTCCTCCATCTTCAGCCCCAAAGCCAAATTTTTCCCTAAGAAAGCCTAAGATACAAGGAGGACTTAGCAAAGGAATCAAGGGAAAGGAACTAGAAGAAGAGGCTACTTCTTCTTCACCATACCTTAGATCCACAAGCGAAAAAGGATGTAAGCTTCCCCTCACCTGTGGTACAAGGCTTTTATGTGCTTTTCGGATTTTATGAGGATTTTAAAACCTAGAAACAAGTTTGAGAAAATTCGGCCAAGAAGAGCTTTCAAAATCTAATGGTGTTTAAACTAGTCTTCACTACATGATAGATTTTTCTATGCTATGTAAAGGGGTTCTTCTTCATGCTTTTATACCTATATGATGCTTGATCAGAGGAGTACTGAACCCTAGAAGTTCATCCAAAAAAATATTCTTAAGAGACTAGGGAAATTTATTGTTTTACCCAACTAGTACAAGGTTCTCCCTATGAAATATTAAGGATTATGTATTAGTTTTTCTTCCTTAGAAGATATTTGAAACTAAAAGAAAACCACTCATATGTTTTGGCCAAGAAAGGGTTTAGGGTTACGAAGACCTTTAAATTTAAATAACCATGCTCATGTGATAGAATACAAAGATCTTAAAGGATTTGTATGCTTGAATATTGCTAGAATTTCATGAACTCCTTCTTAGGGTTTTTCGGCCATGATGAGATGGATAGCTTAGAAAAGCTTAAAAAAATTTTTAATATGCTCAAGACCTCTGTGTTGTTTAGATATGAAAGTTGTTCAATGCCCTCATGCTTAATTAGGGTGTAGAAAAATTAGTGGCATGACATATAACATGTATGCCCACAAGGGGTCCTAGCTTATTCATGAACCAATTTGTATATATGTTCTTAGTAAATTTTGTCATGAAACTTACTTAGGTTGTTCATGCTTTAGGCCACTTAAAAACCTAGCTAAAGAATGGTAGTTTTCGGCCATGAGAAAAAATAAAAGAAAAAGAGAAAAAGAAA
Source organism: Zingiber officinale (assembly GCF_018446385.1). Classification (NCBI taxonomy): domain Eukaryota; kingdom Viridiplantae; phylum Streptophyta; class Magnoliopsida; order Zingiberales; family Zingiberaceae; genus Zingiber; species Zingiber officinale. Next base: position 69,032,633 of record NC_055991.1, read on the forward strand.
CCTAGAAAGCCTACGACACAATTCATATGTATACTCATTATGCTTGTCTTTATACATGCTATGAAACTTGTATAAATTCTCATGCTTTTAGGCTATTTGAAGCAAGTTTATATTCTGTGAGTTTCGGCCAAGTAGGGTTTAAAAGACCTAGAGGCCTTAGAAATGAAACCAAATGTGTTAAAAGTACTTCTTATGGAAATAGGATAATATATTGATTTTGTCACATACTTGTATAATTTTTCCATGATCTAAATGGACTATTGTGAGTCTCGGCCATGAAGGTTTAGATGCCCTAGAAACCCTAGGACTTAAATTAAATATGCTCATGTGACTCTACATGAAATATGATAAGTAGAAAGCCAAGGTTCAATTGCTATATGTAGTTTTATGACCTAAAACGATGCTAGGGTATGTTTTGGCCATAACTATTGGATGATGCCTTGTATGAATTTATACATAATGTTAGTCCAAGTTCACATGCTTGTATGCTTGTTTGTAGCCCTAATGAGAACTTGTTAAATTTCGGCCATGACATATGTTAAGGGCTTAAAGAACTTAGGAACTAATTCAAATGTGTCAAATGTGTTTACCTTGTTCCTTGGTAAAAATGTTATAAATATGATTTAAAGTTGTCCATGCTTTTATGTCATATGGAACCTTGTTTCACACCTTAAGGTTTCGGCCATATGAAATTAGGACTTGAGGAACTTAGAAACTAAGTTAATCATGTTTATAATGCTTCCTATGAAAATGTTATGATGATAATTTAGGTGCCACATGCTTGGATGTTGTGTTTAACCTAAATTGAGCTCTAAAGGGTTTCGGCCACAAGGGTTTAGGAAGCTTAAAACCAAGATAAATATGATACCATGTTTCCTATGATAGGATAATCACAAGATACACCCTTATGCTTAATATGTATGCTTGTGATTTATGACTTATGATATGATATGCATGCTTTTATGATATGATATGCTTTGTGCTTAAAATATGCATGCTTATGTTATGATATGTGGTTAAATTATGCATGCTTTGATGCTATGTTTAGTGCTTAAAATATGCATGCTTTCATGATATGCTATGTGGTTAAATCATGCATGCTTGATGATATGCTTTATGCTTAAGATATGCATGTTTTTATGATCTATGCCTAAGTGATGCATATTGTTATGACATGATGTATGCCTAAGTGATGCATACCTTTATGATATGATGTATGCCTAAGTGATGCATACCTTTATGACATGATGTATGCCTAAGTGATGCATACCTTTATGATGTGATGTATGCCTAAGTGATGCATACTTTTATGACATGATTTATGCCTAAGTGATGCATACTTTTATGATATGATGTGTGCCTAAGTGATGCATGCTTTTATGATACATGATATGTATGACATGTGCTTTACTTTATATGTGAGTGGCTTGTACCAAGGGTGGGCTCCATAAGCGCCCCGGGGACTAAGGACCTCGTTAGGGATGAGATCCTAAGTGCCCCTAGGACTAAGGGCCTAGTATGTTTGCCTCGTAGGGTTCAAGACTTGCTACCTTGGACCTACAAGGTTGTGCGCAATATGAAAGTGGTACATAGCCGGGATCCCCCTTATGTTGAGATTTTTTTCAAATATATATATGTAAAAGAAAATGGTTTTAAAGATCATGAGACATACACATGTTTTTCGGATACATGTTTTCCAAAATCATATTGCATACACCTTATGATTATGCTATGTTTCATGTTATGCTCTTGATTTTGATATGCCATGATAAAGTATGATTATGTTATGTTCATGCTATACCTTATAGACATGTTTCGGCCATGGATTTGTTGATGCTTGATATATAGATTTCGGCCATGGATATGATGATGCCTTGATGTACATGTTTCGGCCATAGTATGATGCTTTGATATACATGTTTCGGCCATGCTTTGATATACCATGATACTTGTTTGTTATGCCATGTCTAGCTATGTTTTATGCAATGCACTATGTATATGTTTCGGCCATGGTGATGCTTGATATGCTATGACTAGTTGTGATTATATTATGATGCATGATATGCTTGAATAGAATGCTATGTTATGCCATGATTAGTTGAGATTATGACTTGTTGATGCATTCTTGATTATGTGCTGATTGTTGGTTTTAGTGAGTAGGAAAGGAACTTACTGAGCCATGAGTGCTCATAGCTTACTTTCCTTGTACCACAGATAAAGGAAAAAGCTGGATGAGTTAGAGGAGCAGCAGGAGGGGCAACGAAGATGTGTGTGGCAGTGGCTAGGCAACCAAATAAATAAGAACCTGCTTAAAGTTTCTTTAAAGAACTATGCATTGGTATTTTATGACTTGTGATACCTAAACATGTGTGGCTTGACATTATGGTTCCACTGGATTTGATGTTATGATTTTGATGCCATGTGATAGTATAGTTCAAAAGAAATTTAAAAGAAAAGTTTTATTAAAACTATGAAAATTATTTTAAGTCTTCCGCTGTTTTAAAAAGAAAAATTTATACGTAGAGTATCGTAGCCCCGTCCCTTAGGGTAGCAGGGAGGGCGGGCGTTACAATTTGTCAGCTAACGAGAATGTTGTAGGCTCTGTATTAGTTAGGCAGGAAGGGAAAGAATAACAACCTATATATTTTTCCAGCCATTTATTAAAATGAGATAAGTGTAGATATAGTACACTAGAGAAGTTGCCTTATGCATTAGTGTTGACTGCTGGAAGGTTGCGCCCATATTTCTTAGCACATGAAATCATTGTATTGACCAGCAGTACGCTCAGACGGGTGCTACTCAACCCAGAGGCATCAGGCCTGCTGATCAAATGGACGACTGAACTTGGTGAATATGGCATATAGTATCAACCTCGCTCGGCCATCAAGGCACAAGCTCTAGCAGATTTCATTATAGAAGTTCAAGGCCCCAAGGAAGAAAATATTTGGAAAGTTTATGTTGATGGCTCCTCAGCCAGACAAGGTAGCGGAATTGGTGTTCTTCTTATATCTCCAAGGGAAGACAGACTCCAACTTTCTATCAGGTTGAATTATAGAGCTACTAACAATGAGGCAGAATATGAAGCATTGATAGTTGGATTGCAAGCCGCTCGGCATATAGGAGCAGCTCGGGTCCTCATCTATTCTGATTCTCAATTAGCAACCCAACAACCATCAGGTAACTTTGGAATTAATAACAACAGGCTCAAGTTATATTCCGAGGCATTTGATAAGTTGAAGTCTCAGTTTCAAGAAGTGAATATACAAAAAGTCCCTCGGTCTGAAAATCAGGTAGTAGATGAATTGGCTAAACTAGCCTCCGCTATAACACCATGGAATTTGGATCGACCAGTGGAACAGACTCTGTTAATATCTTGTATTGAAAGACAAGCTGACGTAGAAATACAAGGCGACTGGAGGGCACAAATTATATTCTATTTACAGCAAGGCATTCTTCCCAGAGATGCATAACAGGCAAGGATATTTAAGAAGAGAGTTGCTCAGTATACTATGATAGGGGAGTAGTTATATAAGAGAGCTTTCTCCAGACCTTTGCTAAAGTGTGTTAGTACAGAAGATATACAATTTATTTAACAGGAGGTTCATTAAGGCTCGTGTGGTAGTCACGTAGGAGGAAGATCCTTAGCTCGCAAAATTTTATTAGCACGATATGTCTGGCCTACTCTACATGAGGATGCTAACAAATTGGTAAGAACTTGTATTTCTTGTCAGAAACATCAAAATATTCCGTATCATCCTACGCAGTTATTGAGGACCTCTATAGTCTCCTGTCCCTTTGATCAATGGGGCATGGATATAGTGGGCTCATTTCCAATGGTAGCTGCACAAAGAAGGTTTATATTAGTAGCAGTAGACTATTTCTCTAAATGGGTAGAAGCGGAACCACTTGCTCGGATTACCGAAGATGCAGTTATTAAATTCCTATGGAAAAATATCATATGCAGATTTGGTATCCGTCATAAGTTAGTTTCTGATAATGGAAGGCAATTTTAAGGAGATAGAATCCTAGACTGGTGCAACAATTATGGCATTATTCAAGCATTCACCTCCGTGGCGTATCCGCAAAGTAATGGTCAAGCAGAAGTAACCAATAGAGAAATCATAAGGGGCTTAAAAACTAAACTGGATCATGTTGGAGGTAGCTGGGTAGATGAATTACACAGTGTTCTTTGGGCTTATCGTACTACACCTTGAGAAACAACAGGAATTACTCCCTTTCAATTAGTTTACGGGGGAGAAGCAATAATTCCCATCGAAGTGGGAGTAGAATCTGATAGAAAACAATTATATGATGAGGACAATGCTGGTCGACGACTCATGGAGCTAGACTTGATAGAAGAAATTAGAGACAAGGCTGCAGCTCGTCTCACCTCATATCGACAACGAATGAGACAAAATTATAACAGAAGAGGTATCCCCAGATTTTTGCAAGTAGGAGATTTAGTATGGAAGCGTGTTAAACCTGTTGGGGATGTCAGCAAGTTAGCACCACAATGGGGAGGACCTTACAAAGTGATAGAAAAACTCACATCGGGTTCATATTATCTTCCGGATACTGAAGGAAAAATTCTCGAACATCCCTAGAGTGCAAATCATTTACAGCCCTTCCGAACCTAACAAGATCACATCATTCAAGAGTATATCTGAAGGAACAAATCCAAATTATTTGAGGCAAGTTCCTGGCGAACTGGGGACAAGTATGCTTATAGTGTATGTACTCTATTTCTTTCAATAGATACAATGCAAGACAAACATCGCCCAAGAAATAAATATGGTTTAAACAGTTTGACAATCATTGGCCGAACTTTTATAATCTATTCAAGTGATCAACAATTAGGAACCTTAAGGAAGGACCTATCAAATTTCCTTAAGAAAAACTCAGAAGCATTAAACCATTATGAGGTTAGTGCAAGCATTACAGTTTTGCATCAAAGCATAGTCGATCGGGAAATCTCATGAAATAACTCAGAAGGGTCTTCATGGGAGGAACCGGAGACTTTAAACTATATAACAGAACATAGTCGATCGAGAAATCTCATGAAAAAACTCGGACGGGTCTTCATGGGAGGAACCGGAGACTTTAAACTATCACAGAACATAGTCGATCGAGAAATCTCATGAAGTAACTCGGACGGGTCTTCATGGGAGGAACCGGAGACTTTAAACTATCACAGAACATAGTCGATCGGGAAATCTCATGAAGTAACTCGGACGGGTCTTCATGGGAGGAACCGGAGACTTTAAACTATCATAGAATATAGTCGATCAGGAAATCTCATGAAGTAACTCAGACGGGTCTTCATGGGAGGAACTGGAGACTTTAAACCATCACAGAACATAGTCGATCGGAAAATCTCATGAAGTAACTCGGACGAGTTTTCATTGGAGGAACCGGAGACTTTAAACTATCACAGAACGTAATCGATCGGGATTATATTGTCGGGGTAAATTCAAAGTTTTACAGATTTCTTCACAAAAATCATTTGGTATTCCACACTGAATCAAAAACCAAGGTTCAAGGGGAATTCCAGATATATATATATATATATATATACATTACATTTCCTATCTGAAAGCCCGATCATATGAAGCTCTTTATTTAAAACCACCAGGAGTATTATACTCAGCTAAGAGCTCAAAAATCCCATGAAGTTCCTCACATAAAATCGCTCGGAATTACCCGTTCTTCTGAAGTATGAATGATACTCGTCACATGCCTACCTTAGTAAAATTAAGGGAAATTATGGGAAATTTTACTGCTCTAAATTATATGGTTAAGGAAGATATTATTGGCAAAGGAGTTTATTAGAACAAAAAATAATTCCAAGGATTAAGCCATGAATTCTTGAATAAAGTAGCACTTATGCTCAGTTTCCGGAAGCATTTCAAAGGAAGCAATTTCAAGCTAACATAAACTGGAAAAAGAAACAGGTAAGTATCAAACTTTCCCCTATATTGCAATCACTTAATTATAGAGTTTTCAGTTACAATTCCTTACATTACAAGTCTTTTCATTGCAAGTTCTTTCATTACCAATCTTTTTGAATACATAGCCATGCTTACCTAAAATGACTCGTCAAATCTTCAAGTAATTCTTTGTTAAGTCTACGACGGTTTATGAATGAAGAAGGGGGTTCCCTAGGTAGATAACCACTCTCTCTCAGTTGTTGAAGAATTCCTGACACAGAATGATTCAATGCTCCTACAATTTGACAAACATATTCTTTAACAAACGCCGGAGACTTTAGATAAGCTAGGCGCCACTCATCCCATCGATTCTCCTCCTGCTCCTTATAACTTGGAAAATCAGCTTGTAGTTTAGTGTTTTGATCTTTTAAAGCATCTCTCTCTAATTTCAGTTGTTCCAGTTCCTTTTGGAGCAGCGATAACTCAACATCTTAAGCTTTTCTTTGTTCTTGTTCCTGTAGAATAGCAAAGTCGTGTGAGGTTGAATCTTGAGCCTGCTCAGAAAGAAAGACACTATGAAGCCTCTCTACTTTCTCTAAAAAAAGTTTTATGAGAAACATCTGAGAGAGCTTTTTACTTTAAAGCAATTTCCAGTCGAAGACCAGAATGTAGTCGGTCCACCTGTAGCTCCAAAGTTCTCATTTCGAGCTCTTTGTCTTTCAATAATTGTTGTGATTCCTGTAACTCCTGCCTCAGTACCCTTAGTTGCTGATCTTGCGAGACTACTTTCTCTTGCAACTGAGTCATGTCATTCTGAGAAGGAGGGAGAGTAGCTTTAAATGTTTCTATTTGGGCTTTTAGCTTACTGTTCTCCCGGTCCCGAGCCATAAGTAGCTGGTCTATGTCAATAATTGAAGCAAGAAACTAAATAGAATAATAATGAGGATTAGGAAAAATGACAGGTAGGTAGTAACCTATAACTAAGAATATGTACAGCAATAGCTTGGCGACTGTGATTGTCAGCCCGATCTGAAACATTGATGCCCCTTAATTGCTCTTGGCTATGTAGCCAAGATTCAGCCAATAGACCTTGTAACTAGAGAGAACCATAACTAGGGGGATCAGAGGTCTGCCCCATTTGGGAAGGTAGACCCAAAGCTTGTCTGAATAAAGGTGAGAGGACTAAAGAAGAAGAATGTAGGGAAGAAGAAGACGTAATAGAAGGGAAAGAAGTAGTAGAAACAAGAGCAGCAGAAGAAGAACTAGATGGGATGGAAGGTGGTGATGCAAGGGGTGCTGACTCAATCGTTGAAACACGAATCACCGAGGGCCCTGCACTTGGAGAAGATCTCCGGCAAGGTGTTCGTTTTGCTCGTGGCCTAGAAGCCAAAGGAGGCAAGACCAGTGCAAGAGGTCGAGAAGATATAGAAGGGATAACAGCCATCTCAGAAGCAGAAGCAGAAGAAGCTGAAACAATAGCAGAAGAAGAGGGGATGAGTAGAGAAGGTCTCATCATCCTAAGAGTAGGATTAGAGATAATATGGGTAGGGGGCATTGGTGCCTTACCTCTCTCAAAAGAAATAGGCGTCGGAACGAGAGGAGCTTGCATAAAAGTACCAAAAAGGTCGCTAAAAGGAGCAACCTCTGTAAGCTTTGGTTTTCTGACTAAGGCAATGAAGGATTGTTCTTCTTCCTCTTCCATGGTTGCCACAGCTTCTGCTTTTTGCTCTTCATTAGACAGCAAACCCATGGTAGATGAATTGGGATTAGCTAAGTAAGTTTGCAACCATTCTTCTCCGAGATTATTAACAAAAGACTTAGTCATAGTAGTGCTCTTATACATGGAAGCCGGAAGAAGAGCATCAGCTGAAACGCAAGAATTGGGCACCATTATGGAAGAAATATACCAATCAGTAAATGTAATGCAAAATGTTTATACATATCAAAAGAGTCATCCAGGGGAGTGTCAATGTTACTTATTCCAAAAGGGAACATCAAACCTTCCACAATCAAATGGGGCAAGCTGAATTTTGTCCCCTTTAGTTTAGATAGAGCAGAAGCAACAGAGGGATCATTGAGGAGATTGTTGGTACTAGGAACTGGAGGTAGATCATATATCCATTGGATAGGAAAAGGAGGAGGAGAAGGGAGACGCATAAGGAAAATTTTGTGACGTCATTCCCCTTGAGGGGGAATTCGGTTGAACAAAATAGCCTTAGGGCGAGATTGAAATTTGAAGACACCTATGTCTACTTGGCGCAGAACGAAGAAGTGATGAAAAAGACGAGGGGATAAAGGAAAATCTAGCAGTTTAGATACTCCAATGAAACCCATGAGGATAGAAAAAGACTGAGGGATAAACTGGTTAAGGGGAATATTGAAGTAGGTACTAACATCAGGGAAAAAGGGATGAATTGGGAATCAAAAACCTTGTAGAACTTGGTCCCGAAAGATAGATATACACCCAAGAGGAGGGAAATGAGGACTATCCTGAGAATTGGGACGAACTATATAGGAAGGAAAACCATAGCTCATTCATAAATCCATTTCCTCTATCTCTGTGAGGTCAGAAACACATGAAAGAAACCACGCAGGAGGAGAAGAAGCCATGGCGGAACAGTAGAAGGAAGGTGAATCGAGGAAGACGAAGAAAAAAGTTGGGAAGCGGAAGAGACCTTCTTAAACCCTTATTTTTTTCCTTTCGATCCTATGCTAAAACCCCCAAATAAAGATAGCAGAAGAAGTAGAAAAAAGAAAAGTACTCGGAATCCTAATCGTCATAAATAGGTAATGTCATCAAAGAATAAAATCGAATTCAAAAAGAATGATGAATCCCAAGAAAAAGATGTTAAGTTGGGTAATCTTCCTCAGAAAATGCGACCAAGTTTCTCTCGATATAAGCTTGGTTCTTAAGAGAATCCGACAAATATTGGGAAAATTGGTCGGGTGCTATAAGTTCAGATTATCTGTTTGAATAAAATAATAAACCCGGATAGGCATAATAGACCGGGCGAAATTTAGTTGAGTATAAGGCATTAGTCGATATGTTCCCGCATAAGGATATATCGACCAGGTATAGTAAACCAATTGATGTCGAAATTAGCATAGCAAACGGGACTTGGTTAGAAACTACTGGACGAGACTCATAAATATAAGTATGAATCGATCGGTCATAATAGACCGGTCGAGATAAATACTATTCTAATATGTCTATCAGAGGTTTATAATGGTAAGTCAGATGACATCCACCATAATGAACCATATGAAATTTGGTTAAGTATAATACATTAGATGATATTCATAAATACAAGTATAAATTAATCAAGTATAATAAATCGACCGATATTGAGAATATTGCAATAGGGTTGTACTTAATCGAACGGGACTCAATTAACTACAAAATACCGGACGATATTTGTCAACGCTGATATGCATCGACCGGTCACGATAGAACGGTCGAAATGGAGGATATTATAATATGTTGAGTGAAGTTTTATGGCGGCCAGCCAAGCGACATTCAACATACTTAGACAAAACAAATAATCACCATGAAGAGGAACAGATTTAACAATAAAGAGGGAAGTTCAACTTTACATTAATTTACCAGGCTGTCGCCACAAATCCTAGTCCACCATATAAGGATTTGAATTCAAGTAAGAAAATCATTCTATTGTCAACTGGGGAAACAGATCAGGAGGCCTGTTATCGAGAAGTTTGCGACGGTTCAGGAAGTTGGGAGGAGGATCGTGAGATAAGAAGCTTTCCTCTCACAATTGTTGTACCGCCCCTTCAGCTCCAGCAGTGAAGGCTGCCAGGATTGACTTCACAATTGGCCTATTGAACTCAATGGAGTTAATCATGAGGGTGGCCCTATCCTTGAAGCGAGTGTCTTCATTAGCCTTGTATACGACCAAAGCCGTTTGGGAAGTCTTCAGTTCGGCTCCTTTGGTGGAGACCTCGGTTTTAGCTGAATTTAGGAAAGTATTCAAAGAAGTTATTTCGTCATCCTTCAGCTGCAAGGCCTTAAGTTTATCAGCCAATGCCGACTCATAATCAGCCTTTAACTTGCCGAGCTTAGCCGTCCGTTTCTCCAAATTGGAAGTTAATTCTTTGTTAAGATCCGTAGCTGATTTGAACTGCGACTGGAGACTCTCGATTTAGACTTCAAGTTGTTTCTTGGAGACAGGGGAAAGCGTGGAAGAAGACAACTCGGTAACCCGTTGGTTCAGTTTTTCGTTCTCGGATTTTAGCTTCTTGTTCTCATCATATAAGTTGTGTATCAATCGAGATAGACCCATATTCTCTAGCCATCGCTGGGAACATGATAAAGGATCATAAAATAGTAAAAGACAAATAATAAATAAATTTTGATGAACATACCTGGGTTTCCTTGTTAGAAAATCAGTTAATTGCCTCGAGAGGAGAAAGCTCCTCAAAAAGAGATTGAATTTTTTCCAAGGCATCAGCAAAAGAACCCCCCAGTAGGATAGGGAGAACGGGAATGGTAGAAGAGCCTGTAGAAAAAGAAGAAGTTGGAATAGAAAGGGGGCAAAAACTAGATAAGAAGAACGTAAAGAAGGTAGAGATCCAGATGTGGGTACAGACAGAGGAAAGGTGAAAGAAGGGCCACCAGGAGTAGTGGTACTAGAGGAAGGTGGAGCAGAGAAAATGAGAGAAGGATAGAGGTCAACCAAAGTAAGTTCATCAGAAGGAAGAGTAGTAGAAGTAAAGTCTTCTGAGAACACTTCTTCGGCGGAAAGGATGAGTCTCCTTTTGGGAGGAGGAGCTCTAGTGAGTTTGCGCCCTGGGCGTTTACTAGGAGCAACTTCAGCTTTTGATTTACCAGAGCTCACAGGAGACGTAAGCTCAATGATAGGAAGGGGAGTGACTGATGAGGTAGCAGCAGCCACTGGTGAAGCAATAGTTGGCAAAGAAACAATAGGGATTTCTATAGGAAGGCCTTCGGAAGCCTCAGGAACTACCTAAGAGCTGGATACCTCAACTAAAGGAGCTGGATCTTCAATTGGAGGTGGCGGAGTAACGGCAGCAAGAAGCTCTTGTTCTTTTGCACGAATTGCGTCCTCTTCCAGACGCAGTTCTTCATCGATTAAAGCGGAATAAAAATTATCCACTACAGAGAAAGAAAAAATGGTTTAGTTAGTAAAAATCAATAAGGAAGAAGCAGGATTTTACCTAAAGAGCCTTGTGTAGCAGGCTTGACTGGGCTTAGACCAAATAAGTATAAAAGATCAACCCTCCACCATTTAGGGATAAAAAGCCAACGACATAATAATTTTTCACAATAAATGGGAAAAGAAGGATGAAGATGAAACTCCCTGACGTCGGGCAAGGGAGGTAAGGAGGATCTCCAGGCATGAGACCATCGAATTGGTCCTGGAAACTTTATAAAGAAGAAACGAGATTTCTAAGTTGTTACGCTCCTCAAGTGTACGGAAATGTCGCAAGTAATATAAAAGATTATCGTATCCACAGGGACTGGAATAAGCACTAGAAATGTCTCAATGCGAATTAGCTAAACAACTATCGAATTGTTTCAAATGCAAAGTGAAGGTAAACAAATCTAATATTAAAGATCAACAAACAAGAGTTTAGTGTTTTGGGTTATGATAAAGGGAGATTCTAGGAGTTTCGGTTTCTTTGTAAGATTTCTTGAATGTAAATGGTTCACCAATTCTTATCCCACAATTGCAAAACACTTGTAGAAAGTTGCCGGTTCTCTCTTGCAATAGATAACCGGCTAAGGACTGAGAAATGTATCTAAATATGATCAATTAGACGTGAACCTACGTTGTCCTAACACAGAAGCGCACCTATTACTATGCCTTCCTCGGATATCAACATAGAAGCCCACAACTTATTAATCTATCAAGATACAAGAAACTAAGCACAAGATCCATCCTACTCTCTTGAATGTTCCTATTTCCTCTTCAAGATTATCTCTCAAACGTCCTTACACGGGCTTGCACCTGTCACGTGGATCCCTCGGATGATCGAGTGAGAGTTTATCTTTACAAAGTCCACAAGAAATCCAAACAATCAATCAAGAATGAGATTTAAGCACAAATCACCATTAATCATTCAAGATCTAATTGATACAAGCAAGACAATGTCATTGAAACAAGAAAATGGCAAATCCATAAGAGATTACATCAATCCATCATACAAATACTCTCTTAATCCTAGAATACAAGATCTACTCCATGAATTGAGGAAGAATACCCGAAGAAATAAAAATTACAAGCATTTCTTAAATCCCCAATCCAAGAAACCAAGAAAAGGGGGAAAGAGAAAACTTATCTACGAAGAAGCCTCGTCTTCGGATCCAATCCTCACTTCGGAGTCGAAATCGTCAAGAACTCCCCTCGAATCGCCCAGAAATCCTCCCAAGAATGGGAGGATACCACCAAATCTTGCCTTCTCCCAAAGGAGGGAGAGATCCCCTTTCAATTCATGAAGGAGGGTTTAAATAGAGCAGGAAATCGAGCGCCACACGGCCCCATGACACGGCCGTGTGAGATTCACACAACCACCACCTGCTTGGCCTCTAGAAACCTCACACGGCCGTTTAGATCTACACGGCCATGTAAGGCATCTACTCTAATTTCTTCAAATCAAGACACGGTCGTGTGAGATTCACACGGCCATATCCTCTTCCCTTCCTGTTAAAACAACACGGCCGTGTGTGGTACACGGCCTGATGCTCTCTCCCTTCAATTCCTTCCAAGCTTGCCCGAGGACGCATAATCTTCACCAATTTCGACTCCTGTGTACAGAAAATGCACAAAAAGCAGATCTCCAAACCAAAAGAGTAAATATGCTAAAAGGAAAGCTGGAAGTATAAAAATGCATAGATCAAGCATGCTCAAAGTATGTAAATGTGCGTAAAAACATGCATAAAAGAGTATATAATCTACGCACATCACACCCCCAGACTTAAACCTTTGCTTGTCCTCAAGCAAAATGCTGCAGTCTAAATTCATATGTTCTACAACACATTCATAAAACCTAGTGCACTTTCCTAACTCTATCAAAAAGTTTCATTAACAAGCGTGATCATGGAAACAAGTAAAGTATGGTTCAAGCATAAGAATCTTGTGCACAGTGTAAAAGTAACTCAACACCCTTCAAGTTTCAATCCATGTCCTAGTCAAGTCATCATCAAATTTGAATTCCTAATGTTTCCAGTGAAAGACAAGTAACCAGTGATAGGCACTTACTCACCATTCACTTGGTTCATATTTCTCAACTAACCCAAGGTCTCAAAGGTGTGCTCAATCTCAAGGGAAGCTAAGCAGTAATTTCCCTAGTAACCTAACTCGGTCTCAAAGGGGTGACTTGCTAGATTCCACTCATGACAACTATTTTTTATATCCCTTATTTTTTTTTATAAGTGTTTGCATTGTGCAAAACTTATTCACAAATGTACTTTTAGCACACATGTTGGGATATTTTGATTTTTCCAAATGAGCTTTAATGATTTGAGCCTCATCCAGTAACCAAAATGAAAGTTGAGAAATCACCATGGAAACCAAGTACTAAGCAAACAAGATGAATCATGACTATTTCAATGACATCAACTATTCAAGCATCAAGCACAAGTGTAGTGAAGGTAAAATCCTTAAGGTTGAACCAAAACTAAAACTCATCACCATAAGATTCTCAGCTTATTAATGCTTCCCAAGATAGAAAAAAGAACTACACAAAGTTTACTACTAGCATCATTCGAACATCATGAATCAAGATAATAATCGTGCTAACATTTCACTTGAATCCAAGAAAGCATATAAGTGAAGATTTGATGTTCTCAAAAAAATTTTTGCCATGATTATTTCAAAAACAAGCAAAATAAAGCAACAAGCAATGAAAATAAGAACCAATATGAAAAACTAACAAAAACTAAAAAATGAAAACCAAACCATGACAGTACATGACACCCCCCCAGACTTAAACTTTTCATCGTCCCGATGAAATCAATATGGTGGAGGAGGTGGAGGTGGACGAGGAAAAGGAGGTCTACGACGTGGTTGGCCAATAGGAAAACCTGGAATCTCACCCAAGGATCCATGATACTCATATAAAGCATCTACTTGTTGGCTAGTAAGCATCATGCTCTGCATAAAATCTCTCATCCTAGCCTGATCAGTATCATAATCCTGCACAAACTCAGCCACTTGACCTTGAAAATTCCTCGTAAACTGAAAATGATTTTGTACCTCCCTAAACTGATCATCAGATAAAGAGAAGCGCCCCTCCAACATTTTTCGTTGGGCATCTTGCTTCTCATGAAGTGATTCTAGAGACGTACGAAAATCTGAAAAATCAAACCTAGAAGATCCCGTGCCATATGCAAAATAATGCCTAGCAGGCTCCATAAAACTAGAAGGCTGCGGGTGTCCAGATGACGAGGGCTCATGATGTGGCTCAGTGTCTCCAGGTATAGAAGGGTTATCCTCAAAATCTAACTCAGAAATTACCCAATTAGCCGGGTTGCGAATAGTAGTTCGTTCAGGAAAAGGAAGGGGTAAAGGAGAACCACTCCTCCTAGGAAACACGAAACCATTCTCATCCTGAACGATCATTTTCATAGCAAGACATGCATCAATGTCAATCATGTCATTACCATGAATTATTTCCAACCCATCAACATCAAGATTTAAATTATAAGCTATTCGCGTAATCAAACCACCAAAAACAATTGATCTCGATGATGCCCTAGCAGATCTTAATAAGGTTTGAACAAAATGAAAACTAGAATCAAATTCAACCTTATACAGCATAGCCCATAAAGCATAAAGCTCTATCTTTTTAACCACCCCATCACTCTCTCCCCTACCAAAAATAGTTTTACCCATTACTCTATGTAGATACCTAAAGATGGGGTTTTGCATATGGGAGGCCTTAGCTCTTGAAGGCTCATAAGGTTGATCTAACCCAGCTATTGCATTCCAAAAATGATTCCAATTAAACCTTGGATCAAACCTACGAGGGCTACCGGTGGTTAATCCAAAACAAGAATTAAAGTCACTAAATGCCCATAGAAATTCTTGATTCATTAGTCTAAATGAGATTTTTCCAAAATAATCATCTTCATTAGTAAAATGGACATCCAATGAACTTAAAAATTCCAAAACAAGACGAGGATATGTAGGCAAATGTGTGTACATAATATCACTCAAATCAGAAAATCCAATCATCAAATCTGCATCTTCCCTAATTCCAAGCATATCAAGAACAGTTGGGTCCATATATCTAGTACACACTATCTTTCTATTGACAAGAATTGCAAATCTAGTTACTTGATCATCATTTCTAAACACAATATTGAATTCATTGTCATTACCTTCGTTGCGTGAAGTCCTTTTGCCTTTGCCCTTCACTGGTTGTTTTCCTTTGTCCCTTGATGGCTCCTTCTCTTTGTCTCCACTGGATCCACCACCTCCTTTGCGAAGTTTCTTCAAAATGTTGGACATCTTGATGAGTTTAGATAGGGGAAGAATTATCTAGGGTTGGAAAAATGGAACTCAAAGAACAAAACTTCAAAGAGCAAAGATCTTAGGTTAGGAAAACAAAAAGTCTAAGTCTTAGAGAGGAGGAGAATCTAGATCTAAGAGATCTTGAGAGATTAGAGAGGAGTTTTTAAGAGATTGGGAGAGAAAGAGATGTTTTGGAGAGTTGGGGGTGTGCAGAACACGGCCAAGATCTGGCCGTTTAAGGTAGAAAGAAAACTTTAATAACTCTCCTACACGGGCCGTGCAGATCCACACGGCCTCCCCCTCTTCCTTCTCTGGATTCTTCGCACGGCCGTGTTTGGGACACGGCCTCTCCATCTTTCTTCTCGGGATTCTTTACACGGCCGTGTTTGAGACACGGCCTAGACCTTTTTCTCCTCGGGAGATCCTACACGGCCGTGTCTGGATGACACGGCCCAAGCACTTCCCTTCTCTGCAACCTTTGCCTGGCCGTGTATAGCACACGGCCGGGCTCTGTTTTGCACCTAACCTGAAAACAAAATCAAAAGAATGCATCAAACTAAAAGAAATTAAAATACAAATCAAAACTAACTAAAAGAACCCTTGGGTTGCCTCCCAAGAAGCGCTTGTTTAAGGTCTTTAGCTCGACCAAACTTGATCATTCACTTCTTTTCCTCGCCCTTGGAGGACAGATATACTTTTCGTTCTTGTTGGGAGATCTTCTCCCAACATCTTCCACCACATTGTCTCCTTCGTTTGGTGGCCTTCCATGAGGATGGAAATTCCATTCCTCAAGTTTATAAATGCTTGTCCTGCTACAAGCATTTAAAAGAGACGAGACATGGTTAGAGATATTAGATAAATCATATTCCAACATTTCCTTACCAATTACCAAAGAAAGCTTATGATTTTTGACATCAATTATAGCTCCAGTTGTAGCAAGGAAAGGTCTTCCTAATATGATAGGAATCCTGGGGTCCTCTTCCATGTCCAACATGACAATATCTGTGGGAATAACATTCTCATCCACCTCTACTGGCACATCTTCTATAATACCCAAAGGGTACCTGCAGGAATGATCGGCAAGTTGAAGTGTCATAGTAGTAAGTTTAATGTTTTTGAGACCTAATTTATTACAAATTGAATAGGGAATGAGGCTAACACTTGCCCCCAAATCACAAAAAGTTTTTTCAAAAAAATCTTTTCCTATGTTGCAAGGAATATAAAAGCTCCCTGGGTCCTTTAGTTTTGGGGAAGTGTTCTTCTCCAAAACAGCACTACATTCCTCACTAAGCGCAATTGTCTCAACCTCTCCTCTTCTTCTCTTGTTTGACATGAGATCCTTCAGGAATTTGGCAAATCTAGGCATTTGAAGAATAGCATCAATAAGAGGTACCTCTACACAGATTTCCTTACCTTTTTCTAAAAACTTGCCAAATTCTTCATCTTTCTTGAACATTGTAAGTCTCTGAGGAAAAGGGACAGCTTTGCTCTGATGGTTCAGTGGAGGAGTCTCTTCAACCTCAATGGTACTCCCCTCATTAGCTTGAATCTGATTTGGTATAAGAGGAGAGAGCTCTTCTTCTTTTTGTATCCCTTTTGGAGTAGTCACTTGGGAGTCTCCCAAGGTCCGTCCGCTCCTAAGCTCAATTCTATTGCAATGCTCCATAGGATTCACATCAGGTTTTCCTGGAAGTTGTCCTGGTGCTCTGGATGATGAGGAAGCTAGTTGGGCAATTTGACTATCCTGGATCTTTTGATGCTTTTCAGAATTATCCATTCTCTGAATGAGCTTTGCTAAATCTTGCTTCATTTCATTCTGACTTGAGATAATTTCTTCAAGCATCTTTTCAATATTTGACTTTGGTAAGTCTTGAGAAGATAGATGTTGAAAATTTTGTTGCCCAGCTTGAAAATTTGGTCTTGCCCCCATTGATGGTCCTTGATCTTGATTATTTCTGTAAGAAAAATTAGGATGGCTCTTCCATCCAGGGTTATAAGTATTTGAGTATGGGTTGTTCTGCCTTTGATTGTAACTCATGATTGCATCACATTGTTCTAGTTGATTGATTTGTGCAGTGATAGCTCCCAATGGACATGAGTCATTTGAGTGCTCTGAACTCCCACATACTTCACAAGATGTACTAATAGCATTGACCATATTAGCACTAGTCCCCATATTCTCAAATTTCTTTGTAAGAGCGTCCAATTTTACAGACAAAAGAGTGACTGCATCTACATCAAACTTCACTGATGCTTTAATTGTTGGGTTTACAGAAGAATAGCCACCACTTCTTTCATTTGCACATTGATGATGATTTCGTGCTACACTATCAATAATTTCTTCAGCTTCATCTAAACTTTTATTCATAAGTGCCCCTCCAGCAGCTGAATCAAGGGACACTTTGGTATGATAGTTGATACCATTATAAAAAGTGTGCAACACTAACCATCTTTCCAACCCATGATGTGGGCATTGTCTGAGCATACTATTATATCTATCCCATGCTTCAAAAAGAGATTTTGAGTCAGTTTGCTTGAAGCTTGCAATTAAATTCCTCATATGAGCTGTTTTGCTTGGTGGATAGAATTTATCAAGAAATTGTTGCTCACACTGCTCCCATGTGGTGATGCTATTAGGGGCCAAAGAATTCAGCCATTGCTTTGCCCTATCTCTTAAAGAAAACCCAAATAATAATAATCTAACTGCTTCTGAAGGAACTCCATTCATTTTCATGGTACCACATATTTCATAAAAGACCTCTAAGTGTTGATTGGGGTCTTCATGAGGTCCTCCACCAAATTGGTTCTGCTGCACCATAGATATAATTGCGGGTTTGATCTCAAAGTTATTAGCTTCCACTGAAGGTCTTGAAATACTAGATCGAAAACCTCTTGCATAAGGTGCTGCATAGTCCTTGAGTGGTCTATTCCCCATGTTCAAATGTTCCTGTTCTTCAATTTGCCTTTGCAGAATTCTTCTTTTATGGAAAGTTCTGTCAATCTCAGGGTCAAAATGAAAGAATTCCCCTGCAAAGTTAGATCTTCGCATACACAAGAACAAGATAGCAAATGACAATTCAACAGAAAAAGAAAAACAAAAGAATCAACAATGCAGAATTGAATTTGTACAAAAAGAATTAACAAGAAGTAAAAGTTATACAAGAAAGTAAAAATAGAAATCTAATGATTAGTTACAACTATGCAATATGAAAGGAAAACAAATGTTATGTTTAGTCTAACTCAATTGATAATTCCTAATGTTATAGCGCAGTCCCCGGCAACGGCGCCAAAAACTTGTTACGCTCCGCAAGTGTACGGAAATGTCGCAAGTAATATAAAGGATTATCGTATCCACAGGGACTGGAATAAGCACTAGAAATGTCTCAATGCGAATTAGCTAAACAACTATCCAATTGTTTCAAATGCAAAGTGAAAGTAAACAAATCTAATATTAAAGATCAACAAACAAGAGTTTAGTGTTTTGGGTTATGATAAAGGGAGATTCTAGGAGTTTTCGGTTTCTTTGTAAGATTTCTTGAATGTAAATGGTTCACCAATTCTTATCCCTCAATTGCCAAACACTTGTAGAAAGTTGCCGGTTCTCTCTTGCAATAAATAACCGGCTAAGGACTGAGAAATGTATCTAAATATGATCAATTAGACGTGAACCTACGTTGTCCTTACACAGAAGCGCACCTATTACTATGTCTTCCTCGGATATCAACATAGAAGCCCACAACTTATTAATCTATCAAGATACAAGAAACTAAGCACAAGATCCATCCTACTCTCTTGAATGTTCCTATTTCCTCTTCAAGATTATCTCTCAAACGTCCTTACACGGGCTTGCACCTGTCACATGGATCCCTCGGATGATCGAGTGAGAGTTTATCTTTACAAAGTCCACAAGAAATTCAAACAATAAGTCAAGAATGAGAATTAAGCACAAATCACCATTAATCATTCAAGATCTAATTGATACAAGCAAGACAATGTCATTGAAACAAGAAAATGGCAAATCCATAAGAGATTACATCAATCCATCATACAAATACTCCCTTAATCCTAGAATACAAGATCTACTCCATGAATCGAGGAAGAATACCCGAAGAAATAAAAATTACAAGCATTTCTTAAATCCTCAATCCAAGAAACCAAGAAAAGTGGGAAAGAGAAAACTTATCTATGAAGAAGCCTCGTCTTCGGATCCAATCCTCGCTCCGGAGTCGAAATCGTCAAGAACTCCCCTCGAATCGCCCAGAAATCCTCCCAAGAATGGGAGGATACCACTAAATATTGCCTTCTCCCAAAGGAGGGACAGATCCCCTTTCAATTCATGAAGGAGGGTTTAAATAGAGCAGGAAATCGAGCGCCACACGGCCCCATGACACGGCCGTGTGAGATTCACACGGACATGTCCAGTTCCTTCTCTGCCAAAGCTGTACTGCCGTGTGACTCACACGGCCAGGACCCTTCTGCTCTCTGAAAATGCTACACGGCCGTGTGGTGCACACGGCCAGGACCCTTCTGCTCTCTGGAAATGCTACACGGACGTGTGGTGCACACGGCCACCACCTGCTTGGCCTCTGGAAACCTCACACGGCCGTGTAGATCTACACGGTCATGTAAGACATCTGCTCTAATTTCTTCAAATCAAGACACGGCCGTGTGAGATTCACACGGCCATTTCCTCTTCCCTTCCTGTTAAAACAACACGGCCGTGTGTAGTACACGACCTGATGCTCTCTCCCTTCAATTCCTTCCAAGCTTGCCTGAGGACGCATAATCTTCACCAATTTCGACTCCTGTGTACAGAAAATGCACAAAAAGTAGATCTCCGAACCTAAAGAGTAAATATGCTTAAAGGAAAGCTGGAAGTTTAAAAATGCATAGATCAAGCATGCTCAAAGTATGTAAATGTGCGTAAAAACATGCATAAAAGAGTATATAATCTACGCACATCACAAGCCTTAAAAGACGAGGGCATATCCTCAAAAAGGACCATCTTAGTCCGGGATTAGAATAGGAAAACACCAGGCTCTGAACACTTTAGGTAAGAAAACATGAAAAAATTTTGGGGAGTAGGAGGGATATCTAATATACGAAATAGCATGTATGTTCCACATAGATAACGGAAGGCGTTAGGTGCAAATTGCTGCAAAGGAATATCAAAATACTGGCTCACTTCGATCAGGAAAGGAGGAATGAGAAACCTTAAACCCCCTATCAATTGATCCTTGAAAAAAGTTACGCAATTAGCGGGGGGATGATGAGGATGATCATCTGGTTTCGGGATTAAGATGCTATATTCCCTAGGGATTTCATATTGATGGCAGATGAAAAGCCTAGCATTTTTATCAAAGGAAGAAGAAATCTTGACATACCAAGGAGCAATCGTTTCCTCAGCCATATACAGAAGTAAAGGTTAGTGGAATAGTAAGTTACTTACTGGAAGTAAGAAAGGAGATCGCCGAAAAGCGGTGAGCGCGAGGTTTGATCAAAGACTGCAGCGAGAAAAAAATGCTAAGGCAAGAAAGGAAGGGACAAAGTTGATAACAAGACGAAGGGTTTAGGGTTTAGAAGATACACAACCGTCGTTAGATCAGAACACTTTTTTCTCAATAGACGTTGTGGATTATAGAAAAGGGGCAAACACTCGAGTGACGTATCAGAGAGAGAAGATATGTGTTACATAATCATAAAGGAGCATTTATGTTGGACGCGACAAATTGAATCATACCAGGGTTGGTAACACCTCGTCATACGCCTCCAACATTCTCTTACCATTGAAAAGCCAATCACGAGCAAGGAAATTCTGGAGAGAAGACGTAGTTTACTAGGCATAATAAAGAAAGAGGGATTGAGTCTGACTAAATCCAGGTTAAGGACAAGAAAAAATAAGGAAAGTTATTTAGGCATAAACATGGTCCAAATTAAGGTCATTATAAAACATAAACTAGCATTGATCGAAAGAATTTTACTTATAATATCGGTTGGCATAACTTTAGCTATAATAGATAAATATAACATCGACTGAGATAACCTTGTTTGTGATAAACAAGCAAATATCGATCGGTATAACGTTAGCCACAATAGATAAGTATAACCTCGACCGAGATAACCTTGTTTGTGATAAACAGGCGAATATCGGTCGACATAACGTCAATTATAATAGGCAAGTATAACATCGGTCAAGATAACCTTGTCTATGATAAACAAGAGAATATTTGTCGAAATGACAATGTTTAGGATATACGAGTGGATGCTGGGCATAGCATCACGTCTATTCTTATGGATTAGAGGGATTCAATAGAGTTACCCAATTCAATATAAAAGATTGTTTGAATTTACATTTAGAATCTGATCAGATACATAACATTATATTTTCCCCTCAAAACATTAATCCTCGAAAGGTCAACAAAAATTACAGACATAAGCTCTCGAGATGCTTAGCAAATTTCAATCCCACCGGAGTCAAACTTGCCAAGGTGAAGAAGTGAAAATATTTTACTTGGCACGAAGGAAACTTGCTCGGGTGATAGAAGTGGCAATATTTTGCCCGGGATGAAGAAAACTATGAGGTAGGGTGGTCTCAAGGGCAAGGGGAAGGGGACAGATCTATTCAGGCCTTGGTGCAAAGGTGACTGAAAGAGTCTTTCCCCTGTTCGAGCCCTAGAGCCCTGCTACCAGAGCAACCAATCCTAGCCCGAGGGTAACATGGGCTACGCGTTTGTAGCGACATCCATGGGCTATTGAGTTGGTCCTCCGTGAGTAATGAGAATTCCTCTGAAGCTCGTTGAGTCTCCAGAGCAGTCGCGCCTTCGGTTGGAGATTCTAAATCTCGAGAAACGTCATTTTTTAGGATGGTTTCTCGAACCATGGAATTAGCTAAAGCAAAAACTTGAATAAACTCATGTATAGATCTCGCCTTATCCAACAAGAGTCGCCCCCAAAGAGGGGGATCTAAGGCCATACTCTTAGCAGGAAAAGTTGGCGAGGAGGGAAAAGAACTGAGGTAGGTGATGAACGAAGAGAGGGTGGTAGCCCTATTTAAAGGATCAAAGGACCTAAAGAATCACTGTACTAAGGTTCACGGGATCACTGTACTCAGGTTCACTAGATAGTTGTACAAAAAATTTGTAAGGTCACTTCTGTACCCATGGCAGAGTCACGGGTAAAGAAAAAACAAAATCAGACCCACGTCTAGTCAGTCGGCTACACCTCCTTCGACTAGACTTGAGGGCAAGACTAGTGATATGGGTTAGGTTTCATGGATCCCCGATAAGGAAGGGAAAGAAGATAGCCTAGTGGAGAAGATAGATCAATATCAACCAAGATATACCTCCGGTAAGGAAAGCTAATATCGGTCGGGATATACCTCAAATGAGGTAGGCCAATATCGACCAATATATACCTCCAGGGAGGTAGGCCAATATTGACCAGTATATACCTCCAGGGAGGCAGGCCAATATCGGCCGATATGTTCCTTCAGGGAGGCAGATCAATATTGATCAAGATATACATCCAAGAAGGTAGGCTAATATCGGCCGGGATATACCTCAAATGAGGTAGGCCAATATCGACCAGTATATACCTCCAAGGACGTAGGCCAATATCGACCAGTATATACCTCCAGGGAGGCAGGCCAATATCGGCCGGTATGTTCCTTCAAGGAGGCAGATCAATATTAATCAAGATATACATCCAAGGAGGTAGGCTAATATCGGCCGGGATATACCTCCAGGGAAGTAGGTTAATATCGACCGATATATACCTCCAGGGAGGTAGGCCAATATCGACCAGTATATACCTCCAGGGAGGCAGGACAATATCGGCCAGTATATACCTCTAGGGAAGCAGGCCAATATCGATCGAGAGATACCTTCAGGTAGGAAGGCCAATATCGGCCGGAATATACTTTAAAGGAGGTGGGCCAATATCGAATAGGATATACCTCTAGGGAGGTAGGCTAATATCGATCGGTATATATCTCCAGGAAGGCAGGTCAATATCGATCGAGATATACCTTCAGGTAGAGAGGCCAATATCGGCTGAGATATACTTCCAAGTGAGTAGGGCAATATCGACCGAGACATACCTTGAAAGAGGTAGGCCAATCTAGGCTGGATAATACCTTGAAAAGAATATACCAATATTGATCGAGATAACCTACTTAATAAAATACAATAGCTAAGATAATAATAAACTTAAAAGGGGTACGGGCAGGTATTGCCCTAGAAGCCTCATGAGAGGTAATGATAATTGACCAAACCTAGTTTAAGTTTAGTTTCGACCGATGCAAGGAACAATATTATATTAGGCTATCTATGATGTAGCAAAAATAGGAGGGGCAAGTAGGAACAATAGATACACTTGGAAATAACTTGTGAAACAGGACAGAAGTAAATATTTCAAATAGAGCAGTTTAATGAAGATATTTGCAATGTGTGATTATATAATAGGTTTTACATATTTGGCGGGAAATGTGTTTTTAGACTTTTCTGCAGGTACTAGACGACAAAGAAGGTACATCTGGGGTACAAAAAAGAATCCTTAAAAGTCATTTACCGCAAGTACGTAGCTTACGTCATCTCATAACAAACTCTAACAAACCGGGGGCCACTTCATGACTACGGAGGTTATATGAAGTGGTATAAAAAGGGGAATCCTCTCCGTTGGCAAGGTAAGTTCATATCACTACTCACATTCATTACCCTAGTTTTCAACTACTATTCATCTTCTTCTTCCTTTTTTCCCACACAAAGAGAGATCACTGACTTAAGCGTCGGAGGGCCTAGCCAGGGATTCCCACCCCGGTCTCAGGTCACTGACGATAGTGTTGGTTGGTCTCTTGTGCGTAGGAAGCCTTGGAAGCTCTAGATCTGGGTTCTATTCAGTCGGATTTCTCTCTCGTCATTGGATCTTCGCACAAGGAGGGCATTCTGTGACTCTATTCTTCCCGATCCGCTTTGGGTTTCTCGGATCGGTGTTCTATAGGTATTATTCTTCATCGGCAATAGGTTTTTCTCCCAGCTTTCCATTTTGTCAAACTTCTCAGACAGGATCGGTGCATTTCATTTCATGTCATAAAACTGATGATGCATCGCATATAGCTGAATTATTCTTTAAAGAGGTTATTAGGTCACATGGCATGCCTAGGACCATTGCCTCTGATAGGGATGCAAAATTTTTGAGTTATTTTTGTAAGACTTTGTGGGGGAAATTAGGAACTAAATTGTTGTTCTCTACTACTTATCACCCCCAAACTGATGGGCAAACTAATGTGGTCAATCGAACCTTGTCCTTTTTACTTCGTGCGGTCATTAACAAGAATTTGAGAATATGGGAAGATTGTCTACCTCATGTTGAATTTGCTTACAATAGGAGCATACATTTTGCGACTAAATTTTCTTTATTTGAAATTGTTTATGGTTTCAATCCCTTGTCACCATTAGATTTAATTCCTTTAGCTATAAGTGAGCATATAAACTTAGATGGTAAGCAGAAGGCCAAATTCATAAAGAAGATTCATGAACAAGCACGACTGAATATTGAGAAAAGAACTCAGCAATACATGCAACAAGCTAACAAGGGGCGCAAGAAAATTGTGTTTGAACCAGGAGAATGGGTTTGGTTGCACCTCCAAAAGGAGCGATTTTCGGACAAACATCATTCTAAACTTCTACCTCAAGGGGACGACCCATTTCAAGTATTAGAGTGCATCAATGTTAATGCCTACAAACTTGAACTACCAGGTGAGTATGGCGTACATTCCAATTTTAATGTTGCTGACTTATCCCTATTTGATGCAGGTGATGATTTGAGGACAAATCCTTTTCAAGAAGGGGAGAATGATGTATGCCCAAGGGCTGAAGATAGGGGAGATTAGTTACCACTTCCGGAAGGCCCAATTACAAGACTACGGGAAAAGCGTTTCAAGGAAGCACTAAATGGTCTAATCAAAAAACATTGGGAGGACTATGAGCAAGGAGAAACCAAGATAATCGCAACTTCTAGTCGTGGCCTAATCCACGTAATCGGGCATAGTCATCCATGACAGGCCGCGCTTAACGGAAGAATGCTAATAAGCATGTGAAGCATGGGAACTCGTTCATGCATAAAGACTTAAGTATTTTAGATTGTTTAATGAAGCATGCGACTTGGGACTCTAATTGTGCATGCATTTATTTTGTTTTGGGTTTCTAGATAGCTTACATGAGCCATGCAACATTGGGACTCTAATTGTGCATGTACTTATCTTGTATTTTTCCTTGTTCACTCCATTATATAAGGGAGGGACATCTTAGTATGAAGCAACTTAGGTTTTGGTGAGATTGTGTGCTCTCTTAGTTCTTGAAAGAACTTACTGAACTTATCGAGTCTACTCTCGTGGTGTTCAACCCATCGAAACTTATCACCCCTAGGTGTGGCGTTTCTTTCCTTCGTAGGCTTAGTTCGTGCTAATTCTTGGTTACGGGTGAAGGCTCACACTCTTGTCGTTTAGTTTTTGGGGTTCTATCCACCTTTGTTTCGGGTTCCATCACATTTAATGGTGGGGTTCATATCAGAGGGCGCCTTCAAGGCTGTCCGAGGCACCTCCAGCTCCTTTGGAGGGTGCCTTGGGTACTGTTCATGTTAGTATTAGCCCTAGTACTGATTATGAGATGATTGTAAAGAGCTCCTATTGTATCATATTTCATTATTAATAAAGGCGAAGTTGGTTTTTATATTTATTTCAATTTAGGTCCGAATGAATAAGTATAATAATGTCCTAAAGTAGGAGGTTCTAATCTACAACATATCAATTGGTTGAATTGATAGTGAGATATTGTAGATATACATAGAACACTACTCTTAATTATTCTTAGTAAAGATTAATATGCAAGGACAATATTAATGCGTTGAGTAGTAGTATGTAGATCAACGGATGACTTAATCTCACAAGTCATGGATATGAGATATCAGGTTGACACATGGGTATATATTAGAGAATATATACTGAATGACCCACCATGAGAATATTTCATGGGTCGTTATATGAGTGTCATAAACATTTTCATGTGACTAATAGTATAAATAGTCCTTAGACCTGAAGTCACTACGGTTCACTACATAAGGAGTTGTATACTTTGGTATCGTCAAACGTCACCCGTAACAGGGTGGACTATAAAGTCGATCACTGGGTATGTAATAAATTATTCAAAGAGATGTGAGTGATGTAGATGGGATCTATCCCTTCCATATGACGGAAGTGATATCTATGGGCCCCGTGATTAGTAGGACACAAGAATGCATGGTCATGCTTAAATGAGTCAATATGCGATATTGAGCTTATTTAATTGAGTGTGTCTACTTAGAGATCAAGAAATATAAAGATTGATAAGAGGATGACACGGTCTATGCCTCAGTGATTAATCTAGATATCGAGGATAGAAGGATTGAGTCATACAAGATAATAGCCACGGAAAGGTTAAGTCAGATCTCAACATTCTCATCACTTGGGTAGCAATAATGCCTTGCTAGATGCCACTCATTGCTTATGTATTTAAATGTTAATTTGGATACATTGCCAACGTTACGAGAACCTATTGGATCACACACAAAGAACAAGTCAATGGAGATGGATTCATATGATGAATCATTGAATTAAGTCTAATTCAAATTGGACTCATTGAGTAAAACTCAATTAAATCCAACTATTGGATTGAGTCCAATTCAAATTAGACTCATTGAATCAATTGGATTAATGATTAATGAGTTCGACTCATCATATGATTTCATGAATTATTTGATGATTAATGAGTTGGACTCATTATATGATTTCATAAATTAATTAATGAATAATGAGTTGGACTCATTATATGATTTCATGAAATTTGAATTCATGAGGAAAGAGGAGTGTACAACTTGAGTTACTCATGCATTGGATGCATTGGATGAAGAGTGAACCATTTGAATTGCACATGCATTGGATTCATTGGATGAAGACAAATATTAATGTCAATCAAGACAATTGACATCAAGGCATGAGGCAACTTTATGAATCTATAAAAAGGGATTTTTCGATTCATTTTCATGATGAGTTTTTGGTGCTCTAGCTCTTCTTCCTCCTCCTCTATTCCACTTGGCCGAATCCTCCAAGAAAAGTTGCTAGCACAACCTTTGGTTGTTTCATTCTCCACCTTGTGAGTTTGTGAGACAAACGAGACTTGTTCGTGTGGATACCATAGAGGTGCGGCCACTTGATCGCCCTAAGATCCGCATCTAAAGAAACGTTGGAATCGGGATTGTGAAGGGCACGCAACAAAGATATAACTTTCTCATGCAAATAATTAATACTTAGTATATGGTTTCCTTTTGCATGGATCTATTGGAAAGGAACTAGATGTTTTTCGCTACGCTTTCGCGTGTTTAGCGCCCTTGTTCCTTCCAGTGGTATCAGAGCCACCTGCGAAGGTATATACTAAATTATAGTAGAATTTCATATGTGATATAGAAATTGCATGACAAGTTTATTATGATTTGCATGATTATGAGCAAGTTTTGGCCAAGAGGTTTTTAGCGAAACCATCATGGCATTGTGCCTCATAATTAGTTGTTTAAATCATAGTAAATTTTGTCATAATAGATTGAGAATGTTATATGACATGGTGCATGGTTATGGCCCTTAAACCCCGATGTGATTGGATGTATGTGTTATAATTTATAATACGGCCTGCGTGACGTGTCTCTCCTCTTTTATTCTAGTTGTAAATTTAGACTACACTAGAATGTAACTCGAGTTTTCTTTAGATTTTGTAATATGAAAATTAGAAAAGATTAATTCTACTTGACGACGGTGAAAAAAAGGAGAAGAACAACAACACATAACGACCAAGGAAGCACTTGGAGAAGATGCTTTTGAAGCACTTGGAGAAGATGCTTTTGAAGCACTTGGAGAAGATGCTTTTGTCTAGGTTGACCTTTTGATCTTCTCATTGGCTTGAGAGGATCATAGATTATGGGGCCATAACCATGTCACGATTTCTTTTATGCATAATGTGATGTATGCCACGATATGCTATGATTGCATGTGATGCATGTGTAGTTTAATCATGATTAGGTCTTTTAAATATGCCTACCAAAGTTTGGTACTCACATCTAGATTGATCAATTGTAGTCAGGTTTTGCCAAAGCAAAGTGACTCAATTTATCTTGCTAGAGTATGAAAGACAATTGTGATGTCCGACTATTAAAACTTTGGGTGTGACTTAACTAAGTTGAGAACTTGGAGGCATATCCCATACGATGAAATTCAAAATTATACTAGTCTTGGGCGATTAGCCAAAGCTAACTCAAGATGAGTAATGAACAAATAGTCTTGTTCACACAATGATACAAGAGTTACATATGATGTAATTGCTAAATGTTGCCTACCTAAATTATACTAAGTCTTGGGCGATTAGCCAAAGCTAACTCAAGATGCAGTATATGGTAGTTAGAGCCCTAGAGCCAATCATTTGATGATTGCTGTATGGACTCATTGTATCATATTCTTATATATAAAGGCATTTAGTTTTTTGGTTATTATTGTAACGCCCACTAAGCTTTTAAGATAAGCATATGAATGTAGGATTTTGCCTTAGAAAAATAAAAGGAAGTGGGTTGAAGCAAAAAGAAATAAAATGAAATAAAAAGAAGAGGAGGTCAAGGATTGAACCTTGAACCTCTTATATTATAATTTATAGAATTAATTAGTAGAAACCTATAGGGATAGAGAGAAGATATTGATAACAAAGGAGGGAAACTCATGATAAGGGTGAGAGTAAAAGTTAGCCAAAAGAAAACAAGAAAAGAGCAAGAGAAAGGCAACTTGCCTTCCTTCCTTCTCTCCCTCTTTCTCTCTTCTCTTGCTGAAAATAAAAGAGGCTAATTAAGGGGATTCATTCCCCCTTATTTCACCATGAACGATGAGGATAAATAAATAAATAAAAATAAAAAGAAAATAGAAAAAAAAGGCTAAGGGAGAAGGAAAGCAAAAACTAATTTTGCTACTTCTTCCTCCTTAACATAAAAGGGAGCAAGTAAAGAGAAGAATTCTAATTTTTCTCTCATTTCTCTCATTCTCCCCTCTCCATCACCGAGAACCCCAACCCCTCTCCTCCATCTTCGGCCCCAAGCCAAGGTTTTCTCCTAAGAAAGCCTAAGATACAAGGAGGACTTAGCAAGAGGAACAAGGGAAGGGAACTAGAAGAAGAGGCTACTTCTTCCATCACCATACCTTAGATCCACAAGCGAAAAGGATGTAAGCTTCCACTCACCTGTGGTACAAGGTTTTTTTTATGTGATTTTCGGATTTTATGAGGATTAGAAAACCTAGAATAGAATTTGAGAAAATTCGGCCAAAGAAGAGTTTCAAATCTAGGAAGGTTTAAACAAGTCATCATTTCATGATATTTTTTCTCTGCTATGTAGGAAGGTTTTCCTTCATGTTTTTATACCTATATAATGCTTGGTCAGAGGAGTACCTAACCCTAGAATTTCGGCCAAAAATGTTTTAAAGAGGTTAGGGAAATCATTGTTTAACCAAACTAGTACAAGATTCCCTCCATGAATTACTAAGGGTCTTTTATTGGTTTTTCTTGCTTGAAAGTTACTTGGAACCAAAAGAAATCCACTCATATGTTTCGGCAAAGAAAAGAGCTTAGGGTTAGGAAGACCTTTAAATTTAAGTAACCATGTTTATATGATAGAATATAGAGTTCTCTTAAAGAATTGCATGTTGAATATTGCTATAAATTCATGAACTCTTCATTAAGATTTTCGGCCATGTTAAGATGGATAGCTTAGGAAAGCTTAAACAAAATTTTAACATACTCAAGACCTCTGTGATATTAAGATATGAAAGTGGTTAAATGCTCTCATGCTTAATTAGGGTATAGAGAATTTATTTACATGATATATGACTTGTAAGGTCACAAGGGTCCTAGCTTGTTTATGAACCAAATTTGTATATGATGTTCTTAGTAATTTTTGCCATGAAACTTACTTAGGTTTTCCATGCCTTAGGCCACTTAAAACCTAGTTTAGAGAATGGTAGGTTTCGGCCATGAGGAAAAATAAAAGAAAAAGGAAAGAAACCTAGGAAGCCTAAGACACAATGCACATGTATGTTTATTATGCTTGTCTTTATACATGCTATGAAACTTGTATGACTTCCTATGCTTTTAGGCTATTTGAAGCAAAGTTAACCACTGATGGGTCTCGATCAAGTAGGGTTTAAATGACCTAGAGGCCTTAGAATAGAAACCAATTGTGTTAAAAATGCTTCTTATGGAAATATGATAATGTGTTGATTGTGTCACATGCTTGTATAATTTTTCCATGACCTAAATGGACCATTGTAGGTCTCGGACATGAAGGGATAGAGGCCCTAGAAACCCTAGAAAAAAATTTAAATATGCTCATGTCACTCTACATGAAATATGATAAGTAGAAAGCCAAAGTTCTCATGCTATATGTTGCTTAATGACCTAAAATGAGGCTAGGGTAAGTTTCGGCCATACCCTTTCTATGATACCATATTATGAATTTATACATGATGTTAGTTCAAGTTCACATGCTTGTATGCTTGTTTTTAGTCCTAATGAATACTTGTGAAATTTTGGCCATGACATATGTTAAGGGCTTGAGGAACTTAGGAATTAGCTCAAATATGATTACAATGTTACTTGGAAGAAAAATGCTATAAATATGGTTTAAGGTTTCCATGCTTTCATGACAATTGGGACCTTGTTTCACACCTGATAAGGTTCGGCCACATGAAGTTTAGGGACTTGGAGAACTTAGAAACCAAGTTAATCATGCTTATAATGCTTCCTATGAAATTGATGTGAGGATAATTTAGGTTCCACATGCTTGGAGGTTATTTTTACCTAAATTGAGATCTAAGGGGGTTCGGTCATGATAAGAACCCAAGGGATTAGGAAGCTTAGAATCCAAGTTAACTATGTTACCATGTTCCTTATGATAGTATAATCACATGATACACCCTTATGCTTAAATATGTATGCTTGTGATTCATACTTTCCATGATATGACATGTGCTAGAAATAGGCATGCTTTTATGATATGCTATGTGGATAGAAATATGCATGCTTTTATGATATGCTATATGGTGAAAATATGCATGCTTTTATGATATGCTATATGGTGAAAATATGCATGCTTTTATGATATGCTATGTGGATAGAAATATGCATGCTTTTATGATATGCTATGTGGTGAAAATATGCATGCTTTTATGATATGCTATGTGGTGAAAATATGCATGCTTTTATGACATGATGTATGCCTAAGTGATGCATACCTTTATGATATGATGTATGCCTAAGTGATGCATACTTTTATGACATGATGTATGCCTAAGTGATGCATACCTTTATGATATGATGTATGCCTAAGTGATGCATACTTTTATGATATGATGTATGCCTAAGTGATGCATACTTTTATGATATGATGTGTGCCTAAGTGATGCATGCTCTTATGATGTGTGATATGTATAAGTATGACATGTACTTTACTTTATATGGCTTGTACCAAGGGTGGGCTCCATAAGCGCCCCGGGGTCGATGGAATAAGACTCGGGCCTCGTTAGGGATGGACTCCTAAGTGCTCCTAGGTCGATGGAGTAAGACTCGGGCCTAGTATGTTTGCCTTGTAGGGTTCAAGACTTGCTACCTTGGACCTACATAGGTTGCGCGCAATATGTAAGTGGTACATAGCCGGGATCCCCTTTAAGTTGATAATATGTTCAAGTATATATGTAAGAAGAAATGGTTTTAAAGATCATGAGACATACACATGTTTTTTCGGATACATGTTTTCAAAATCATATTGCATATACCTTATGATCATGTTGTGATGATGCTATGATTTATGATATGCCATGATTAGATATGAGTATGTTATGTTTCATGCTATGCTTGATATGTCATGCTACCTTATGATGATGCTATGATATGCCATGATTAGATATGATTATGTTATGTATCATGCTATGCTTTAAGAGATGATATGCCATGACTAGTTATGATTTTGTTATGTTGCATGATATGCTTAAAGAGTATGATATGTTATGCCATGACTAGTTGAGATCATGTTATGTTGAGATATTCTTTGATCATGTGATGATTTTCGGTTTTAGTGAGTAGGAAAGGAACTTACTG
This sequence comes from Zingiber officinale, assembly GCF_018446385.1. Taxonomy (NCBI): domain Eukaryota; kingdom Viridiplantae; phylum Streptophyta; class Magnoliopsida; order Zingiberales; family Zingiberaceae; genus Zingiber; species Zingiber officinale. Next base: position 69,065,264 of record NC_055991.1, read on the forward strand.
AGCCATGAGTGCTCATAGCTTACTTTCCTTGTACCACAGATAAAGGAAAAAGCTGGATGAGCTAAAGGAGCAGCAGGAGAGGCAAGGAGATGTGTGTGGCGGTGGCTAGGCAACCAAATAAGAACCTGCTTTAAGAACTTTTAAGAATTTCGCTTTGGTTTAGTAAATTGTAGTACTATATGGGTAACTTGATGTTATGTTTCTATTTATCTTGTTATCATGTTATGGAAACCATATTAGTGTAGTTCGGATTTGAAAACAAAAGAAAAGTTTTATTAAACTAAGAAAAATTATTTCAAGTCTTCCGCTGTAATATGTACATAGAGTATCGTAGCCCCGTCCCTTAGGGTTAGCAGGGAGGGCGGGCGTTACAGGTTGGTATCAGAGCCAAGTTATTGCCAGCTCACTACACACACATCAAGCCTCCGACCTGCCGCTCCAAGTAAGAATGCTTATGTTTAATTTTCTTGTTATATGTTGATGCTTAATTTTCATGTTATATAACTTATGCTTTATTTATTTTTCTTCCTTGTTATATTGCCTATGCATTATTTTCCTTGCTACATTTCTTATGCTTTATTTCCTTATGTTATAACTGTTTGTCACTATATTCCTTATTTTTCCTTAGGTTTTTTTTTTTATGCTTTAGTTTCATGTTTTGCTTGTTTATGTTTGATGCTTTATTCCATGCTTTTAGTTATAATTTAGATTAGGATTACGTATTGGTAGTTTAGAAATAATACCAGAACAAATAGATAGAAACAAAATAGTACATTAGATGGGCTAAAAACGATAACCACTTACACTAGTCTATTTGTCCTTATTTAGATAAGCATGGTTAGGACACGCAATGCCCGAACCGGAGGGACAGCGACTCCACCAGACCTGACGCAGGTAGTCGCAGACCTCCAGCATCAAATCGCGGAGCAACAACAGCTGATCACTACCTTAATGTGTCAGCAAGGCAACCCAGTTACCCCACCGGCAAATCAGAATACACTCAGTGCCCCCGGCAGCCCCTACTCCGATGGTCCGACAAGAGGCCTATCTGATTCAGTGGCAAAGGCTTAAGCCGGAAGCATTCTCGGGAAACTGCGAACCATGGGATGCACAAGCCTGGCTCAAGACCGTGGAGAGCATAATGGAACTACTGGACTGGCCTGAACACGAGAAGGTCAAATGCGCGTCGTTCTGCCTTACCGGAGATGCCCGGATGTGGTGGGACCGAGTAAAGGCGAAAAGACAAATAAACCAAATGCAGTGGACGGATTTTGAGACAGAGTTCTTAGAGGAATTCTTCCACATGCAAGTGACCAACAAGCACTATGATGAGTTCACTGAGTTCCGGCAAGGTGATCTGTCAGTTAACGAAGCCGTCAAGAGGTTCAACCGCCTAGCACGACTGTGCCCAGAACTGATCCGTACTGAAAAAGAAAGGGTCCGATTAATGTTAAAGATGCTCCGACCCGAGATAGCCCTGAACGTAGCCGGCGGAGTTAATAGAGCTAGTCAGCAGTGCCCTAATTACCGAGCACTACCAGAAAGCAATGAACAAGGGCATGAACCAAGCACTGACCGGAGGACAAAAATCGCACAATACCAGAACCGACTGGAAAGGAAACTCAAGTGGAAAGAGGAAACAGTGGAATAAAACAAAAGGTGGTCCGGCCAATAAGCAGACCAAGTACCCTCAGTGTGCCACATGTGGGAAGATGCATTCTGGAGTATGTCTCCTAAGTACCAGAAAGTGCTATAACTGCGGAAAGGAAGGCCATCTAGCGAGCAATTGCCCAACTCAACCTCAGGCACCACCTCCGCAGAACTTTCAGAACAGGAGTGCCCCCGCACAGCTTCACCAGATGCAAGCTGCCATAGAAGGGACTTCAATCAGCCAAGGAAGATTGGAATCCCCTCCCGCTATGACAAATGCCAGAGTCTACTCTCTTACCAAGGAGGACGTGGCGAATGCCTCTACCGTTGTCACAGGTCAGCTACTTATTTACAATCAGTATGCTGTAGTATTATTTAATACCGGGGCAACACACTCGTTCATCTCAACACCTTTTATGAAGAAGCTAGATATACCACTCCGAACTCTAGAGGACACATTCTTAACAACCTTACCATCCGGGGAGATTATGCCATCGGACCATATGCTGCAAGCAGTACTCATTCGGATCGCAAACAGAGAACTCTACTGCAATCTGATAGTACTTGATATGCAGGATTATGACATAATATTGGGCATGGATTTCCTTAGCAAATACGGCGCTTCAATCGAGTGTCGTAAAAGGAAAGTGATTTTCCGACCCGAAAATGAACCAGAGTTTGAATTTTTCGGGGAATCAAAAGGAACGGAGAAGTTATTGTCATCTATTAAAGCACAAGGGATGTTAGATAAAGGATGTATGGGGTTTCTAGCGCACGTGGTTAACACCAATCAAGTCAAAGACCAGAAATTAGAAGATGTCAGGGTAGTATGCAACTATCCAAAAGTATTTCCTGATGAACTACCAGGATTGGCCCATGACAGAGAGATAGAATTCAGGATCGAATTGATTCCTGGTACTCAGCCGATCTCAAAGGCACCTTATCGTATGGCTCCGGCTGAATTAAAGGAGCTTCAGGAACAGTTATCCGAATTACTCGACAAGGGACTTATTCGTCCTAGTCACTCTCCATGGGGAGCTCCAGTGCTGTTCGTAAAGAAGAAGGATAGGTCTATGCGAATGTGTATAGACTACCGAGCGCTGAATAATGTGACGATCAAGAATAGGTACCCACTCCCACGGATCGATGACCTGTTCGATCAACTTAAGGGTGCGACCGTTTTCTCAAAGATAGACCTACGATCCGGTTATCATCAAGTGAAGGTGAAACCAGATGATATACGAAAAACAGCATTTCGAACCCGATATAGACACTATGAGTTCATAGTTATGCCTTTCGTAGTAACCAACGCTCTTGTAGTATTTATGGACCTGATGAATCGGGTATTTACGGCATATCTTGATAAATTTGTAATCGTCTTTATTGACGATATACTTATCTACTCAAGAACCATAGAAGAACATGCTGAACACCTGAATACTGTACTACAGATCCTGCAAGAGAAACAACTATATGCAAAATTCTCCAAATGCGAGTTTTGGCTTGACCGGGTAATATTTCTAGGTCATGTCATCTCCAAAGATGGAGTTATGGTGGATCCAAGCAAAATCGAAGCTGTAAATAACTGGAACAGACCAAGGAATGCCAGCGAAGTCAGGAGTTTTCTCGGGCTAGCTGGCTATTACAGGAAATTCGTAGAGAATTTCTCCAAAATTGCAACCCCTATGACCGCCCTCACCAAGAAAAATACAAAGTATGAATGGACAGAAGCTTGCGAGAAGAGTTTCGCGGAATTAAAAAAAGAGACTGACCAGTGCTCCGATTCTTACTCTCCCGGAAACCAACAGAGGCTTCGATATGTACAGTGATGCTTCATCACAGGACTTGGAGCTGTACTCATGCAAGATGGCAAAGTCATTGCCTACGCTTCTAGACAACTTAAAGAGCATGAGAAGAATTATCCCATTCACGACTTAGAACTAGCAGCCGTGGTCTTCACTCTCAAAATATGGAGACACTATTTATATGGAGCCCAGTGTAAGATTTATGCCGACCATCAGAGTCTAAAATATTTCTTCACACAAAAAGACCTGAATATGAGGCAACGCCGATGGCTCGGGCTAGTTAAAGATTACGACTGCGAGATTCTTTATCACCCAGGAAAGGCGAATAAAGTGGCCGATGCACTCAGCCGGAAGTTCAGTGCCACCTGATGTAGCTATTATAAAGTTCGAGGATGAAATTTTTATGAGGTACGGGATACTGTAACACCCACTAAGCTTTTAAGATAAGCATATGAATGTAGGATTTTGCCTTAGAAAAATAAAAGGAAGTGGGTTGAAGCAAAAAGAAATAAAATGAAATAAAAAGAAGAGGAGGTCAAGGATTGAACCTTGAACCTCTTATATTATAATTTTTAGAATTAATTAGTAGAAACCAATTGGGATAGAGAGAAGATATTGATAACAAAGGAGGGAAACTCATGGTAAGGGTGAGAGTAAAATTAGCCAAAAGAAAACAAGAAAAGAGCAAGAGAAAGGCAACTTGCCTTCCTTCCTTCTCTCCCTCTTTCTCTCTTCTCTTGCTGAAAATAAAAGAGGCTAATTAAGGGGATTCATTCCCCCCTTATTTCACCATGAATGATGAGGATAAATAAATAAATAAAAATAAAAAGAAAATAGAAAAAAAAGTCTAAGGGAGAAGGAAAGCAAAAACTAATTTTGCTACTTCTTCCTCCTTAACATAAAAGGGAGCAAGTAAAGAGAAGAATTCTAATTTTTCTCTCATTTCTCTCATTCTCCCCTCTCCATCACCGAGAACCCCAGCCCCCTCTCCTCCATCTTCGGCCCCAAGCCAAGGTTTTCTCCTAAGAAAGCCTAAGATACAAGGAGGACTTAGCAAGAGGAACAAGGGAAGGGAACTAGAAGAAGAGGCTACTTCTTCCATCACCATACCTTAGATCCACAAGCGAAAAGGATGTAAGCTTCCCCTCACCTGTGGTACAAGGTTTTTTTTATGTGATTTTGGATTTTATGAGGATTAGATAACCTAGAATAGAATTTAAGAAAATTCGGCCAAAGAAGAGTTTCAAATCTAGGAAGGTTTAAACAAGTCATCATTTCATGATATTTTTTCTATGCTATGTAGGAATGTTTTCCTTCATGTTTTTATACCTATATGATGCTTGGTCAGAGGAGTACCTAACCCTAGAATTTCAGCCAAAAATGTTTTAAAGAGGTTAGGGAAATCATTGTTTAACCAAACTAGTACAAGATTCCCTCCATGAATTACTAAGGGTCTTTTATTGGTTTTTCTTGCTTGAAAGTTACTTGGAACCAAAAGAAATCCACTCATATGTTTCGGCCAAGAAAAGAGCTTAGGGTTAGGAAGACCTTTAAATTTAAGTAACCATGTTTATATGATAGAATATAGAGTTCTCTTAAAGAATTGCATGTTGAATATTGCTATAAATTCATGAACTCTTCATTAAGATTTTCGGCCATGTTAAGATGGATAGCTTAGGAAAGCTTAAACAAAATTTTAACATGCTCAAGACCTCTGTGATATTAAGATATGAAAGTGGTTTAATGCTCTCATGCTTAATTAGGGTATAGAGAATTTAGTTACATGATATATGACTTGTAAGGTCACAAGGGTCCTAGCTTGTTTATGAACCAAATTTGTATATGATGTTCTTAGTAATTTTTGCCATGAAACTTACTTAGGTTTTCCATGCCTTAGGCCACTTAAAACCTAGTTTAGAGAATGGTAGGTTTCGGCCATGAGGAAAAATAAAAGAAAAAGGAAAGAAACCTAGGAAGCCTAAGACACAATGCACATGTATGTTTATTATGCTTGTCTTTATACATTCTATGAAACTTGTATGACTTCCTATGCTTTTAGGCTATTTGAAGCAAAGTTAACCACTGATGGGTCTCGATCAAGTAGGGGTTAAATGACCTAGATGCCTTAGAATTGAAACCAATTGTGTTAAAAATGCTTCTTATGGAAATATGATAATGTATTGATTGTGTCACATGCTTGTATAATTTTTCCATGACCTAAATGGACCATTGTAGGTCTCGGCCATGAAGGGATAGATGCCCTAGAAATCCTAGAACAAAATTTAAATATGCTCATGTCAATCTACATGAAATATGATAAGTAGAAAGCCAAAGTTCTCATGCTATATGTTGCTTAATGACCTAAAATGAGGCTAGGGTAAGTTTCGGCCATACCCTTTCTATGATACCTTATTATGAATTTATACATGATGTTAGTTCAAGTTCACATGCTTGTATGCTTGTTTTTAGTCCTAATGAATACTTGTGAAATTTTGGCCATGACATATGTTAAGGGCTTGAGGAACTTAGGAATTAGCTCAAATATGATTACTATGTTACTTGGAAGAAAAATGCTATAAATATGGTTTAAGGTTTCCATGCTTTCATGACAATTGGGACCTTGTTTCACACCTGATAAGGTTCGGTCACATGAAGTTTAGGGACTTGGAGAACTTAGAAACCAAGTTAATCATTCTTATAATGCTTCCTATGAAATTGATGTGAGGATAATTTAGGTTCCACATGCTTGTGTTGGGTTTGTCGGGCCGCGAAAACCCCGAATCACCCAAAGCCGTAGATCCGTGCAAGGAAAAATTTCGAAACACACAAATACGAGTTTTATACTACGATCTACAGTAGATCTACAAAGGAAAAAACCATTTTACCTTCGATGCGTGCCCTTGCAAAATCCCGCTCGTCCAAGGTACTTGTCGGATCTCCAAAGTATCAAGGTAGATACTTCTCTAGTGATATCCACATGAACAAGGAGTGTCTCTCACACTCAAAGGATGGAGAAGAAAGCCCCAAGTGTGCTAGCACTTTCTAGAGCTTTCGAATGGGATTGGAAAGGAAGAAAAAGAAGAAGGTACAAAAGAAATCTTATACACTCACTAGTAGTATCCTTCCTTTGTGACCTTCACTCTACCTTTGCTCTTGGATTCACTCAACCACCTTCTCCACACCAAGGAAGTCACGACAACACCTAGCCAAGAGAGGGGAGAATCAATCAAGAAGATGAGAGAATGAATGCACACATAACTCCACAAAATCAAAACCCCCTATTCCATTAGTGTGGCCGGCCACATAATGTAACTCCCCATTAATGTGGTCGGCCACATTAAAACCATGGAAGAGTGTAACCCCCATGAGGTGGCATGCCTCATGAGGTGGAGGTGATGTGGCAAGGATGAGTCATCCTTATGATGTGGCAATACATCAAGTCAAACTTGATGTTTCAATTTCTACTTGGTCAAGTCAAACTTGACCAATTGTCTTCCTCGTTGAGTTAAATCCAACCTTTAACTCAAGTCAATTTTAATTTAATGAATCTCAATTCATTAATATAAATTGACTCAATGAATTAAATCTAAATTAGACTCATTCAACAATTGAATCTAATTAAGTCTAACTCAATAAGTCTAATTTGAATCCAATTGGTTCATCATATGAACCCAATCCAATTGGTTCATCATATGAACCCAATCTCCATCCACTTGTTCTTTGTGTGTGACCCAATAGGTTCTTGTAACGTTGGCAATGTTTCTAAACTCCTTTAGAAACATAAGCAATAATGACATCTAGCAATACATCATTGCTACCCAAGTTACAAGAAATGTTGAGATCCAACATCACCTTGTGACTATTAATTGTGACTCCTCACAATATATGACAAGTGTCCTTCTATCCTAGACATCTAGATTGATCAATGTGAGGTATAGACCGTGTCATTCTCTGATCAATCTAAATCTTGAACTCCAAGTAGACTCACTCAATCAAATGAGCTCAATATCTCATATTGACTCATTTGGGTATGGCCATACATTTCGTGGTCTTACTCTATCAAGAATATCGATGTCACTCCCGTCATATAGGAGGGATAGATCCCATCTACATCACTCACATCCCTCTGCATAATTCGTTACATACCCAGTAATCGCCTTTATAGTCCACCCAGTTACGGGTGACGTTTGACGAAACCAAAGTATATAACTCTTTATGTAGGGATCCATGGTGACTTCAGGTCTAAGGACTAATAGTCATACTAATAGCCACATGAGAAAGTATATAACACTCATATAACGATCCATGATACTTTCTCATGGCGGGTCATTCAGTATACATTCTCTAATGCATACCCATGTGTCAGCTTGATATCTATTTATCCATGATTTGTGAGATCAAGTCATCGAGTTGACCTACTTGCTAGTCTTATTGTATTAACATTGTCCCTGAATGTTAATACTCGACTAGGAATGATTTAGAGTAGTGTTCTCTATATCATCTCACTATCGATTCAACTAATCGATTGATATAGGTATGAACCTTCTACTCAAAGACGCTGATGTGCGTAGATTATATACTCTTTATGCATGTTTTTATGCAAATTTACATACTTTGAGCATGCTTGATCTATGCATTTTTATACTTCCAGCTTTCCTTTTAGCATATTTACTCTTTTGGTTCGGAGATCTGCTTTTTGTGCATTTTCTGTACACAGGAGTCGATTTGGTGAAGAATCTACATCTTTGGGCATGCATTGGAGGAAACGAAGGGAGAAAGCACCGTGCCGTGTACCTCACACGGCCCTGCACTGGTATGGAGCTCGGGCCGTGTGGAGTTTGGCACCAACAGAAGAGGAAGATGACATGGCCGTGTGAACCTCGCACGGCCGTGTCAACCAAAGCAGAAGCCTTACATGGCCGTGTGGATCTACACGTGTGAGACTTCGAGACCAAGCGGTGTGGCCGTGTGCACTACAGGTGTAGCATTTCGAGAGCGAGAGGGTTCGGCGTGTGGAGTCACAAGGCCGTGCAGCTTTGGCGGGAGGCTGGACATGGCGTGTGAATCTCACAGGGCCGTGTGGCGCCCGATTCCCTCCTCTATTTAAACCCTTCTTCATGAATTGAAAGGGGATCTCTCCACCTTTGGGAGAAAGCAAGATTTGGTGGTTTCCTCCCATTCTTGGGAGGATTTCTGGGCGATTCTAAGGGAGATTTCGACGATTTCGACTCCGGAGCGAGGATTGGATCCGAAGACAAGGCTTCTTCGTAGATAAGTTTTCTCTTTCCCCCTCTTCTTGTTTTCTTGGATTGGGGATTCAAGGAATGCTTGTAATCTCTATTTCTTTGGATTTTCTTCCTCGATTCATGGAGTAGATCTTGTATTCTAGGATTAAGGGAGTATTTGTATGATGGATTGTTGTAATCTCTTATGGATTTGCCATTTTCTTGTTTCAATGACATTATCTTGCTTGTATCAATTAGATCTTGAATGATTGATGGTGATTTGTGCTTAATTCTCATTCTTGATTGATTGTTTGGATTTCTTATGGAATTTGTAAAGATAAACTCTCACTCGATCATCCGAGGGATCCACGTGACAGGTGCAAGCCCGTGTAAGGACGTTTGAGAGATAATATTGAAGAGGAAATAGGGATATTCAAGAGAGTAGGATGGATTTTATGATTAGCTTCTTGTATCTTGATAGATTAATGAGTCGTGGGCTTCTACGTTGATATCCGAGGAAGGCATAGTAATAGGTGCACTTCTGTGTAAGGACAACATAGGTACATGTCTAATTAATCCTATTTAGATACATTTCTCAGTCCTTAGCCGGTTGTCTATTGCAAGAGGGAACCGGCAACTTTCTACATGTTTGGCAATTGAGGGATAAGAATTGGTGAACCATTTACATTCAAGAAATCTTACAAAGAAACTGAAACTCCTAGAACCTTCCTTTATCATAACCCAAAACACTAAACTCTTGTTTGTTGATCTTTAATATAAGATTTGTTTACCTTTACTTTGCTTTTGAAACGATTGGATAGTTGTTTAGCTAATTCGCATTGAGACATTTCTAGTGCTTATTCCAGTCCCTGTGGATACGATAATCTTTTATATTACTTGCGACATTTCCGTACACTTGCGGAGAGTAACAAGTTTTTGGCGCCGTTGCCGGGGACTGCGCTATAACATTAGGAATTATCAATTGAGTTAGACTAAACATAATTTTCCTTTTTTTTCTTTTGATTTGCATTGTTATAACTAATTGTTAGAATTCAGTTTTCGTAAGTTTTTCCTTTCTTGAATAACATTCTTGACAACTCTTTTTGTTGGAATTCTAATTCTAATTCTAACTTTGCATTCTTGATTTCTAGTACTCTAATCTAACTTTTCTCTGTTTTCTCTTTTGATCTTGTTTCTTTCTTCTTTTCTTTTGTAAACATATCTTTTAATTTTTAGCATATGAATTATTCTAGACATTTTTCTTTTTTCTTTTATCTTTTCTTTCTTGTTTTCATTATGCACTTTCTTTCTTGCAATTTAAATTCTGCATTTGCTTTCTTGCTTTTCATATTGCATTTTATTTCTTGTTTTTGATTCTTGATAATTTTCTTTTTCTTCTTGAATATCCATGAGCACTAACATGTCAAGCAGGACCATGAGAAATTTTTCTACACCCTTTTCTGCAAGATTTTTATCTCCCATTGTGCAACCTCAAATTGAAGTAGAAAGTTTCCAACTAGACCCAGAGATAATTTTCATGATACAAGGTCACAAATTTTGAGGAGAAGTATCAGAAAGTCCTTATCTGCATCTTGAAACATTTTTAGAGATTTGTGATTTGGTGAAATGTGAAGGAGTATCAGCAAATGCAGTTCGATTAATGATATTTCCTTTCAGTATCAAGGATAAAGAAAGGACTTGGCTATATTCTCTCTGTCCTCAAAGCATCACAAGTTGCGAACAATTGGAGAAGCAATTTCTGAATCATTTTTTCCCTCCAAGTAGAACGGTGTATATGAGGAATTGCATAACAAATTTTGCTTAGGCATATGGAGAATCATTATTTGAAGCATGGGATAGATTCAAGAGTCTTCAAAGACAGTGCCCTCATCATGATTTTGAAAAATGGTTGATTTTGCACATATTCTATGGGGGAATTTCTTTCTCAGACAAGACTTTATTGGATTCATCAGCTGGAGCTTCTTTTATGGACAAAAGTGTAGATGAAGCTTATTCGTTAATTGATCAAGTGACATTGAACCTCCATGAATGGTCGAACAAAAGTTAGATGGAATTTCCCTCAGATATTCAAGAAGTGAAAGCCATAAATGTAAGGAAGCTTGTCAAACAAAATGAAATTCAACCACCTAAAAATGTTGAAATTCACAAGTCACAGAGTGAGGAGTTCAAACATTTGGGGACAAAGCTTAATAGTATTGTTTCAAAATGGTTTAAAGAAGATCCCCTTCCTACACAGTCAAGATCCAATGAAAAGTGTGATGATGTTGGGTTGAGAAGTGGCAAAAATCATGAAGAACTTCTGAAGAATGACATGTTTAGAATTGAGGAGAAGAATAATAGAAGATCACAAGAACTCAATTTCATTTCTCTAGGAAGTTCCCAAAGGCCAGAAGTACCTTTCCCTCAACGATTAATCACATCAACATTAGATAAGCAAGTTGGACCTCCTCCAAAAGCTCAAAGGGAATTTGGGAAAAAGGGAGTTCCGTCTTTCCCAGGACCTTCACTAAGGGTTCCTTTTCCACAAAGGTTAGTGGGGGTCAATGAAAATAAAGACTTCGGCAAATCCTGTGACACTAATATGGTTGAGTGTAGATTTTTGAATATATATGAAGATGAAGATTTTTCAGATGAGGATTTTATTGATAATGTAGTGGTAAATAAGTTTTCAGATCTATCTCAAAATTTTATAAGGTGTTATAGTGACATCGAATTTTCAGATGATGAATGTGATGTGGTAGATCAACTTAAAACTGCAAGTGAAGTTATTGATCCTCTTGTTATTGATTCTCCTATTGAGGACATAGATGTTGGTTTATTTTTTGATGTATGTGTTGATGATGATGATATGGAAGAATGTGTAGGGAGCTGTGTTGTGGAAGCAGCATCTCAAGGATCACCACCTTTGTCAAGACAACCCTTAGAGGTTTTAAGAATTGATCATGTTGTGGAACAATGTGTAGGGACTTATACAGAGCTAGTAGAGTCTCGAGAATCACCATCATTGATATCATCAACACCTAAGCTAGAGCCAGAACCATCATTTGATTTAGAGGAAGTCACATCTACATGTTTAGAAATTTTAGGTATTTCTCAACAAAGTAAGGCTAGTATTTCTTGTGATCTTTTGGAAAACTTTATGGAGATACCTATAATTCACTTTGTTGGATGTGATTCAGTTTTTATTACTTATTCATCTTATCTTGATATGGTTCTAGCTCTATACTATATAACATGCTTGTGGGAGATTTGTTTTTCTTTTGGATGTGCAGATTTCACATGGACCAATAATTGGAAGCTCAATCTGAACCGTCTTCGACCACCTGAACAAATTTCCAAGAAGACGAAGATGGAGAGAGTTATACTTTACTTTGTAGCTCCTTTGATGAAAGCTCCCTCCATAATAAGAGCCCTTGGTAAGAGGGTTCTAAAATATCTTACCCCTCCAAGAGCAAGATTTAGATGAATCTAATGAGGTGGTCGAGCTAATGACCTTAAACAAGCGCTTCTTGGGAGGCAACCCAAGTTCATTTTCCTTATTTTCTTTTATGTCTTTAGTTCTCTCTTTATAATAAACATGTATCCTCTACTTAATTTTTCTTGTCTATCTTATTGTTGTAGAATTCAAAGTTGTGGAGGAATGTGAGTATTGGATGGAGGAGTATATTTAAAAACATGAACGTCAACCATTTGGAGATCATCACTTGGTAACTTCTTTTAAAATCTCCTCCACATTGTTTTTAGTTTTCATTGGGACAATGAAAAATTTAAGTCTAGGGGGATGCATTAGATGCATTTGATTTGCTTTGTTTGTTTTTGTTTTAGCTTATGTCTTGCATTGTGTTTTGATTTTTTGTGGCATACATCTTGAGAACATCAAAACTTCACTTATATGCTTTCTTGGATTCAAGTGAAATGTTAGCACGATTATTGGCTGGATTCATGATGTTCGAATGATGCTAGTAGTAAACTTTGTGTAGTTCTTTTTTCTATCTTGGGAAGCATTAATAAGCTAAGAATCTTATTGTGATGAGTTTTAGTTTTGGTTCAACCTTAAGGATTTTATCTTCACTACACTTGTGCTTGATGCTTGAATAGTTGATGTCATTGAAATAGTCATGATTCATCTTGTTTGCTTAGTACTTGATTTCCATGGTGATTTCTCAACTTTCATTTTGGTTACTGGATGAGGCTCAAATCATTAAAGCTCATTTGGAAAAATCAAAATATCCCAACATTTGTGCTAAAAGTACATTTATGAATAAGTTTTGCACAATGCAAACACTTATAAAAAAAAAAAAAAAAGAGGGATATAAAAAACAGTTGTCATGAGTGGAATCTAGCAAGTCACCCCTTTGAGACCGAGTTAGGTTACTGGGGAAATGACTGCTTAGCTTCCCTTGAGATTGAGCACACCTTTGAGACCTTGGGTTAGTTGAGAAATATGAACCAAGTGAATGGTGAGTAAGTGCCTATCACTGGTTACTTGTCTTTCACTGGAAACATTAGTAATTCAAATTTGATGACGACTTGACTAGGACATGGATTGAAACTTGAAGGGTGTTGAGTTACTTTTACACCGTGCACAAGATTCTTATGCTTGAACCATACTTTACTTGTTTCCATGATCACGCTTGTTAATGAAACTTTTTGATAGAATTAGGAAAGTGCACTAGGTTTTATGAATATGTTGTAGAACATATGAATTTAGACTGCAGCATTTTGCTTGAGGACAAGCAAAGGTTTAAGTCTGGGGGTATGATGTGCGTAGATTATATACTCTTTTATGCATGTTTTTACGCACATTTACATACTTTGAGCATGCTTGATCTATGCATTTTTATACTTCCAGCTTACCTTTTAGCATATTTACTCTTTTGATTCGGAGATCTGCTTTTTGTGCATTTTCTGTACACAGGAGTAGATTTGGGGAAGAATCTACATCTTTGGGCATGCATTGGAGGAAACGAAGGGAGAAAGCACCGTGCTGTGTACCTCACACGGCCCTGCACTGGTATGGAGCTCGGGCCGTGTGGAGTTTGGCACCAACAGAAGAGGAAGATGGCATGGCCGTGTGAACCTCGCACGGCCGTGTCAAGATTTGAAGCCAACCAGAGCAGAAGCCGATCTACACGGCAGTGTGAGACTTCCAGAGACCAGCGGTGTGGCGTGTGCACCACAGTGGTGTAGCATTTCCAGAGAGAGGGTTCGGCGTGTGGAGTCACAGTGAAGCTGGCGGAGAGGGCTGGACATGGTATGAATCTCACTGCAGTGTCACGGCCGTGTGGCCGATCCCTCCTCTATTTAAACCCTTCTTCATGAATTGAAAGGGGATCTCTCCCCCTTTGGGAGAAAGCAAGATTTGGTGGTTTCCTCCCATTCTTGGGAGGATTTCTGGGCGATTCTAAGGGAGATTTCGACGATTTCGACTCCGGAGCGAGGATTGGATCCGAAGACAAGGCTTCTTCGTAGATAAGTTTTCTCTTTCTCCTCTTCTTGTTTTCTTGGATTGGGGATTCAAGGAATGCTTGTAATCTCTATTTCTTCGGATTTTCTTCCTCGATTCATGGAGTAGATCTTGTATTCTAGGATTAAGGGAGTATTTGTATGATGGATTGATGTAATCTCTTATGGATTTGCCATTTTCTTGTTTCAATGACATTATCTTGCTTGTATCAATTAGATCTTGAATGATTGATGGTGATTTGTGCTTAATTCTCATTCTTGATTGATTGTTTGGATTTCTTATGGACTTTGTAAAGATAAACTCTCACTCGATCATCCGAGGGATCCACGTGACAGGTGCAAGCCCGTGTAAGGACGTTTGAGAGATAATCTTGAAGAGGAAATAGGGATATTCAAGAGAGTAGGATGGATTTTATGATTAGCTTCTTGTATCTTGATAGATTAATGAGTCGTGGGCTTCTACGTTGATATCCGAGGAAGGCATAGTAATAGGTGCACTTCTGTGTAAGGACAACATAGGTACATGTCTAATTAATCCTATTTAGATACATTTCTCAGTCCTTAGCCGGTTGTCTATTGCAAGAGGGAACCGACAACTTTCTACATGTTTGGCAATTGAGGGATAAGAATTGGTGAACCATTTACATTCAAGAAATCTTACAAAGAAACCGAAACTCCTAGAACCTTCCTTTATCATAACCGAAAACACTAAACTCTTGTTTGTTGATCTTTAATATTGGATTTGTTTACCTTTACTTTGCTTTTGAAACGATTGGATAGTTGTTTAGCTAATTCGCATTGAGGCATTTCTAGTGCTTATTCCAGTCCCTGTGGATACGATAATCTTTTATATTACTTGCGACATTTCCGTACACTTGCGGAGAGTAACAGACGCTATTATACTTAGTCTATTTGGCACTAATACAAATAAGTATAATAACCAAACAAATGCCTTTATTAATATACAAGAATATGATACAATGAGTCCATACAATCATCAAATGATTGGCTCTAGGGCACTAACTAACAGCTTGGAGGTTATTTTTACCTAAATTGAGATCTAAGGGGGTTCGGCCATGATAAGAACCCAAGGGATTAGGAAGCTTAGAATCCAAGTTAACTATGTTACCATGTTACTTATGATAGTATAATCACATGATACACCCTTATGCTTAAATATGTATGCTTGTGATTCATACTTTCCATGATATGACATGTGCTAGAAATATGCATGCTTTTATGATATGCTATGTGGATAGAAATATGCATGCTTTTATGATATGCTATGTGGTGAAAATATGCATGCTTTTATGATATGCTATGTGGATAGAAATATGCATACATTTATGATATGCTATGTGGTGAAAATATGCATGCTTTTATGATATGCTATGTGGTGAAAATATGCATGCTTTTATGACATGATGTATGCCTAAGTGATGCATACCTTTATGATATGATGTATGCCTAAGTGATGCATACTTTTATGACATGATGTATGCCTAAGTGATGCATACCTTTATGATATGATGTATGCCTAAGTGATGCATGCTCTTATGATGTGTGATATGTATATGTATGACATGTACTTTACTTTATATGGCTTGTACCAAGGGTGGGCTCCATAAGCGCCCCGGGGTCGATGGAATAAGACTCGGGCCTCGTTAGGGATGGGCTCCTAAGTGCCCCTAGGTCGATGGAGTAAGACTCAGGCCTAGTATGTTTGCCTTGTAGGGTTCAAGACTTGCTACCTTGGACCTACATAGGTTGCGCGCAATATGTAAGTGGTACATAGCCGGGATCCCCTTTAAGTTGATAATATGTTCAAGTATATATGTAAGAAGAAATGGTTTTAAAGATCATGAGACATACACATGTTTTTTCGGATACATGTTTTCAAAATCATATTGCATATACCTTATGATCATGTTGTGATGACGCTGTGATTTATGATATGTCATGATTAGATATGAGTATGTTATGTTTCATGCTATTCTTGATATGCCATGCTACCTTATGATGATGCTATGATATGCCATGATTAGATATGATTATGTTATGTATCATGCTATGCTTTAAGAGATGATATGCCATGACTAGTTATGATTTTGTTATGTTGCATGATATGCTTAAAGAGTATGATATGTTATGCCATGACTAGTTGAGATCATGTTATGTTGAAATATTCTTTGATCATGTGATGATTTTCGGTTTTATTGAGTAGGAAAGGAACTTAATGAGCCATGAGTGCTCATAGCTTACTTTCCTTGTACCACAGATAAAGGAAAAAGCTGGATGAGCTAAAGGAGCAACAGGAGAGGCAAGGAGATGTGTGTGGCGGTGGCTAGGCAACCAAATAAGAACCTGCTTTAAGAACTTTTAAGAATTTCGCTTTGGTTTCGTAAATTGTAGTACTATATGGGTAAATTGATGTTATGTTTCTTTTTATCTTGTTATCATGTTATGGAAACCATATTAGTGTAGTTCGGATTTGAAAACAAAAGAAAAGTTTTATTAAACTAAGAAAAATTATTTCAAGTTTTCCGCTGTAATATGTACATAGAGTATCGTAGCCCCATCCCTTAGGGTTAGCAGGGAGGGCGGGCGTTACAATTATGCCTACTTGTATTGGTGCCAAATCAACAAAGTATAATAGCATCCTTGAGTAGAAGGCTCTTACCTATATCAATCGATTGGTTGAATCGATAGTGAGATGATATAGGGAACACTACTCTTAATCATTCCTAATCGAGTATTAACATTCAGGGACAATGTTAATGCAATAAGACTAGCATGTAGGTCAACTCGATGACTTGATCTCATAAGTCATGGATATAGAGATATCAAGTTGACACATGGGTATGCATTGGAGAATGTATACTGAATGACCCGCCATGAGAAAGTATCATTGATCGTTATATGAGTTTCATATACTTTCTCATGTGGCTATTAGTATGACTATTAGTCCTTGACCTGAAATCACCATGGATCCCTACATAAGGAGTTATGTACTTTGGCTTCGTCAAACGTCACCCGTAACTGGGTGGACTATAAAGGCGATTACTGGGTATGTAACAAATTATGCAAAGGGATATGAGTGATGTAGATGGGATCTATCCCTCCTATATGGCGAGAGTGACATTGATATTCTTGATAGAGTGAGACCACTAAGTGCATGGCCATGCCCAAATGAGTTAATATGAGATATTGAGCTCATTTGATCGAGTGAGTCTACTTGGGATTCAAGATTTAGATTGATTAGAGGATGACACGGTCTATGCCTCACATTGATCAATCTAGATGTCTAGGATAGAAGGACAATGTCATATATTGTGAAGAGTCACAATTAGTAGTCACAAGGTGATGTTGGATCTCAACATTCTTGTAACTTGGGTAGTAATGATGTATTGGTAGATACCGCTCATTACTTATGCTTCTAAATGAGTTTAGGAGCATTGTCAACGTTACAAGAACCTATAGGGTCACACACAAAGGACAATTAGATGGAGATTAGGTTCATATGTTGAACCAAGAGGATTAGATTCATGTGATGAATCAAATTGGATTAAGAGTAATCCTAATTGAACTAATTGAGTTGGACTCAAGTTGATTCATGTGTTCAATGAGTCTAATTTAGATTATGACTCATTGAATCAATTTAATTAAATGAATTAGATTCATTATATTAAGTTGGTTTGAATCAAATGGTTAGATTAGATCAACCATGAGAGAGATTTGGTCAAGTTTGACTTGACTTGAGAAGGAAGATGAAAGGTCAAGTTTGACTTGACCATTTGCCACCTCATTTGTGAGTTGGCATTAATTGGCCAATAATGGTGTTACACATCATCATGTTTAGAACATGTGTGTGCCACCTCATGGAGGTTACAAATCTCCTCTTTAATGGCCACATTAAATGAGAATGGAGGTTACAACTCCAATAGTGGTCGGCCACTTATGGTTGAATGGATGGATTAATTTTCATTCAAGCAAAGTAACTCTCATCTTCTTCCTTGCTCTCATTCTCCTCTCCCTCTCCTCCTCCTTGGCCGAACAACCTAATGTGCTAGCACACCATTGTTTGGTCTTCTCCACCTAGTTTGTTCGTGTGGATACGCATAGAGGATCATACACTTGACGATCTAGAGATCCGGCGAACCTTTCGACGAGCGGGATTGCGAAGGGCTTCGCATCAAGGGTAAATCTCTAAACCATGTAGTTCTAGTGTAGATCTAGATGTAAGAAACTCGTACTCATAAAATTTTATTTTATTTTACTTCGCACGGATCCGGTGGCATGGGAATCGGGGTTTCCGCAACGCGAAAAAGCGGTTTTTGCGGCCCGAAATTCCCAACAGTGGTATCAGAGCCACGTGCGAAGTCTTGTACGAGTTTAATTTGTATTTTTATGGAAAATATCAGTTCTGTAATATTCTATGAATTTCCTATTTTTATAGTTTTTATGTGTATTTTTCTTGTAGAAGCGAAGCACAAGTGTTTAGACACTTGTAGGCTTCGGCTACCGAGAAGATTTTTCCGAAACGGCAAGGTTTCGCCCCAAATCTTTTTGGGACAGCGGGATAAGGCGTTGTAGGATTGCTAAGGAACACTCGCGATGGTTATATCGTGGGTAGGGGCGCTGTCCCAGACCCCGCAAGGGGCTTCGTTCCGCGATTGCGCCCGAAAACCCGCTAAACGGAACCGCCGGGAATTTTACTCATAAAAATTGTAAAAATTGTAGTAAAAATTACAGAAAATTATAGAAAATACAAAATTTAGAATTATGTATTATTTTGTGATAGTCATGGCCCAAAAGACCCAAATTAGATTTAAAAAAATTGTGTTGTAATTCATATTACGGCCTGCATGTCGTCATTTGTGTTGTGTGTGCTGTATACTTGACGTGCCTCTCTTTTATTCTTGTTGTAAAGTAGTTTAGACTCGAATGTAACTCGAGTTTCAAAATTGTAATGTACAAAATTGGAGCGGTGGAAGGTCCACTCGAGACGGAGTTACGAGGAGTGCGCGAGCACCACAACGTGGTCAAAGGGAGGAGCTTGAGAAGCTGTTGACCCTAGGTTGACCATCCGATCTTCTCATTGGCTTGAGAAGATCATAGTAGGGCCATGACTAATCACAAATAATTTAATTAATTGCTTGTGTGGGTGTATGTGATGCATGCTAGTATAGTAATTAATTAGCGCCTTAACGATTAGATTAGATCTAAATCGTATACAAGATGCACCCTATCGATTAGATTAGATCTCAATCGCGTCAACTCAAATGCCTACCATGCCATGATACCTATCACTACCTCGATCACATGTGTTGTTGAATCTGCCAAAGCAGAGCAACACATATTATCTTGGTAGGGTACGGAGGGACAATCTTGGTCCCGCCTATCAACGCATGGGTGAGTACAATTCAATTAGATTGAGTAACTAATTAACTCAATTGGATTGAGTTTAACTATAGGCATTTTCCAATGGTTGGTAGATAGGTCAAAATCACATTTATATTAACTCTTGGGCGTATTAGCCAAAGCTAACTCGAGTTTTAATATAAATGCGGATCTTGATCCTATAAACAAGAGTTGCATAGAGATGTAATTGGTAAATTGTTACCTACCGATCATACTAAGTCTTGGGTGATTTAGCCAAATCTAACTCAAAGCGTAGTATGATGTGGATCTTGTCCCACTTGAATTATAGAATTCAATGGGAGCATCATTTAGTTAAAGGCCTAATTAAATGAATAAAAGAATATGATATTTATTTTCTACATTTTTCTGTTGTAGATTGCCATGTCGAACACGAACACCTTCTCTCTAGGTTCTGTCCTTGATAAGGACAAGCTCAACGGAGCAAATTTCCTGGACTGATATAAGAATCTGAGAATAGTTCTCACCCAAGAATGTAAACTGTACGTTCTGGAGTAGCCCATTCCGGAGGCTCCTCCTGCCACTGCCACGCGAGCTGACCGAGATGCTTACAAGAAGCATCAAGATGACGCATTAGATGTGTCCTGTCTAATGCTCGCGACTATGAACTCTGAGCTTCAGAAGCAATACGAGTTGATGTGCGCTTACGATATGGTTGAACATCTTCGTCAACTGTATCAAGGACAAGCGAGGCACGAGAAATTCGAGATCTCTAAGGCACTATTTCAGTGCAAGATGTCAGACGGGGCTCCCGTAGGTCCATATGTGCTCAAGATGATTGGGTACATAGAGAACCTACAGAGGTTGGGGTTCCCACTTGGCTAAGAGCTGGCCACTGACCTGATCTTGCAGTCCTAGCCAGATAGCTATAGTCAATTCGTTCTAAATTATAACATGAACGAAATTGACAAGCCACTGCCTGAGCTGCTTAGCATGTTAAGAACTGTTGAGCTCAACCTTAAGAAGGTTAAGCCCAACTCTGTTCTGATGGTTCAGAAACATAAGGGCATGGGCAAGCCCAAAGGCAAGGGAAAGTCCCAAGCCAAGGGCAAAGGCAAGGCACTAAAGCCTAAAGGAGGGGTCGCTAAGGATGCTACCTGCTTCCACTGCGGTCAGACCGGGCATTGGAAGAGGAACTGCAAGGTGTACTTGGAAGATCTTAAGAAAAAGCGAAGTGAGACTTCCACTTCAGATATATATATGTTATAGAAGTCAATCTATCTATTTCTTCATCATGGGTATTAGATACCAGATGTGCTTCTCACATTTGTACTAATGTGTATGCGCTGAGAAATAGCAGGGCATTGACGAAGGGCGAGGTGGACCTACGAGTAGGTAATGGAGCACGGGTTGTTGTTGTTGCTGTAGGAACTTATCATCTATCTCTGGCCTCTAGGCTTGTATTAGAATTAGATGAATGTTGTTATGTGCCTGCTTTAACTAAGAACATAATTTCAGTTTCTTGTTTGGACAAGAAAGGTTTCTCTTTTATAATAAAGGACAAATGTTGTTCTATTTATTTAAAAGATTTGTTCTATTGTAGTGCACCTGTGATGAACGGACTCTACATTCTAGACCTTGAAAGCTCTATCTATAACATAAGTACCAAGAGGTTCAAGTCAAATGACATGAACCAAACCTATCTCTGGCACTGTCCCTTAGGTCATATAAATGACAAGAGCTTATCCCAGCTCTATAAAGATGGTTTGCTGGACTCATTTTGATTTTGAATCATATGAGAAATGCGAGTCATGCCTACTGGGCAAGATGATAAAGACTCCCTTTAGTGGGCACAGCGAGAGAGCGACTGACTTGTTAGGACTTATACATAGTGATGTATGTGGCCCTTTCAATGTCGCTGCTAGAGGCAGTTATAGGTATTTCATTACATTTACTGATGACTTCAGTAGATATGGTTATGTGTACTTGATGACACATAAGTTTGAATCCTTTGAAAAGTTCAAAGAATTCAAGAATGAAGTACAAAACCAGCTTGGCAAGAGTATTAAGATACTTCGATCAGGTCGAGGTGGTGAATACCTTAGCCATGAGTTTCGTGACTATCTAGCTGAGTGTGGGATCCTATCCCAACTCACTCCTCCTGGAACACCACAGTGGAATGGTGTATCCGAAAGGAGGAATCGTACCCTATTAGATATGGTACGGTCTATGATGAGTCACACAGATCTTCCTACATTTCTTTGGGGCTATGCTCTAGACATGGCAGGTTTTATACTCAACCGAGTTCCATCCAAGGCCGTGATAAAGACACCATATAGGATATAGACTGGGAGAGATGTCCAGGTATCTTTTATGAGGATTTAGGGTTGTGAGGCTTACGTTAGACGTCAAGTCTCAGACAAACTGGGACCCAAATCTGATAAGTGCTATTTCATTGGATATCCAAAGGAAACTAAGGGATATTACTTCTATATTCCCAATCAACACAAGGTAGTTGTGGCAAAGACTGGGGTATTTCTAGAAAGAGATTTTGTTTCTAGAAAGGCTAGTGGGAGTACGTTCAATCTTAATGAAGTTCAAGATGCGAACAATAGCACTGAAGCCTCGATGGAAGTTGAACTGGAACCACAAAGTGTTGTGGATGATGTTGTTCCACAAGGAGTAGAGGAACAACAAGTTCAAGTAGACATACCTCTTTGCAGGTCTGATAGGGTACGTCGTCAGCCTGAGAGATACTCATTTCTCTTGTCTGACCATGATGATGTTGTGCTCATAGAGGATGAGCCTACCACCTATCAGGAAGCTGTGATGAGACCAGATTCTGAGAAATGGCTAGAGGCCATGAGATCCGAGATGGAATCTATGTACACCAACCAAGTATGGACTTTGGTTGATCCACCTAAAGGGGTAAAACTCATTGGGTGTAAGTGGGTCTTTAAGAGAAAGACTGACATGGATGTACTTATCTATAAGGGTCGCTTGGTAGCTAAAGGTTTCAAGCAAATTCATGGTATTGACTATGATGAATCTTTTTCTCCAGTAGCGATGTTTAAGTCCATTCGGATCATGCTTGCTATTGCAGCATACCATGACTATGAGATATGGCAGATGGATGTCAAAACCGCATTTCTGAATGGAAACCTGATCGAGGATGTGTACATGACACAACCTGAGGGTTTTGTAGATCCACAGCATACTAGCAGAGTATGCAAGCTGCATAGGTCCATTTATGGACTAAAGCAAGCTTCTCGGAGCTGGAATCTTCGATTCGATGATGCAATCAAACAGTTTAGTTTCATCAAGAATGAAGATGAGCCTTGTGTCTACAAGAAGGTTGTAGGGAACACAGTTTTCTTCCTTATATTGTATGTGGATGACATACTACTCATTGGTTGTGACATCCCTTTCCTTTAGTCTGTCAAGACCTGGCTAGGGAGTTGTTTCTCAATGAAGGACTTAGGTGAAGCATCTCATATTCTAGGCATACAGATCTATAGATATAGATCTAAGAGATTGCTTGGCCTAAGTCAGAGTACATATATTGATAAGGTACTCCTACGATTTGCCATGCAGAACTCCAAGAAGGGTTTTCTGCCAATGTCACATGGCGTGAGTCTTTCGAAGACTCAAGGTCCCTCTTCTAGAGAGGAGAGAGACCGCATGGATCAGATCCCTTATGACTCAGCCATAGGATCTATCATGTACGCCATGCTATGTACTCGACCTAATGTCTCGTATGCTTTGAGCATGACGAGCAGATACCAGTCAGATCTAGGTGAGAGTCACTGGATAGCGGTCAAGAATATTCTTAAGTACTTGAGAAAGACTAAAGAATATTTCTTGATATATGGAGGTGATGACGAGCTAGCTGTAAAGGGTTACAGTGATGCTAGCTTCAGACCGAACAGGATGATTATCGATCGTAGTCAGGGTTCGTGTTTTGCATAAATGGTGGTGTTGTGAGCTGGAAGTGTTCGAAGTCAGACACAGTCGCTGATTCTACAACAGAGGCCGAGTACATTGCTGCATCAGAGGCAGCAAAGGAGGCAGTTTGGATCTACAAGTTCATCATTGAACTTGGGGTGTTTCCTAGTATCGCTGACCCTACTGAGCTCTATTGTGACAACAATGGAGCTATAGCACAGGCTAAGGAACCTCGCTCACACCAGCGAACCAAACACATACTATGGCGCTTCCATCTCATTCGAGAGATTATCGATAGAGGAGATGTGAAGATTTGCAGAGTACCTATAGAGGCTAACATCGCAGATCCCTTGACCAAGGCTTTGGCACAGAGAAAGCATGATGGTCACACTAGGTCATCAGGCCTTAGAGCCTACACTTATTGGCACTAGTGCTAGAGGGAGATTGTTAGTTAGAGCCCTAGAGTCAATCATTTGATAATTATTGTATGGACTCATTGTATCATATTCTTATATATAAAGGCATTTGGTTTTTTGGTTATTATGCTTACTTATATTGGTGCCAAATAAGCTAAGTATAATAACGTCCTTGACTAGAAGGTTCTTACCTATATCAATCAATTGGTTGAATCGATAGTGAGATGATATAGGGAACACTACTCTTAATCTTTCCTAGTCGAGTATTAACATTCAGGGACAATGTTAATGCAATAAGACTAGCATGTAGGTCAACTCGATGACTTGATCTCACAAGTCATGGATATAGAGATATCAAGTTGACACATGGGTATGCATTGGAGAATGTATGCTGAATGACCCGCCATGAGAAAGTATCATGGATCGTTATATGAGTGTCATATACTTTCTCATGTGGCTATTAGTATGACTATTACTCCTTGGACCTGAAATCAACATGGATCCCTACATAAGGAGTTATGTACTTTGGCTTCGTCAAATGTCACCCGTAACTGGGTGGACTATAAAGGCGATTACTGGGTATGTAACAAATTATGCAGAGTGATGTAAGTGATGTAGATGGGATCTATCCCTCCTATATGACGGGATTGACATTGATATTCTTAATAGAGTGAGACCACTAAGTGCATGACCATGCCCAAATGAGTCAATATGAGATATTGAGCTCATTTGATCGAGTTAGTCTACTTGGGATTCAAGATTTAGATTGATTAGAGGATGACATGGTCTATGCCTCACATTGATCAATCTAGATGTCTAAGATAGAAGGACAATATCATATATTGTGAAGAGTCACAATTAGTAGTCACAAGGTGATGTTGGATCTCAACATTCTTGTAACTTGGGTAGTAATGATGTATTGCAAGATACCACTCATTACTTATGCTTCTAAATGAGTTTAGGAGCATTGCCAACGTTACAAGAACCTATAGGGTCACACACAAAGGACAATTAGATGGAGATTAGGTTCATATGATGAACCAAGAGGATTAGATTCATGTGATGAATCAAATTGGATTAAGAGTAATCCTAATTGAACTAATTGAGTTGGACTCAAGTTGATTCATGTGTTCAATGAGTCTAATTTAGATTATGACTCATTGAATCAATTTAATTAAATGAATTAGATTCATTATATTAAGTTGGTTTGAATCAAATGGTTAGATTAGATCAACCATGAGAGAGATTTGGTCAAGTTTGACTTGACTTGAGAAGGAAGATGAAAGATCAAGTTTGACTTGACCATTTGCCTCCTCATTTGTGAGTTTGCATTAAGTGGCCAATAATGGTGTTACACATCATCATATTTAGCACATGTGTGTGCCACCTCATGGAGGTTACAAATCTCCTCTTTAATGGCCACATTAAATGAGAATGGAGGTTACAACTCCAATAGTGGCCGGCCACTTATGGTTGAATGGATGGATTAATTTTCATTCAAGCAAAGTAACTCTCATCTTCTTCCTTGCTCTCATTCTCCTCTCCCTCTCCTCCTCCTTGGCCGAACAACCTAAGGTGCTAGCACACCTTTGTTTTGTCTTCTCCACCTAGTTTGTTCGTGTGGATACGCATAGAGGATCGTACACTTGACGATCTCGAGATCCGGCGAACCGTTGGACGAGCGGGATTGTGAAGGGCTTCGCATCAAGGGTAAATCTCTCAACCATGTAGTTCTAGTGTAGATCTAGATGTAAGAAACTCGTACTCATAAAATTTTATTTTATTTTACTTCGCACGGATCCGGTGGCATGGGAATCGGGGTTTCCGCAACGCGAAAAAGCGGTTTTTGCGGCCCGAAATTTCCAACTGTATAATACGGATCTTGTCCCATATAAATGTTATCGCAATTGGATTTGGAGCTAGTAGTGTGGGTAAAACCACATCCATGACTTGCTTCTACCAAAGCTTTACAATTTAGTAGGAGAATCATTTAATTAAAGGCCTAGTTAAATGATCAAAAATATGATACTTATTTCTCTCTCTCTCTTTGATCTGTGCTTGATAAGGACAAGCTCAATAGAGATAACTTCCTAGACTAGTACAGAAACTTGAGAATTGTACTCAAGCAATAACGAAAACTGTACATCCTAGAGCAGCCCATTCTTGAAGCCCCCCCCCCCTCCCCACACTACCGCCACTTAAGCTGATAGGGATGCTTACAAGAAGCATCAAGATGACTCATTAGATGTGTCATGCATTATGCTCGCCACCATGAATTCTGAGCTTCAGAAGCAACATGAGAACATGGACACCTATGATATGGTTGAACACCTTAGACAACTATATCAAGGACAAGCAAGGCATGAGAGATTTGAGATCTCAAAAGCTCTATTTCAATGCAGAATGCAAGAAGGAAGTCCCGTAGCGCCTTATGTGCTCAAGATGATCGGGTATGTGGAGAATCTACAAAGGTTGGGATTCCCACTAGGCCAAGAATTGGCCACTGACCTAATTTTACAATCATTGCCCGAAAGCTATAGTCAATTTGTCATGAACTATAAGATGAATGAAATTGACAAACCATTGCCTGAGATGTTGAGCATGTTGAGAACTACTGAACTCAACCTTAAGAAGGCAATGCCTAGCACCATTTTAATGGTGCAAAAGGGCAAAGGCAAATGGAAGCCCAAAGGTAAGGGAAAAACCCAAACCAATGGCAAGGGCAAGGCTCATGCACTGAAACCTAAAGGCGGGGTGGCTAAGGAAGGAACCTGCTTCCATTATGGTGAGACCGGACATTGGAAGAGGAATTGCAAATCATACCTAGAGGAAGTGAAAAGGAAGAAAAGTGAAACTTCTGCCTCAGGTATACATGTTATAGAAGTCAATTTATCTATTTCTTCTTCATGGGTATTAGATACCGGATGTGCATCTCACATTTGTACTAATATGCAGGGCTAGAGAAATAGCAGAATAATGACAAAGGGCGAAGTAGACCTACAAGTAGGCAATGGCGCAAGAGTTGTTGCTATAGTTGTAGGAACATATTCCTTATCTTTGCCCACTGGACTTGTATTAGAACTTGAAGGGTGTTGCTATATGCCTACCTTAACTAAGAACATCATCTCTGTTTCTTGTTTGGACAAGAAAGGATTCTCATTTGTAATAAAGGACAAATGTTATTTCGTTTATTTCAATGAAATATTCTATTGTAGTGCACATCTTGTGAATGGACTCTATGTTCTAGACTTTGACAACCCAATCTATAACATAAATACCAAGCGGTTCAAGTCTAATGATTTGAACCAAACATATCTCTGGCATTGTTGCTTAGGTTACATAAATGAGAGTCGTATATCCCAACTCCATAAGGATGGACTTTTGGACTCATTTGATTCTGAATCATAAGAGATATGCAAATCTTATCTTCAAGGTAATATAACAAAGACTCTGTTAGTTAGAGCCCTAGAGCCAATCATTTGATGATTGTATGGACTCATGTATATCATATTCATGTATATATATTAAGGCATTTGGTGTTTGGTTATTATACTTAATTGTATTAGTGCCAAATAGACTAAGTATAATAGCGTCCTTGAGTAGAAGGTTCATACCTATATCAATCGATTAGTTGAATCGATAGTGAGATGATATAGGAAACACTACTCTAAATCATTCCTAGTCTAGTATTAGCATTCAGGGACAATGTTAATACAATAAGACTAGCATGTAGGTCAGCTCGATGACTTGATCTCACAAGTCATGGATATAGAGATATCAAGCTGACACATGGGTATGCATTAGAGAATGTATACTGAATGACCCGCCATGAGAAAGTATCATGGATCGTTATATGAGTGTCATATACTTTCTCATGTGGCTATTAGTATGACTATTAGTCCTTAGACCTGAAGTCACCATGGATCCCTACATAAGGAGTTATGTACTTTAGTTTCGTCAAACGTCACCCATAACTGGGTGGACTATAAAGGCGATTACTGGGTATATAACGAATTATGTAGAGGGATGTGAGTGATGTAGATGGGATCTATCCCTCCCATATGACGGGAGCGACATCGGTATTCTTGATAGAGTGAGACCACTAAGTGCATGGCCATGCCCAAATGAGTCAACATTAGATGTTGAGCTCATTTGATCGAGTGAGTCTACTTGGAGTTCAAGATTTAGATTGATTAGAGGATGACACGGTCTATGCCTCACATTGATCAATCTAGATGTCTAGGATAGAAGGACACTTGTCATTATTTTGTGAGTAGTCACAATTGGTAGTCACGAGGTGATGTCGGATCTCGACATTCTTGTAACTTGGGTAGTAATGATATGTTGCTCGATCACGCTCATTACTTATGCTCCTAAATGGGTTTAGGGCATTGCCAGCGTTACAAGAACCTATAAGGTCACACACTTAGGACAATTAGGTGGAGATTAGGTTCATATGATGAACCAAGAGGATTAGATTCATTTGATGAATCAAATTGGATTAAGAGTAATCCTAATTGGGCTAATTTGAGTTCGACTCAAGTTGATTCATGTGTTAAATGAGTCTAATTTAGATTATGACTCATTGAATCAATTTAATTTAATGAATTAGATTCATTATATTAAGTTGGCTCGAATCAAATGGTTGGATTAGATCCACCATGGTAGAGATTGAGTCAAGTTTGACTTGACATGAGAAGAAAGACCAAAGGTCAATTTTGACTTGACCTTTTGCCACCTCATTGGTGAGTTGGCATTAGGTGGACCAATAATGATGTTCCACATCATCATGGGTGCCACCTCATGGAAGTGACAAAGCCACTCTCTTAATGGTTTCATATTAATTGCAATTAATGCAATTAATGTGATTTTATGGTTTCATATTAATTGCAATTAATGCAATTAATGTGAAATTTGAAATGTGGTCGGCCACTTGGTTTTGGGTGAAGAAATTCATTTTTCATTCACTAGTGTGCATCTTCCTCCTTCTCCCTCTCAAGCTCTACCTCTCCCTCTCCTCCCTTGGCCGAACCACATAGGTGCTAGCACACCTTGGTTTTGGTCATCTCCATCTAGTGTGTCCGTGTGGATACTTCTAGAGGACCGGCGCTTGACGGTCTTGAGATCCGGCATCATTTGGACGAGCGGGAATGCGAAGGGCATCGCATCAAAGGTATAAATGGTTTATCCTTATGTAGATCTACTGTAGATTAAAGTTTTCAAACTCGTACTCGTATTTTCGTTCGGTTTTACCTTGCACGAGATCCGTGGCTTGGGCGATTCGGGGTTTCCGCGACGCGAAAAGCGGTTTTCGCGGCCCGAAAAACCCAACAGACTCCATTTAGTGGACATAGTGAAAGAGCTAATGACTTGTTAGGACTCATACATACAGATGTATGTGGCCCTTTCAGAATAGAAGCTAGAGGAGGCTACCATTACTTCATTACTTTTACTGATGATTTTAGTAGATATGACTATGTGTATCTAATGCGACATAAGTCAGAATCCTTTGAAAAGTTCAAAGAATTCAAGAATGAAGTACAAAATCAACTTGGTAAGAGTATTAAGATGCTTCGATCAGATCTAGGTGGAGAATACCTTAGCCAAGAGTTTCATGACCATCTTGTTGAGTGTGGGATTATATCTCAACTCACTCCACCTGGAACACCACAATGGAATGGTGTATCAGAACAGAGAAATCGTACTTTATTAGATATGGTACGAACGATGATGAGTCAAACAGAACTTCCTGCTTCCTTCTGGGGACATGCTCTAGAGACGGCCGCTTTCACACTTAACCACATTCCATCTAAGGATGTCATAAAGACACCAAATACGATATGGACTGGGAAGAATCCCAAGATGTCTTTCATAAAGATTTGGGGATGTGAGGCTTACGTTTGACGACAAGTCTCCGATAAACTAGGACCCAAATCAGACAAGTGCTATTTTGTACGATATCCTAAGGAAACAAAGGGATATTGCTTCTGTAATCTCACACAAGGCAAAGTGTTTATTTCCAAAACTGGTGTCTTTCTATAAAGGAAATTTATTTATAGAAGAACTAGTTGGAGTAATATCGATCTTGAAGAAATTCAAGATACACAAACTAGCACCGACGCCTTGATGGAAACTGAACAGGTACCACAAGATGTTGTGGATCATGATTTTGTTACACCATAAGAAGTTATGGAGCAACAACCTATTCAAGTAGCACAAGCTCTACGCAGATCTGATAGGAGCCATCGTTAACCTGAGAGATACTCTTTTCTATTGTCTGGCCATGGTGATGTAGAGCTTATTGGTCTCAATGAGCCTACATCGTATCAGGAAGCTGTACAGGGCCCAGATTCTGAGAAATGGCTAGAGGCCATGAGATCCGAAATGCAATCCATGTACACTAACCAAGTATGGACTTTGGTTGATCCACCTGAAGGGATCAAACCCATTAGGTGTAAGTGGGTCTTCAAAGTGAAGACAGACATGGATGGTCATATGCATACCTATAAAGGTAGATTTGTGGCTATAGGATTCAAGCAGATTCATGGTACAGACTATGATGAAACCTTTTCACCAGTTGTGATGCTCAAGTCCATTCGGATCATGCTTGCTATTGCAACCTTTTATGATTACGAGATCTGACAGATGGATGTCAAAACTGTATTTCTTAACAGAAATCTACTCGAGGATCTGCACATGACACAACCTGAGGGTTTTGTAGATCCCAAGAATCCTGGAAAGGTGTGTAAGTTGCAAAGATCCATTTATGGATTAAAGCAAGCTTCTAGAAGCTGGAATCTTCGATTTGATGATGCATGAAAATGTTTGGTTTCATTAAGAATGAAGATGAACCTTGTGTCTACAAGAAGGTTAGTGGGGGCACAGTTATCTTTCTCATATTGTATGTAGATGGCATACTTCTCATTGGAAATGATATCCCGACTCTTCAATCAGTGAAGACATAGCTTGGGAATTATTTTTTTGGGGTTTTCGGGCCGCAAAAACCGCTTTTTGCCTTGCGGAAACCCCGAAACCCCGTCACCAGATCCGTGCAAAGAAATAAAATTTACGTAAAACTTCAAGTACTAGATCTACAAAGGAGAAGAGCTTTACCCTTGATGCGATGCCCTTCGCTAATCCTGCTCGTCCAAGGTTCGTCGGATCTCGAGAGTATCAAAGTATATACTCCTCTATGTGTATCCACACAAGCAAGAGATGGAGAAACCAAACAAAAGGTGTGCTAGCACCTTTGAAAGGTTTGGCCAAGGTGGAGGAGAGGGAGAGAAGAGAGAGCTTGAGGAAGAAGATGAGAGTTACACAAAAAAAAAATGAAACTCTACTCATGAATAAGTGGCCGGCCACATGAATGAGGTTAATAGCCTCCATGGAATACCAAGAGTCACAACTCTTGGTAACTCCCATGAGGTGGCATCCCACTTAAGCAATCAAGATGATGTGGAGCATCATCATTGGGCCACTCTTTGCCAACTCACCAAGGAGGTGGCAAATGGTCAAGTCAAACTTGACCCTTCATCTTCCTCTCAAGTCAAGTCAAATTTGACCACTTCTCTCCCATGGTTGATCAAATCTAATCATTGGTTCAAGTTAATTTTAATTTAATGAATCTCTATTCATTGAATTAAATTGACCCAATGAGTCTAAGTCCAAATTAGACTTATCTAACACATGAACCAAATTGAGTCCAACTCAATTAGTCTAATTTGGATTACTCAATCCAATTTGGTTCATCACATGGACCTAATCTTTTAGGTTCATCAAATGAACCTGATCTCCATCTAATTGCCCTTTGTGTGTGACCCTATAGGTTCTTATAACATTGGCAATGCTCCTAAACCCATTTAGAAGCATAAGTAATGAGCGGTATCTAGCAACACATCATTACTACCCAAGTTATAAGAATGTTGAGATCCAACATCACCTTATGACTACTAATTGTGACTCTTCACAATATATGACAAGTGTCCTTCTATCCTTGACATCTAGATTGATCAATATGAGGCATAGACCGTGTCATCCTCTAATCAATCTAAATATTGAATCCCAAGTAGACTCACTTAATCAAATGAGCTCAACATCTCATATTGACTCATTTGGGCATGGCCATGCACTTAGTGGTCTCACTCTATTAAGAATATCGATGTCTCTCCCGTCATATAGGAGGGATAGATCCCATCTACATCACTCACATCCCTCCGCATAATTTGTTACATACCCAGTAATCGCCTTTATAGTCCACCCAGTTACGGGGGACGTTTGACGAAGCCAAAGTATGTAACTCCTTATGTAGGGAACCACGGTGACTTCAGGTCCAAGGACTAATAGTCATGCTAATAGCCACATGAGAAAGTATATGACACTCATATAACGATCTAAGATACTTTCTCATGGCGGGTCATTTAGTATGCATTCTCCAATGTATACCCATGTGTCAACTTGATATCTCCATATCCATGACTTGTGAGATCAAGTCATCGAGTTGAGCTACATGCTAGTCTCATCGCATTAACATTATCCTTGAATGCTAATACTTGACTAGGAATGATTAGGAGTAGTGTTCCCTATATCATCTCACTATCGAATCAACCAATCGATTGATATAGGTAAGAACCTTCTACTCAAGGACGCTATTATACTTAGTTATTTGGCACCAATACAAGTAAGTATAATAACCATAAACAAATGCCTTTATATATATAAGAATATGATACAACGAGTCCATACAAAAATCATCAATTGATTGGCTCTAGGGCTCTAACTAATAATCTCCCACTAGCACTAGTGCCAATCAGTATAAGCTCTAAGGCCCAATGACCTAGTGTGACCATCATGTTTTCTCTATGCCAAAGCCTTGGTCAAGGGATCTACGATGTTAGCCTCAGTGGGTACTCTACAAATCTTCACATCTCCTCTATCGATGATCTCTCGAATGAGATAGAAGGGTCGTAGTATGTGTTTGGTCCGCTGGTGTGAGCGAGGTTCCTTGGCCTGTGCTATTGCTCCATTGTTGTCTCAATAGAGCACTATGGGATCAGCCATGCTAGGAACCACCCCAAGCTCAGTAATGAACTTGAGGATCCAAACTGCCTCCTTTGCTACTTCTGATACAGCAATATACTCGGCCTCTGTTGTAGAATCAGCTACTGTGTCCTGCTTCGAACTCTTCCAGCTCACAGCACCACCATTTATGCAAAACACGAACCCTGACTGCGATCGATAATCATCCTGATAAGTTTGGAAGCTAGCATCACTGTAACCCATTACAGCTAGCTCGTCATCGCCTCCATATATCAAGAAATATTCTTTAGTCCTTCTCAAGTACTTAATAATATTCTTGACCGCTATCCAGTGACTTTCACCTGGATCTGACTGGTATCTGCTCGTCATGCTCAAAGCATACGAGATAGCAGGATGAGTACACAGCATGACGTACATGATAGATCCTATGACTGAAGCATAAGGGATCTGATCCATGTGGTCTCTCTCCTCTCTAGAAGAGGAACTTTGAGTCTTCGAAAGACTCATATCATGTGATATCGGTAGAAATCCCTTCTTGGAGTTCTGCATGGCAAATCGAAGTAATACCTTATCAATGTATGTACTCTGACTTAGGCCATGCAATCTCGTAGATCTATCTCTATAGATCTGTATACCTAGAATGCGGGATGCTTTACCTAAGTCCTTCATTGAGAAACAAGTCCCTAGCTAATTCTTCACAGACTGCAGTAAAGGGATGTCTTTCCCAATGAGTAGTATGTCATCCACATACAATATAAGGAAGACAACTGTGTTCCCTACAACCTTCTTGTAGACACAAGGTTCATCTTCATTCTTAATGAAACCAAACTGTTTGATTGCATCATCGAATCAAAGATTCCAGCTCCGAGAAGCTTGCTTTAGTCCATAAATGGGCTTATGCTGCTTGCATACTCTGCCAGTATGTTGTGGATCTACATAACCCTCAGGTTGTGTCATGTACACATCCTCGAGTAGGTTTCTATTCAGAAACGTAGTTTTGACATCCATCTACCAGATCTCATAATCGTGGTACGCTGCAATAGCAAGCATGATCCGAATGGACTTAAACATCGCTACTGGAGAAAAAGTTTCATCATAGTCAATACCATGAATTTGCTTGAAACCTTTAGCTACCAAGTGACCCTTATAAATAAGTCCATCCATGTCAGTCTTTCTCTTAAAGACCCACTTACACCCAATGGGTTTGACCCCTTCAGGAGGATCAACCAAAGTCCATACTTGGTTTGTGTACATGGATTTCATCTCAGATCTCATGGCCTCTAACCATTTCTCGGAATCTGGTCTCATCACAGCTTCCTGATAGGAGGTAGGCTCATCCTCAATGAGCACAACGTCATCATGGTCAGACAAGAGAAATGAGTGTCTCTCAGGCTGACGACGTACCCTATCAGATCTGCGAAGAGGTAGGTCTACTTGAACTGGTTATGGTTCCTCAACTCCTTGTGGAACAACATCATCCACAACACTTTGTGGTTCTAGTTCAACTTCCATTGAGGCTTTAGTGCTATAGTCCACATCTTGAACTTTTTCAAGATCGAACGTACTCCCACTAGTCTTTCTTGAAACAAAGTCCCTTTCTAGAAATACCCCAGTCTTAGCCACAACTACCTTGTGTTGACTGGGAATGTAGAAGTAATATCCCT
The DNA here is from genome assembly GCF_018446385.1 of Zingiber officinale. Lineage (NCBI taxonomy): Eukaryota > Viridiplantae > Streptophyta > Magnoliopsida > Zingiberales > Zingiberaceae > Zingiber > Zingiber officinale. The sequence continues at coordinate 69,099,871 of NC_055991.1, forward strand.
TCGTTTCCTTGGGATATCCAATGAAATAGCACTTGTCAGATTTGGGTCCCAGTTTGTCTGAGACTTTATGTCTAATGTAAGCTTCACAATCCCAAACCCTCATAAAACACGCCTGGGCATCTCTCCCAACCCATATCATATATAGTGTCTTTATTACAGCCTTGGATGGAACTCGGTTGAGTATGAAGGCTGTGTTTAGAGCATAGCCCCAAAGATACATGGGAAGATCTGTGTGACTCATCATAGATTGTACCATATCTAATAAGGTACGATTCCTCCTTTCGGATACACCATTCCACTGTGGTGTTCCAAGAGGAGTGAGTTGAGATAGAATCCCACACTCAGCTAGATAGCCACGAAACTCATGGCTAAGGTATTCACCACCTCGATCTGATCGAAGTATCTTAATACTCTTGCCAAGCTGGTTTTATACTTCATTCTTGAATTCTTTAAACTTTTCAAAGGATTCTAACTTATGTATCATCATATACACATAACCATATCTACTGAAATCATCAGTAAATGTAATGAAGTACCTATAACCACCCCTAGCAGCGACATTGAAAGGTCCACATACATCACTATGTATAAGTCCTAACAAGTCAGTCGCTGTCTCACTGTACCCACTAAATGGAGTCTTGGTCATCTTGCCTAGAAGGAATGACTCGAATGTCTCATATGATTCAAAATCAAATGAGTCTAGCAAACCATCTTTATGGAGCTGGGATAAGCGTTTGTCATTTATATGACCTAAGCGACAGTGCAAGAGATAGGTTTGGTTCATGTCATTTGACTTGAACCTCTTGGTACTTATGTTATAGATAAGTTTCTCAAGGTCTAGAATATAGAGTCCGTTCATCAGAGGTGCACTACAATAGAACATATCATTTAAATAAACTGAACAACATTTGTTCTTTATTATAAATGAAAAACCTTTCTTGTCTAAACAAGAAACTAAAATTAAGTTCTTAGTTAAAGCAGGCACATAACAACATTCATCTAATTCTAATACAAGCCCAGAAGGTAGAGATAGATGATAAGTTCCTACAGCAACAGCAGCAACCCGTGCTCCATTGCCTACGCGTAGGTCCACCTCGTCCTTCGTCAATGCCCTACTATTTCTCAGCGCCTGCACATTAGTACAAATGTGAGAAGCACATCCGGTATCTAATACCCATGATGAAGAAATAGATAGATTGACTTCTATAACATATATACCTGAAGTGGAAGTCTCACTTCTCATCTTCTCAAGATCTTCCAGGTAGATTTTGCAGTTCCTCTTCCAGTGCCCGGTCTGACCACAATGGAAGCAGGTAGCATCCTTCGTGACCCCTCCTTTGGGTTTCAGTGCCTTGCCTTTGCCCTTGGCTTGGGACTTTCCCTTTCCTTTGGGCTTGCCCTTGCCCTTGTGTTTCTGAACCATCATAATAGAGTTGGGTTTAACCTTCTTAAGGTTGAGCTCAGCAGTTCTTAACATGCTAAGCAGCTCGGGCAGTGGCTTGTTAATTTCATTCATGTTGTAGTTCATGACAAACTGACTGTAGCTCTCCGACAAGGACTGCAAGATCAAGTCAGTGGCCAGCTCTTGGCCAAGGGAAAATCCCAACCTCTGTAGGTTTTCTATGTACCCAATCATCTTGGCCTACGGGAGTCCCATCTTGCATCTTGCACTGAAACAGTGCCTTAGAGATCTTGAATCTCTCGTGCCTCGCTTGTCCTTGATATAGTTGACGCAGATGTTCAACCATATCATAAGCACCCATCAACTCATGTTGCTTCTGAAGCTCAGAGTTCATTGTCGCGAGCATTAGACAGGACACATCTAATGCGTCATCTTGATGCTTCTTGTAAGCATCTCGATCAGCTCGCGTGGCAGTGGCAGGAGGTGCCTCGAGAATGGGCTGCTCCAGAATGTACAGTTTTCGTTCCTGTGTGAGAACGATTCTCAGGTTCCTGTACCAGTCCAGGAAGTTAGCTCCATTGAGCTTGTCCTTATCTAGGACAGAACGCAGGGAGAAGGAGTTCATGTTTGACGACATGGTAATCTACAACAGAAAAATGCAGAAAATAAATATCATATTCCAATTAATCATCTAATTAGGCCTTTAATTAAATGATGCTCCCACTGAATTCTATAATTCATGTGGGACAAGATCCACAACATACTATGCCCTGAGTTAGCTTTGGCTAAATCGCCCAAGACTTAGTATGATCGGTAGGTAACTAATTACCAATTACATCTCTATGTAACTCTTGTATATAGGATCAAGATCCTCATTTATATTAAAACTCGAGTTAGCTTTGGCTAATACACCCAAGAGTTAATATAAACGTGATTTTTGTCCCATCTTCCAACTATTGGATAAATGCCTACAGTTAAACTTGATTTAACTAGTTGTACTCAATCTAATTGAGTTTTTACTCACCCATGCGTTGATAGTCGGGACCAAGATTGTCCCTCCGTACACTACCAAGATAATATGTATTGCTCTGCTTTGGCAGATTCAACAACAAATGTGATCGAGATAGTGATAGGTATCACAGCATGGTAGGCATTTTTGAGTTGACGCGATTGAGATCTAATCTAACTAACGATGTGTATCATATACTCGATTTAGATCTAATCTAATCATGGAGGTGCATCATGTGCGCTACTTAGATCTAATCTAATCATTAAGGCAATAATTAATTACTAATCTAGCATGCATCACATATACACACACAAGCAATTAATGTAATTTTGTGATTAGTCATGGCCCTACTACGATCTTCTCAAGCCAATGAGAAGATCGGATGGTCAACCTAAGGTCAACAGCTTCTCAAGCTCCTTCCTTTGACCACCTTGTGTTGCTCGCACCCTCCTCGTAACTCCGTCTCGAGTGAACCTTCCACAGCCTCGTTTGTACATTACAAAAGATGAAACTTGAGTTACATTCGAGTCTAAACTATTTACAATAGGAATAAATAAATATAAAGGCACGATGCGCAGGTCGCGTATCAAATATACAACACGCACAATCACATGACGGCACGCAGGCCGTATTATGAATTACAACATAATTTCCAATCAAATTGGGGTCTTTTGGGCCATGACCATCACAAAATGATACACAATTCTAAATTATGTAATTTCCATAAATTTATATAATTTTTTTCTAATATTTTTATGATTTTATGAGTAAAAAATTCCCGGTGGTCCCGTTTAGCGATTTTCGGGCGCAATCGTGGAACGAAGCCCCTTGCGGGGTTAGGGGTAGCACCCCTACCGCGATATAACCATCGCGAGTGTTCCTATGTGATCCTACAGCACCTTATCCCGCTGACCCAAAATGATTTGGGCCGAAACCTTGCCGTTTCAAAAAAAAAATTTCAGTAGTCGAAGCCTACAAGTGTCTAAACTCTTGTGCTTCGCTTCTATGAGAAAAATACTCATAAAATCTATAAAAATAGTAAATTTATAGAATATTACAGAACTGATATTTTTCATAAAAATACAAACAAAAACTCTTACGCGCTTCGCATGTGGCTCTGATACCACTGTTGAGTTTTTCGGGCCGCAAAAATCGTTTTTTGCGTTGCGGAAACCCCGAAATCCCGCCTCCGGATCCGTGCGAAGAAATAAAATTTACGTAAAACTTTGAGTACGAGTTTCTAGCCTAGATCTAAACTATATCTACAAAGGAGAAGAGCTTTACCCTTGATGCGATGTCCTTCGCTAATCCCGCTCGTCCAAGGTTCGCTGGATCTCGAGAGTATCAAAGTAGATACTCCTCTATGTGTATCCACACAAGCAAGAGATGGAGAAACCAAAAAAAAAGGTGTGCTAGCACCTTTGAAAGGTTTAGCCAAGGTGGAGGAGAGGGAGAGAAGAGAGAGCTTGAGGAAGAAGATGAGAGTTAAACAAAAAAAAATGAAACTCACCTCATGAATAAGTGGTCGGCCACATGAATGAGGTTAATAACCTCCATGGAATACCAAGAGTCACAACTCTTGGTAACACCCATGAGGTGGCATCCCACTTAAGCAATCAAGATGATGTGGAGCATCAACATTGGCCCACTCTTTGCCAACTCACCAATGAGGTGGTAAATGGTCAAGTCAAACTTGACCCTTCATCTTCCTCTCAAGTCAAGTCAAACTTGACCACTTCTCTCCCATGGTTGATCAAATCTAATCATTGGTTCAAGTCAATTTTAATTTATTGAATCTCTATTCATTGAATTAAATTGACTCAATAAGTCTAAGTCCAAATTAGACTCATCTAACACATGAACCAAATTGAGTCCAACTCAATTAGTCTAATTTGGGTTACTCTTAATCCAATTTGGTTCATCACATGGACCTAATCCTTTAGGTTAATCAAATGATCCTAATCTCCATCTAATTGCCCTTTGTGTGTGACCCTATAGGTTCTTATAACATTGGCAATGCTCCTAAACCCATTTAGAAGCATAAGTAATGAGTGGTATCTAGCAACACATCATTACTACCCAAGTTATAAGAATGTTGAGATCCAACATCACCTTGTGACTACTAATTGTGACTCTTCACAATATATGACAAATGTCCTTCTATCCTTGACATCTAGATTGATCAATGTGAGGCATTGACTATGTCATCCTCTAATCAATCTAAATCTTGAATCCCAAGTAGACTCACTTAATCAAATGAGCTCAACATCTCATATTGACTCATTTGGGCATGGCCATGCACTTAGTGGTCTCGCTCTATCAAGAATATCGATGTCTCTCCAATCATATAGGAGGGATTGATCCCATCTACATCACTCATATCCCTCCGCATAATTTGTTACATACCCAGTAATCGCCTATATAGTCCACCCAGTTACGGGTGACGTTTGACGAAGCCAAAGAATGTAATTCCTTATGTAGGGAACCATGGTGACTTCAGGTCCAAGGACTAATAATCATACTAATAGCCACATGAGAAAGTATATGACACTCATATAATGATCCATGATACTTTCTTATGGCGGGTCATTCAGTATACATTCTCCAATGCATACCCATGTGTCAACTTGATATCTCCATATCCATGACTTGTGAGATCAAGTCATCGAGTTGACCTACATGCTAGTCTCGTCGCATTAACATTGTCCTTGAATGCTAATACTTGACTAGGAATGATTAGGAGTAGTGTTCCCTATATCATCTCACTATAGATTCAACCAATCGATTGATACAGGGAAGAACCTTCTACTCAAGGACGCTATTATACTTAGTTATTTGGCACCAATACAAGTAAGCATAATAACCATAAACAAATGTCTTTATATATATAAGAATATGATACAACGAGTCCATACAACAATCATCAAATGATTGGCTCTAGGGCTCTAACTAACATATTTTTCAATGAAAGACTTAGGTGAAGCAGCCTATAATTTAGGTCTTAAGATCTATAGAGATAGATCTAAAAGATTGCTTGGTCTAAGCCAAAGTACATATATTGACAAGGTACTTAAACGTTTTTCCATGGAGAATTCCAAGAAGGGATTCCTACCTATGTCACATGTTGTGAGTCTTTCGAAGACTTAATGCCCCTCTTATAAGGAAGAAAGGGACCGCATTGATCAGATTCCTTATACATCTGCAATAGGGTCTATCATGTATGCCATGCTTTGTACTCACCCAGATTTCTTATATGTAACGCCCGCCCCTCAGGTAGGGCGGGGTTACGGGGAACATACATGCATATTAATTTATTTCTAAGCAGCGGAAGTATTTATTTCTATATTCTTTTATGTTTTTTAATTACTTTTCTTTTTAACACCAATAATTAATCATCTAAACATTTATAATCATATGAGCATGTTAAGCCTAATTTAAAATTTAAAAAGTCATGATATCAATTTCCAACATAAGCATGAATAAGTATTAAGTAATCATGCAAGACCTTAACGTAAGATAGGCATAGTTCATAACAAGCATAAATTAACATAAGCAGGTCTTTTTCCTTAGCCAAGCCACCACCACACACATCTCTTGCCCCTCCTACTGCTCCCATAGTTTATCCATCCTTTACCTTTATCTTTGGTATAAGGAAAGTAAACTATAAGCATACAGGCTTAGTAAGATCCTTTCCTACTCACAAAAACCATGTATCATAGCATAATCACATAAACATATAGCATGGAGACATAATCATCTAAAACATCATATTATGTAAAAGTGTATCACAACATATCCTAGCATATCATTCTATATAAAAGCATCATGTCATATCATATCATATCATAAAAGAGCATCATGTCATATCATATCATAACCTATCATATCATAAAGGTATATGCAAGATGTCTTTCAAAAATATGCGTCATGTCATGTGCAAGATGTCTTTAAAAATAATATCATATAATACTTAAATATAATCTCAACATGAGGGTCCGGCTATGTACCACATAACATAAATGCGCGCAATCCCTAGGATGGGGTAGCTAATCCCGAACCTACTAGGGAACTAGGTCCGTACTACGTCCGTCGACCTAGGGGCGAACTAAGGAGCCCATCCCTTTGGACACTAAGGTCCGGTACAAGCCACATAAAAAGTAAAATAGCATGTCTTATTTACTTATCATATCATGAAGAGTGCTCTTAGTCCCAATTAATAGGGAAGCAACTCTTAGGCCTTTACTTGTCATATCATAAAGAGTGCTCTTAGTCCCAACAAAAAGGGAAGCATCTCTTAGGCCCTTACTTGTCATATTATAAAGCATGCATACTTGTGAATATAGCCCATCATAAAAGTCATTATCATGCATGATTCATTAGCATACATAAGTGGGCATATAACATAACATAGGGAAACATAATCATTCATGGAAAAACATTAACTAGCATCTCCTAATTCATATCATAGCATGTGAGACACATAGTAAATCATAATTAGGGCTCTAATCCCTAATTCCATGAAGTGACCGAAACTTACAAGGCATTGAATCTAGGTTACAAGTAACATAAAAGCATATGAACCCTAAACCAATTTCATAACACTTATCATAAAGAACATCATGAGCATGTTTAGTTTAGGTTCTAAGCTTCCTAGGTCTTTAAATCATATTATGGCCGAAACTTGCCAAGCCTAACCCTAGGTTACAAGTAACATAAAAGCATATGAACCCTAAACCAATTTCATAACACTTATCATAAAGAATATCATGAGCATGTTTAGTTTAGGTTCTAAGCTTCCTAGGTCTTTAAATCCTATTATGGCCGAAATTTGCCAAGTCTAACCCTAGGTTACATGTAACATAAAAGCATATGAACCCTAAACCAATTTCATAACACTTATCATAAAGAACATCATGAGCATGTTTAGTTTAGGTTCTAAGCTTCCTAGGTCTTTAAATCCTATTATGGCCGAAACTTGCCAAGCCTAACCCTAGGTTACAAGTAACATAAAAGCATATGAACCCTAAACCAATTTCATAACACTTATCATAAAGAATATCATGAGCATGTTTAGTTTAGGTTCTAAGCTTCCTAGGTCTTTAAATCCTATTATGGCTGAAACTTGCCAAGCCTAACCCTAGGTTACAAGTAACATAAAAGCATATGAACTCTAAACCAATTTCATAACACTTATCATAAAGAACATCATGAGCATGTTTAGTTTAGGTTCTAAGCTTCCTAGGTACTTTAATCTTGTTATGGACGAATGTCTAAGGAGCATAAAACTAAATCTAAGCAACATACAAGCATAAGAATATCAAGCTAACTTCATATCATATCATAAGGAAAACCATGAGCATATTAGATTTGATTTTAAGCTTTCTTACACCTTTAATCTCATCATGGACGAAACCTTAAGTGGAATGCATCTAGGTTCTAAGCAGCATGCAAGCATGAAAACACTAAGAACTCTTCACCATATCATAAGGAAAGTCATGAGCATGATAGAATAAATTTTAAACTCTCCTAGGCCTTCATTTCTATCATGACCGAAACCTTCTAGACATAGGTCTAGGCTACAAGCAACATAAATAAAAACATGAGAGTTTTAAACAAAACTTATATCCTAAGTTACATATCATAAGGAACATCATGAGCATGTTTAGTTAGGTCTTAAGCTTTCCTAGGTCTTTTAATCTTATCATGGTCGAATGGTTAAGGAACATGAATCTAAGTTCTAAACAGCATACAAGCATAAGAATACTAAACTAATCTTCTATCATAGGGTACATATCATAAGAAACATAGTGAGCATGTTTAGTTTAGGTCTTGAGCTTCCTTAAGTTTTTATATTTTGGTGGTCGAAAGTTTCAAGAAGCAACCCTAGATTTTTAAGAAACTAAACTCATGGAAATACACATGAACTACTTGTACCACAGGTGAGGGGATACTCACCTCCTCTTGCTTGGTTTTTCTTAAAAGAAGGTACCCTTGTGAAGAGGAAGAAGAAAGCTTCTCCTTCTAGTTCACCCTTTTGCTTCTCTTGCTTGTAAGGAGTAGATCTTGAGGACTTCTTTTTGTGAATTAGTTTTCTTAGGGAGAAAACCTTAGCTTGGATTTGGAAATGGGAGAGGAAAGAGCTCTAGGTCTCGGTGGAGGAGGAAGAAGGAGAAAGAAGGAGGAGGAAGAAGAAGGAGGAAGAAGTAGCCAAACTTTCTTTCTCTTCTCTTCTCTCATTCCTATTTATTCTCAATGAGGAAAAAGGAAAGAATGTCCCAATTCATCCTCTTAACTCCTCTATTCTCTCACCCTCTTCATTCCCACGAAAATAGAAAGAAGAAGAAGAAAAAGGCAACTTGCCTTTTGTCTTTTGCTTGCTTCTTCTCTTAACCAAGAGGAAGAGGAGGAAATCTACTTGACATTCTCTTGCTCCCTTACTTAATCATACTCTTACCTTTAACTATAATTTCCATTCTTTGCTAATCATATATCATTCATGACTCTAGTGGTTATCATACCCATTTAGCTTTATCTATTGTGAGGGGTTCATGGTTCAAGCCTTAACTTCTCTTTCTTTTTATTTCTTTTTGGTTCTATTTCCATTTCCCTTTTTTTTCTAAAAGAGAATACTCATATGTCTAGCTTAAATATTTCGTGGGTGTTACATTGTATGCATTATTCATGACGAGCAGATACCAGTCGGATCCAGGTGAAGGTCACTGGACAACAGTCAAGAATATTCTTAAGTACTTGAGAATGACTCAAGATTATTGCTTGATCTTTGGAGGCGATGAAGAGCTTGTTGTAAAGGGTTACACCGATGCTAGCTTCCAAACTAACAAGGATGATTATAGATCGCAGTCAGGGTATGTATTTTGCTTAAATGGTGGTGCTGTGAGCTGGAAGAGTTCAAAGCAAGACACAGTAGCTGATTCTACAACAAAAGTCGAGTACATTGCTGCTTCAGCTGCAGCAAAGGAGGTTGTTTGGATCAGGAAGTTCATTACCGAGCTTGGTGTTGTTCCTAGTATAGCAAACCCAATAAACCTCTATTGTGATAATAATGGGGCTATTGCACAGGCTGAGGAACCTCTCTCTCATCAAAGATCCAAACATATACTACGGTGATTCCATCTCATTCGAGAGATCATCGATAGAGGAGATGTGAATATATGTAGGGCACCGATCGATGCTAACATTGTGGATCCCTTGACCAAGGCTTTGGCACAAAGGAAGCATGGTGGTCATACTAGGTCACTGGGTATTAGATATTTCAGTGATTGGCACTAGTGCTAGTGGGAGATTGTTAGTATTAGCCCTAGTACTAATTATGTGATGATTGTAAAGGGATCTTTTGTATCATATTTCATTATTAATAAAGGCGAAGTTGGTTTTTATATTTTTTTTAATTTAGTGCCGAATGAATAAGTATAATAGTGTCCTAGAGTAGGAGGTTCTAATCTACAACATATCAATTGGTTGAATTGATCGTGAGATATTGTAGATATACATAGAACACTACTCTTAACAATTCCTAGTCAAGCATTAATATGCAAGGACAATATTAATGTGTTGAGACTAGCATGTAGGTCAATGGATGACTTAATCTCACAAGTCATGGATATGAGATATCAGGTTGACACATGGGTATATATTAGAGAATATATACTTAATGACCCGCCAAGAGAATGTTTCATGGATCGTTATATGAGTGTCATAAATATTCTCATGTGACTATTAGTATGAATAGCCCTTAGACCAAAAGTCACTATGGTTCCCTACATAAGGAGTTGTATACTTTGGTATCGTCAAACGTCACCCGTAATAGGGTGAACTATAAAGTCGATCACAGGGTATGTAATAAATTATACAGAGCGATGTGAGTGATGTAGATGGGATCTATCCCTTCCATATGACGGAAGTGATATCTATGGGCCCCTTGATTAGTAGGACACAAGAATGCATGGCCATGCTTAAATGAGTCAATATGCGATATTGAGCTTATTTAATTGAGTGTGTCTACTTAGAGATCAAGAAACATAAAGATTGATAAGAGGATGACACGGTCAATGCCTCATTGATCAATCTAGATATCGAGGATAGAAGGATTGAGTCATACAAGATAATAGCCACGGAAAGGTTAAGTCGGATCTCGGCATTCTCGTCACTTGGGTAGCAATGATGCCTTGCTAGATGTCACTCATTGCTTATGTATTTAAATGTTGATTTGGATACATTGCCAACGTTACGAGAACCTATTGGGTCACACACAAAGAATAAGTCAAAAGAGATGGATTCATATGATGAATCATTGGATTAAGTCTAATTCAAATTGGACTCATTGAATAAGACTCAATTAAATCCAACTATTGGATTGAGTCCAATTCAAATTAGACTCATTGAATCAATTGGATTAATGATTAATGAGTTGGACTCATTATATAATTTCATGAATTATTTGATGGTTAATGAGTTGTACTCATTATATGATTTCATGAATTAATTAATGAATAACGAGTTGGACTCATTATATGATTTCATGAAATATGAATTCATGAAGAAAGAGGAGTGTACAACTTTAGTTACTCATGCATTGGATGCATTGGAAGAAGAGTGAACCATTTGAATTGCGCATGCATTGGATTCATTGGATGAAGACAAATATTAATGTCAATCAAGACAATTGACATTAAGGCATAAGGCAACTTCATGAATCTATAAAAAGGGGTTTTTGGATTCATTTTCATGATAAGTTTTTGGTGCTCTTGCTCTTCTTCCTCCTCTCTTCCACTTGACTGAAACCTCCAAGAAAGGTTGCTAGCACAACCTTTGGTTGTTTCATTCTCCACCTTGTGAGTTTGTGAGACAAACGAGACTTGTCCTGTGGATACCATAGAGGCGCGACCACCTGATCGCGCTAAGATCCGCATCTAAAGAAACGTTGGAATCGGGATTACGAAGGGTGTGCAACAAAGGTATAACTTTCTCATAGATAATTAATACTTAGTATATGGTTTCCTTTCGCATGGATCTATTGGAAAGGAACTAGATGTTTTCCGCTGCGCTTTCGCGTGTTTAGCGCCCTAGTTTCTTACAGTTCATCCGAGGTAAAACTTGCTCCTTTGTCCCTGCAAGATATGTTAGTCCCAAAAATACCTTGCAACACAAAGTTAACACATAATAATGAATATAAAAAGATGTTTGACAGTCATCCGATTGTCTGGTTCTGACTTTGAATTTTTTACCAAAAATCCTAGGTTAAACCGATGCCAGCTGTTCCCTCAACAAGGAACACATCCTCACCTACTCCACTCAGGAGAGTATACCTGTTGCCAGTCCTATCCTCCAAACTGACTGGACTTTTGCTCAACGTCCGAATCTTTAGGTCTTTCTGCTGGATGTCCGCTCCACGACCCGCCAATGTTTCACCTGGTTTATGACACCAAGACTTTTCACATAGAGTATCCAACTCTAGGACTTTTGGCCGAAGACCTCGACTCGCCAAGTCTTTCCTCCTAGGGTTACCACCCCCTAGGATCTAGGGTTAACACCCCTTAGGGTTTTCCTGCCTACCTAACCGTAATTAGAACTTTTGCCTAAGATACTTTAGGACTTTTCCTGCAAACTTATTCATCACATTAGATCACAAATAGCCTTAACTTTGAATCCTTTGTCATTATCAAAACTCAGGTTCGATCGTCGGATGCTATCCGCACCAACACTAACATCACAGTTTTCTATTCACCTTTAATAGATGGCTTTACAATCTTAAGCATATTAATCATCTTGGGAATGGTCGATTCTAAATTATTCATTCAATAGTTTATCACAAATTATAAATAACTTTTTTGTAAACTATGTAGAATTAAGTCAATACTTAACTCATGATCTATTGTAAAATCGAGTGATGCTAAAAACTCTATGTAGCTATTCATCTTTAGTACATATTATACTGCGGATAAACCCTTCTATATCTTTGAGCAAAAAAGAAGCTTAAAAATCTCAAACCTTTCGAATCTAGCTTGCTCATCAAATATCTTGTAACGCCCGCCCTTCCCCTACTGATGGCAAGGGCGGCGCTACGCGAAAATACATACATGTGAATTCATTGCAGCGGAAGAATTTAAAATTTTAAAACATACATAGAGAACTAAATAATCATGTAAACATATTAAACATGTGAGCATCCTTAGCATTCATGTGCGTAACTTAATTTAATATTTAATCACTGACCCTAACATAGAATTCAAGCATAGTTTAGTTACCTTAACATTCAAGCATGATAAAAAAAAAAAAGGTTCTTAGCAATTCTTTAACTAAACCAAGTGCCTATTAGTTCAAGATTCATGGAAATAATAAAAAGAGATAGTCAAGTAGCAAACATTAAAAGCATCAAGTAGCAAAACAAGTTAACATGCAAAACTTAGAACATGCATAAGTCTTGAAACACAAAATAGATCTCTTCCACCATGCCACTGCGACACACATCCTTTGCCCCTCCTGCTGCTCCCTTTAGTTTAGCCATTCTTTACCCTTTTCTGCAGAACAAGGAAAAGTAAAACTATAAACACATAGGCTTAGTAAGATCCTTTCCTACTCACAAAAACATACATCATGAAATTGATATAGAGTAATGACATGTTTATCTAATCAACACATAGATTTAACATTTTGCATGATAGCATAAACTAGTGTCATACTCATTTGGCAAATCATAAACATAGCATACGAGAGCATAAGCATAAGGTAGTAGCATGTTCATTTAGGCATCATAGACATATCACAAGAGAGCATTTTCATGAAGCATAAAAATCAAATAGCATGAAATAAGTATATGCAAAAATGTTCTTTTGAAAACATATATCATATAGGTACTTAAATATAAATCTAAACAAGAGGGCCCGACATTGTACCACATACATGAATTGCGCGCATCCCTAAATAAATCTGAGGTAGCTAATCCCGAACCTACTAGGGAACTAGGCCCGTGCTTCGACCTAGGGGCAACGTAGGAGCCCATCCCCTGGACCTTGCTAGGGTCCTGTACAAGCCATACAAAAGTAAAATAGCTTATCATATTACTTGTCATATCATAAAGAGTGCTCTTAATCCCAACTTATAGGGAAGCAACTCTTAGGCATTTCATCATACATAAGTCTTGCATAAGCATAACATTGTGACATAAGGTTCACATATCACATAGCATATCATAGAGAGTCATTATCATGCATAGTTGGGGTTTTGAACTTTCTACAAACCCTAATTCCATGTCTTGGCCGAAACTTACAAGGCATGAATCTAGGTTTCTTTTAAGCAACTTTAAGCATGAAACTTTAAACTAATATCACATAATACATGGCATAGCAAGTGAGACTTTTAGCAAGTATAAATGAGTTTCTAACCCTAATTTCAAGTCTTGGCCGAAACCAATAAAGCATGAATCTAGGTTTCTTTTAAGCAACTTTAAGCATGAAACTTTAAACTAATATCACATAATACATGGCATAGCAAGTGAGACTTTTTGCATGCATAAATGAGTTTCTAACCCTAATTTCAAGTCTTGGCCGAAACCTATAAAGCATGAATCTAGGTTTCTTTTAAGCAACTTTAAGCATGAAACTTTAAACTAATATCCCATAATACATGGCATAGTAAGTGAGACTTTTAGCAAGCATAAATGAGTTTCTAACCCTAATTTCAAGTCTTGGCCGAAACCTATAAAGCATGAATCTAGGTTTCTTTTAAGCAACATCAACCATGAATAGCATCTTAATAACATCACATAACATATTAGGTATCATGAGAGAAAGCATAAGCAAGTCTAATTGGAGTTAAAACTTCCCAAAGCCTTTTATTTCTTCTTAGCCAAAACTTCATGAGCATGATCCTAGGTTTTTAAGCAACATCAACCAAGAATAGCATCTTAATAACCTCACGTAACATATTATGTATCATGAGAGAAAACATAAGCAAGTCTAATTAGAGTTTAAACTTCCTTAAGCCTTTTATTTCTTCTTGGCCGAAACTTCATGAGTATGTTCCTAGGTTTTTAAGAAACATAAAAAAAAAAACAACAAAGAAAACTACTTGTACTACAGATGAGGGGAATACTTACATCCTCTTGCTTGGTTTACTAAGAAAATACCCTTTGGTGGAGAAGAAGAAGAAGACTTTTCGCTTCTAGAACTCCCTTTTCCTTATTTTGCTTGTAAGAAGAAGTATGTTTAAAGGACTTCTCTTTGTGAATTTCCTAGGAAGAAACCTTTAGCTTGAATTCGGTAATGGGAGAGAAGAGGCTTAGGGTTTCGGTGGAGGGAGGAAGAAGAAAAAGAATAACTTTTCTTTCTCTTACTTCTATTTATTCTAAATGAAGGGAGAAAGGGAAAACTACCTTTTCATTCTCTTACTTTATTTTCCCTAAATGAAGGGAGAAAGGAAAATGAACTTTTCATTCTAAGTGAAAGGAGAAAGGAAAGATAAACTTTTCCTTCTAAGTGAAGGGAGAAAGGTGTCCCTTCACTCTCCCTACCCTTAACTACAATTTCCCTTTCCTTCCTAACAACATTCCCTCTGGAGCTAATGGTTCTCCCATACCACATAAAGCTTTGTCACCTACTAAAAGGTTCAAGGTTCGAACCTTGGCCATGCTTCTTTTTGGTTCTATTTTCTCTTATTAATTTTTTTTCTTTTGAAAGAGTCCACATAAAGCCCATTCTAATCATGCAAAAATTTATATAAAATTACTTGAGACTTTATGGGTGTTACATATCTCACTTAGATGATAGACAATATCATAAGCATTCAAATGCTTATATTATTTTTGTAGTTCAGGAGTTATAGCAGCTAGCATGATACAACTTGCAAGTACAGAATCATCCATATGTTTCTAAAGGGCCAACAATTGGTTTACAGTTGATCGGCATCAAGACTTGTGGGAAGAGGTTGATCAAGAACATAAGCTAGTTTCTTAGCTTTGAGAACAATTCTCAAATTTCAAAACTAGTCCAAGAAATTCGGCCCAGTCAGTTTATTCAAGTCCAAAATTGAATGCAGATTAATAGAAGTTATAATTAAATTATTAACCTAGAAATACAAAAATGAGAATGTATAAGAGACATGATATTATTTTTGTAAACATTTTACATAAAAGCCCGCTTATTTATTAAATTCAAATACTTTTATTTTTGAATTTAGGAGATGGTAGGTTTTCGCCAAGCAGGTTAATATCCACTACAGATAAGAATAACCTTAACATTGGCCAACAAGCCATTTTAGCTACAGTGATAGGTAACAAGTTTACCGATTGCATATCACTTATATGCAACTATCACATTATGTTAGCAACTGATTGATCTTCACATAAATTGTAACACCCATAGGGTCCTTAGCAAAATTATAGAATATTTTATCATGAATAAAGAAAAAAATATATATATATTTTAGTTAAATTTTGCTCCTAGCCGAACACTTAAACAAATAAAATAAAAATAAAAATATATAAGGTCTAGGACTTGAACTCTAGATCTCTCATTAGATGCCTGAATAAGATAACCACTAGACCAAGAGAAATTATTGTTAGAAAAGAGAGGGAAACCATAATTGAATGTAAGATGAAAAGGCTCTTCTCTTAGAAGGAGAAGTGAGAGTTGTCTTCTTCCTCTCTAATGAAGAGATGCTCTAGAATATTCTTTTCTTACTCACCAAGAAGGGATGTATCTAGACTTTTCTCTTAATTATGAAGAGAGTAAAGGAAAGGAGGAATAAAAATATATTTTTCCTTCCTCCTCTCATGATGAATAAAAGGAGGAAATTAAAATGAGTTGGCATTTTTCCTGATTCACCTTCCTACTCCCTCCTCCTCCACCGTGACCTCTTCTTCACCATTTCCTCTTCTTGCCGAGACCAAGGAGCAAGGAAGCTTCCCCTCTCTAGGAAGGATCCACAACAAAGGTTTAATCTCTAAGGAAAACAAGCGCAAGGATGTGAGTATCCCCTCACTGCAGTACAAGTAGCTTCGGTTTAAAATGTTTTTCGAAACTCTAAAAATTTTCTTGCAAGAATGTGGTCAAGATAAAGAATAGGTAGTCACTTAGGGTTAACAAGTGATAAGAGATGCTTCATGTTGTAGAAAAAGAAAAGGAGAAATTTAGAGCCTTATTGCATGTTTCGGCCAAGGATGGAAGAGAGGACCTAGAACAAGTTTTCTTTGATCACATGCTTAATTTTTCTACTCTATGATATATGAATTTCACATGTTGTTAGTTAAGTCTTCATTCTTCATGTTGTGAAAAAAAAAGAGATACCTATCTATATGGTTCGGCCAAAATTGATTATAAGGCCTTAGGTCAAGAATTTTAGATAGAAACCATACTAGTTGTACCTCTTTGTGATGTATGAATTTTTACATGTTTATAACCAAGGTTTTTATGCTTCTTATGGAATAAAATGGTATGAAACCCTACTGATATGTTTGGCCAAATTGAAATAAATGGGTTAGGGTTAAAGTTTTGAACTCAAATATGCTTAGATCATGAAGTACAATACCTTGTATGCACTTAGATTAAATGGGCTTGTTATATGTTTAAGTTTTATGCTCCTTATGGAATAAAATGATATGAAACCCTACTGATATGTTTCGGCCAAATGAAAATAAATGGGTTAGGGTTAGAGTTTTGAACTCAAATAGGCTTATTCATGAAGTATAGTGCCTTGTAGGTACTTGTGCAATGCTCTATAGGTACATAGATTAAATGTGCATGTTACATGTTTAAGTATTATGCTCTTATGGAATAAAAATACATGAACCCCTACTGATATGTTTCGGCCAAATGAAAATAAATGGGTTAGGGTTAGAGTTTTGAACTCAAATAGGCTTATTCATGAAGTATAGTGCCTTGTAGGTACTTGTACAATGCTCTATAGGTATTTAGACTAAATGTGCATGTTACATGTTTAAGTCTTATGCTTCTTATGGAATAAAAAGATATGAAACCCTACTGATATGTTTCGGCCAAATTGAAATAAATGGGTTAGGGTTAGAGTTTTGAACTCAAACATGCTCATTCATGAAGTATAATGCCTTGTATGTGCTTAGATCAAGTTTACATGTTATGTGGATAAGTTCTATGCTTCATATGGAACCAAATGATATAAGAACCCTACTGATATGTTTCGGCCAAATTGAAATAAATGGGTTAAGGTTAGAGTTTTGAACTCAAACATGCTTATTCATGAAGTATAATGCCTTGTATGTGCTTAGATCAAGTTTACATGTTATGTGGATAAGTTCTATGCTTCATATGGAACCAAATGATATAAGAATCCTACTGATATGTTTCGACCAAATTGAAATAAATGGGTTAATGTAACGACCCAATTTTCCTTATTTCGAGTTCCAAATGTCCATAAAAATATTTGGAAATACTTTTAAAATATTCTAGAGATTTTTAGGAATTTTTAGAGTATTTTTATGTAATTTTTGGAGGTCGTTTAGTAGGGTTACAAAAAGAAAGAAGTTTTGATAAAAAACGTTGAAGGTGAGATTCGAACCCACGACCTCGGGTCGGACTGACCCAAGCAAAACCGACCCAACCAGCTGAGCTACGCTCGTTTTATTAATCATATATGGAGCGATATATATTTAAGTAATAGTTAGGAACAGTAAAATAATAGGAAATAAAATGGTTGCAGCTGGGATTCGATCCCTCGAGTTGGGCTTTAAGCAGAGCGCAGCCCACCAACAGACCAGCCGCGGGTTTGTTAATAAAACACGAATCAAGTTGTATTTAAGCAATAGTTAGTTAACAGAATATTAAAGTTATAAGAAGAGAACTTAGGTTTTTCCCCGTGACAAAAATCTTCTCTTCTCCTCTTCTCACGCGACGGCGCATCTCTCCACGGGGGAAACCGCAGTGAGCAAAGCTAGGGCGTTGCGGTGGCCGGCGAGCACTCTTCTCCGAGAGGTCATCACACCACCGAGCTCCTCTCGTCAAGAAGAGGCGCGAGCACAAGAAGAAGCCGAGTATTTCAAGCCTCCGAGCCCTAGATCTTCTTCCTCTCCTTCGGTTGTAAGTCCAAGCAAATCTCGGTGAGTTGCTACTCACCTGCAGTAGGAGAGGTTTTCGGATTTTGATTGAGAGTTTTCTCTTGTCCGGTTTCTTTCAGATGTTTTGAGGTTTATGATCTTGATGGATTCGGTTTTAATCTCCTTGCTATACAAAGAGTGTAAACAGCCCTTGCATTTAGCACTGAAAGTTTTAGTTTCTGGCCACTTCAATGACCATGAACAGATTTCTGTTAAGTGGCAGTCTTAGTTCCTTTCTTACTGTATTGAGTATGAAATGATTGTAATTTAGCAATTCAGTGTAGGATTCCCTGAGAGGTACGAGCATGGACAACTCTTTTGCATCAAGCATTAGTTGGTTTTATTGTTTACTTAATGAACAAGAATAGACAAGTAGTGGAATGGTTAGGTATTCTATTAAATCTTGTTTTAGGTTTACGAGTAGTTCAAGGATTATATTTTTCCTTCTTTGATTGTGGCAGCAGTAGAACCTTTTATTCCTGCCGTGAGCAGGATTAGTTTCTGATTCGATTTTTAGTTAGCAGTTCAGATTTGTATTCCTTTACTTTAAGTATATCATGTTTAGAAGACCTAAAGTAGCATTCTGTTTTTACAACATGTTTAGAAGCCCTAAAGTAGCATTCTTTGCCCTGTTTTTACAGCATGTTTAGAAGACCTAAAGTAGCATTCCTTGCTGTTTTTTTTCAGTATGTTAGAAAGCTTAGAGTTTCATTCTTTTGCCCTGTTTTTACAGTGTGGTTAAAAGGCTTAAAGTTGCTTTCTTTTGTTTAGTTTATAGCATGATCAGTAAGCCCAAAGTTACTTGCTTTTACTCTATTGTTATAGCATGTAGATTTTTATAAGTAAAGTATGCAGATTTTTTTTGATAGGCTTAATATGCAGATTTATGTTAAGCTTTGTATACAGATTTTCAATACGTAGGGTGTGTTCTAGTGCACACCAAGTGCTTGATAAAATGCTTAGCTCAATATAATGCTACAGTAGGCATTTTAATAGCTCAGTAAATGCAGTAGAAGCATTTAAAATAACTTATTCAGTCTTGCTTCAGCTTATATGGGACTACGGTCCAATGGGTGGGCTCCCACAGTCGCCTCTAGGTTCAGATAACCTAGTTCTAGGTTCAGATAACCTAGTTAAAGCAAGATAAGAAAATTAGCTATGAAATCAGTATTTTATTTTCAGCAGTGGCACTGTACTGGATTAGATATCCATTGGGTTGGGCTCCCACAGTCGTCCCTAGGTTTAGATAACCTAGTAAACCCTACTAGACTCGGAACTTGCAATCCCGGGTTTAGTTAGGGATGCGCGCACAGCAAGTACAGTTGCCGGGGGCCCATCAGCAGCATGATTATTATTTTGATCTATTATGTAAATAGTTTTCAAAACTTCACAAATTAGTTATGTGAATACAAGTTAGACTCAGTTTAGCATTAATTAGTTCAGCTTATGTATTAGTTCAGTTTCCTGTTGATACACATGATAGTTCTATGTTTAGCTATACATGTTTAGTAATTCAGTTAGTATGATTCCTTTATTGCTATTTATGAGCATGATTAGCTATACATGTTTAGTAATTCAGTTAGTATGATTCCTTTATTGCTATTTATGAGCATGATTAACTATACATGTTTAGTAATTCAGTTAGTATGATTCCTTTATTGCTATTTATGAGCATGATTAGCTATACATGTTTAGTATTTCAGTTAGCATGATTTCTTTGCTATTTATGAGCATGATTACTTTAGTATTTCAGTTAGCATGATTTCTTTGCTATTTATGAGCATGATTAGCTATACATGTTTAGTATTTCAGTTAGTTAGATTTCTTTGCTATTTATGAGCATGATTAGCTTTACATGTTAGCTTTTCAGTTAGTTTCTTTGCTATTTATGAGCATGAGTAGCTTTACATGTTAGCATTCAGTTTTAGCATGTTTTTATTTATATACATGCATATCGAGTTTTTGTGAGTAGGATAGCGCTCACTAAGCTTTTAGCTTATAGATACTATTTTTCCTCCTACTGCAGATAAAGGAAAAAACTAAAGTATAAGGAAGAAGGCGACAAGGAGATGCTGTGACAGTGTGTGTGATGCCAGGACTATGGAGAGATCCAGAATTAGCTGGCAAAATTGTCAAGACTTTTCTTTTAGTTCTCTTTTAAAGTTATATTGAAATTGAGTTTATTTCCGCATGGTAGTTTGATACCTCCTATTGTTGGAATGATATGGTTGTTTGCCATTGCTAGAGTAGTTTCATATTTTTATTGTGCTATTATACTGCGTGGTTGTGAAATTTCATGTTCCAGCCGCCTGTGGCTGAGTATACTCTGTATGTATTTACGGATATGGTCACCGGTACAGGGGAGACTCTGCCGAAATTTTTTTGGTAGGGTTTTCCTAAAGATTTTTTTATCATACCGGTTAAGTAGAGTTAGTAAGTCAAGTAACGGTCATCCTTAGAGTGTAGTAGTAGTAGTAAGAAGGGTGGTCGTTACAGTTAAGGTTAGAGTTTTGAACTCAAACATGCTTATTCATGAAGTATAATGCATTGTATGTGCTTAGATCAAGTTTACATGTTATGTGGATAAGCTCTATGCTTCATATGGAACCAAATGATATAAGAACCCTACTGATATGTTTCGGCCAAATTGAAATAAATGGGTTAAGGTTAGAGTTTTGAGCTCAAACATGCTTATTCATGAAGAATAATGCCTTGTATGTGCTTAGATCAAGTTTACATGCTATGTGGATAAGTTCTATGCTTCATATGGAATAAAATGAGGTTGAAACCTACTGATATGGTTCGGCCAAGATGGATTAATTGGGTTAGGAAAGAGTTTAAACCTAACCAAACATGCTTATGTATTTTCATGATATGTAGCCTTTGATATATAAGTAGATTAAGCTTTCATGCTTTATGATGTGATGAAAATATGCTTTACGATATGTTGCATTTCTATGTCTTATGATAAGATGTGCCATGTTTATGATATGATATGATAGACTTATGACATGATAGGCTATGGTCATGATATGATATGCTAGACTCATGATATGATATGCCATGTTCATGATATGTTATGCTAAGTTCATGAGATGATATGCCAAGTTTGATGATAAGAAAATAACATGTTATACTTTATGTTATGATAAGAACATGTTATATAATGCATGTGTGAATGGATTATGTAAGAAGAAAAGCCTAAAGAGTTGCTTCCCTTAAGTTGGGACCAAGAGCACTCTTCATGTTATGAAAAAGAGTTGCTTCCCTTAAGTTGGGACCAAGAGCACTCTTCATGTTATGAAAAAGAGTTGCTTCCCTTAAGTTGGGATCAAGAGCACTCTTCATGCTATGGTAAAGAGATGCTTCCCTTAAGTTGGGGATCAAGAGCTCTCTTCATGATATGACAAGAATTATGACATGTATGATATGATGAGATATGATATGCATGATATTTTACTTTGTATAGCTTGTACCAAGGGTGGGCTCCATAAGCGCCCCCGGGTCGACGGACTATGAACGGACCTCGTTAAGGGATGGGCTCCTCAGTACGCCCCTAGGTCGACGGACTATGAACGGACCTAGATCCCTAGTAGGTTCGGAGCTAGCTACCCTGTCCTAGGGATTGCGCGCATTTATGTTTACATGTGGTACAAGTCGGGGCCCTTCTCATGATGATGATATGATATTCAAGTATGTATACTATATGTTTTGAAAGAAGCATGATGCATATGTGCATTCCATGATACATGTTTTAAAAATATACATATTGCATCTACATGCACATATTTATGAAATTATGTTTATGCACCTTTATGAACAGGTATGAGTTATGATACATGTTTACATGATATGATAGGCTTCATGTTATGTGCTTACAGAATGTGATATGAATCATGATATACACTCACATGCTATACTCTGATATGTTATGCTCCTTATGTGATATGATATATTATGTTCTGTTTTCTCTCATGTTATGTTATGAGATGTTATGGTTTTTACATGATAAGATATGTTCTATGTTATGATTCTCCATGCTATGTTATGCTATGCTATGGTTTCTACATGTTATGTTATGTTATGTGTTTTTCGGATTTATGGGTAGGCAAGGATCTCACTAAGCCTTTGGCTTATAGCTACACGTTTTCCTTGTACTGCATATAAAGGCAAGGAATGGATTGTTTAAGGGGAGCAGAGCAGGAAAGGCAATGAGGATGTGTGTGGAAGTGCTGGTGGATAGATCTATTTAAGTTTTTGCATTATCTAAGTTATGCATGTGAACAATGTTGGACTTATGCTTATGATAATGTTCAGCTAGTATGATATCCTACTCATGTTATGTTGGTACGTTTGACTTCACATGCCATGTTAAGAGAACTAGATGCATATGGTATATGTTATGATATGAAAAAAAAAAGAAAAACAACTAATTATATATATCTTCCGCTGCCATGAATCCATATGCATTAGTATAATTGATGTCCATGTTTTAGTGACGTCCGTCCCTCTGGGGTGGCCTTAGTACTACCTGGAAGGGCGGGCATTACATAAATATCGGGTTGTTAACACATTAACAAGTATACATCAAATGTATATCATCCAACTTCACCACTATCCACATTGATCATGGCTTTGTCACAACAAATCAACGCTTCACGTTTAAATCCAACCCGTTAATCATGAGATTGCATCTCTATGCTTTGAACATATTTAATTTCAAGTTTAAGCTTGACTTTGGCCAACAACGCAAATAAGAACTTAAACTCTAGTTCTTGTCATATTAACGGAAGGTGTAGGTTTTAATATTGTGTAAGGGATTTGGTCTCATCTACATCATGCAAATATGCTATCTACATGACATTACACACATGACATAAATGATGACTTGACACGTCGTACGCATGATATAAATGATAACAAAACACATTGCACGCAAGACATAGTATGACACGTCACACATATGGTAAGATCTCATCACATCATAATTAATGCATTTATATGGCATACAATATGGTATGAACATGGCATAAATTTACATATGTTATAATTCTATTTTAGAAATAAATATATGTTATAAATCTAATTTTAATAAATCAAGATTTATCTAATCAAATAAAGAAATTAATTTTCAAATTTATTTGAGATATTTCATCTAGAATCTTTCTATCAATCAACAATCATTAATTATCTTGAAAATAAATTTTCAAAATAATTTCCTAAGCATTTAAGAAATAAATAATTAATATTTCTTAATTAATTACAAAATAATTTAAATCTTGATTTTTTTTATAATTTTTAAATCTTTCTAAATTTAGTAATTCCTAACAATTTAGAAAAAATTTTAAAAATAAAATATTTTAATAAATCTAAAATTTTCATAAAACAATTCTATAATTTAATTTAAAATATCTCAAATCTATAGTTTTAATGATTTTTTAAATCTTTTATAATTTATTATTTCCTAACAATTTAGGAAACTTTCTAAAAATAGAATATCTTAATAAATCTAAAAATTTTAAAAAAATTAATTCTATAATTTAATTTAGAATATCTTATATTTGTATTTTTTTTTTAAATTTCAGAATCCTTCCATATTTGGTATTACCTAACAAATTAAGAAATTTTCTAAAAAAAACATTTCTTAAAATTTTAGAAAATACCAGCAATGATAATTTCTAAATTAATAGAATATTTCTAAATTTAATTTTTAAAATTATATTAGAAACTTTCTAAATATAGAATTTCCTAACAATTTAGGAAACTTCTAAAAATAGAAAAAGTCTTAATAATTCCAGAAAAATTCTAAAATTAATTTCAACACTAATTACGAATTGTAAAATAATTTTATGATCATGTTGAAGCACGATCAAGATCTGATACAACTATTATGATATGCCCGATGCAGGTACGTACTAGAACACGTTTCGTAAACATACACAGCAGAAAATAAAATAATAATAATTTTTAATTATTATATTACACACACTATACGCATACAAGAATATAACTTGCCAAAAATGATCGCGTAATTAAAATTTTACATAAAGTAAATTTACGCTAGGTATACCCTACGGATAACTTATAACGAAAAGGTCATCAACCGTAGCGACGTTGTCAAATCTCACCTCTCTTCGTATCCACGCTGAGCTCCTCAAAACAACTCCTTGAGTACAAGCCTCTCCTTTGGAAGTTACTAGCCATGAGCGAAGAAGAGGAATCAAGAGGAAGAAGAAGAGATGCAAACAAGGGAGAGTCCCCCCCCCCCTTGTGGTTGCCATGGCAACAACAGGGAGCACCCTCTTGTTGGCGACGAGAGAGAAAGGAGAGGGAGAGGAGGATTGGGTTTCCAAAAGTCAATCAACTAAATAATAAAAGTGTATCTAATTCTCTCTTAATTACACATATATATAATCCTCTTTAATGAGTTGGATTAGAAAGTTTAAATGCAATCCATTATCCCTTAATCAATAATTAGCCCATTAACCCCTTGGTTTGGTTCACAACTAAATCAAGTTGGTTCATGACTAATTCATGATTAATCCAAATATGCTTCAACTCTACCATAAGAGATGAAGCTCATCCGTACTTCCATCATGATAAATATTTTCATATTTGTCTTATGTATGGTCCTACCTAATATTTATCTCTTGATCTAAGAATCCTATTCTTTAACCTATTTTATGTCTTTTAGAAACTCGTTAGTGTGTGTGACCCAATAGGTTCCCGATTTATCTTGGTAGTCTATAATTAACTACTTAATTATATAATGATCATGAGTAGGACCTAGTAGTACATCATGTCCCCAATTAGCTAGAAAATCATAGTTGATCTTAGAACTAATTCTAAACCCTTCAGCAATTACAGTCAGTCATGCCTTGTTCCTTTCACTCGTCTTATACCCACTTGGTTCAGGACATGATCTATATGCCTATCTCCACTAAATTGACTATGTCACACTTAGCCCAAGTAATACTTCCTTGTTCTACAGATTCAAATTACTCGTGCATGTGTACAAGAGTCTCGTACTCTTAACATGTGATGTTTTGGCCAAAGACTTTGACTAATAATCCTAATTAGTGGCCATAGGGTATACGTCTCCTCGCAAGGAGCAGTGAATCCTCTGTGGTCTATCTAAATATCTTCAGACATTTTGACTTATACCCAATCATCCCGGGTCCACACCTCAATGAGGTGCTTGCTTAAGATATAAATGTATAAGTCTCCATGACCAAGATGACTTATATACCTTAAGCACAAGGAAACTTGCACTTGAGCTGCAGTAAGAGCTTCACAAACATATCCATATATATAGATAACCATATAAAGTCTTACAGCGAGTCACTCCAATGAACTAATTACCATAACTATCATCCATGTTTAACTATCGGCATCCCAATGTCATCAGCCAGTGAAAAAATAACTGCTTGGCAAACCAAGGAGTATAACTCATGCTAGTCTTAAAAAATTGATGAATGTCTGAATGCATCAATTCAATGACTAGGAAAATTTTAATACGTTTATAATTGCATATATAGAGATAATCACTAGTTGTGATCCAATTGTAATTTCTCTCATGCTATGAGTTTAAAACAATGAGTTTTAAAACAATCAAACATATAATATGCACTCAAATAGTGAATCTATATTTACTAAAAACCATAAGGCGATTGCCTTAGGACATCCCTCAAAATCTAATAATGTTAGCATAAGATTTTCCTTCTCTATGCACATCAATGGAGAAAGGTTGTAATTTACCAAAATAATCGGCCAACAACTATATCTAGAACTAAGGTCAGTAAAAGGGTTGAATCCATCTATAGCAAGACCAAGTCAGAGATTTCTAGAATCAGATGTAAAAGTTGACCACTTATGATTTATTGTAACCCAAGCTACTGAATCAACTAGATGATGCATCATATGATCATGACTTTTATTGTTGGAGTGCCAAATCAAGTCTTCGCCCTTTTCTTCTATTGTAAACATCCTTTTTAATCTTGGTATCACAAGAAAATACCGTAATTCCTTTTCAGGAACTCCTTTACAAATTTTGGTGGTTATTTTTTTAGGATCGTAAATACATTAGAGGGGATGAATAGCATTTTTTCGATAATCACGAGTTAAAATGAGTTATGCAACGAAAAAGGGAAATAAAAAAAAACAACGCTAATAATGCCAAGTTTTATTTGGTTCAGAGCCTGTAATGACTCCAACTCCAAGGCCAGTGATCGTTGATCACTTTTGTTGGGCAATCATTATCAGTTCGTAAATGGATTACAAAGATTGAGTACAAGTAATGAAAATAAAACTGCTATCGACAAACAGAAAGGAAATTGAAAAAGTCTTCATTCTTCGAACTTTGGAGCAGTCATTCGGTGTCATTAGAGTCTTTTTAGAGCAGCACTGGAATATGAAAGTTGTAGCAGATGATGTTGTGAAGCTGCTGTTCCAAGGCCCTTATATAGGTCCATTCCAAGTGCCTAGAACCCCTCTGAGCGGCTGGACAATGCTGCCATGGCGGCCTCTCATCAAAACTTCATCAACGAAGTTTTATCCACCTCCGAGCACCCGAACCCCCTTCGGGTGCTTGGACTGTTGACGTGGGCTCGGCCAGTCGATGCGCTCCAACTTAGTTCCTGGACATTTTTCTTATCTAAGCGCCTGAACCAGCTCTGGCGCCTAGACCACCCGGGTGAAGCTGATTCAGGCGCCCGGAACTAGTCTGGGCGCCCAAATCAGCTTCACCCAAGTGATCCAAGCGCCGAAGCTGGTTCAAGTGCTCAGACCCGAAAAATATCCAGGAACTGAGTTGGAGCGCATCGACTAGCCGAACATCCTTTTTTCCATCCTTCTTCCCTGAAAAAAGAGTTAGTGTTGGCCAATAAAAATATGTTTACCCTATAAAATAAAGTTAGTACAATATAGCAGGATAGAAGTAGTAATTATATCTTGTCTCCTTGAGATTAGGATCTAGTCAAGATCTCAACTTGGCTTTCCTAAATAGACCTAAGTTGGACTGACGTCTACAGTTCCCTCAACTGGGAACACATTCTCATTGGATCTCTCTTCTAGTTGCTTACCTCCACTTACCAATTATAGTCGTTTGACTTGCCTTTAACCCCCCAGGTCTTTCTGCCAGTTGTCAGGTCTGCAACCCAACTAGATTTCAGCCGATTGTCAGGTCCCACAGATCCAATAGGACTTCCCACCAGATATCGAGTCCCGCAGACCTATCTGGACTTCGTACAAGCAATCATGTCCCGGGGACCTAACTAGATTTAAGCCTGGTGTCAATTCCTCCAGAATCGTCAACTTATGTACACTAAGTAAATATTCTATTTATCATTCATCAAAACCAAATTATTAGTGCAACCTGCACCAATAATTTTGTCCATCTTAAGGAACCACACTTTGAACATGAGTCCAAATCTTTAAACTCCTTTCTAAATAGACAATAATTATTTAGGCAAGCATGAATCTTCTCATATCCTAAATCAAATAGTTTTAATATCTTTCTCCTTGAATAAACAATTTCTAGAAGTGTGTTTTTTTCTGAAAGCATGCCACCTAAGATATTAAGGAGCTCATTGAAAGTATTATCAGTGTGTGGACTTGTAATTGTATAATGTGATGACTGCTGATAACTTTATGTAAGTTGTACAATCAGGAAAGAGAGAAGTTTTTGCATCTTTAAGAAATCAGCAAATTCATAATCTTTTGCCTCATATATAGTGTGTCTAACCTCTTCTTCCTGGATAAAGACATTCCTATATAAGTGATATTCCTCTCTACTTTTATCATCCTCTGCTTGAACTCCTGAACAACCTTTGCCTTGAAATTGTGACGTATAACTTTCACCATGGAAGACCCAACTAGTGTAAGAAGGATCTATCCCCTCAATAATTAAGTGCTCGAATACTTGGTCAAATTTTATATACTTCTTATTTATACAATGGCTGCAAGGATAATAAGATTACTTCATGTGTTTTAGCATAGTTCCTAGCTTATGTAAGAAATTTTTGAACCCCTTCTTTATACTGGGGTACAAACCTTGAAGGTAGACGCATCCATTCCTTATCTATTTTGTAAATAATCTAAGCTTTGGATAAAAAAAAAAGTTATTTCTATCTCACAACAAGGGGAGCTAACATAGCTTAAGCCTTGTGCATAGAATACCAAATTAAATTAATTAATTAAAAAAATAATACTAAAAATAAAATAAAATATCAAAAATAAACATAGTTTAATTAACTGAGGTGAGCAAAAGGCACAACTAAGTGGGCCATTCGCCAAGGAAAAATTTTGTCAAATTACAATGCATATCAACTAAAATTACTATTATTTTAATAATGGAAAATATAGAAAGGATTTGGATAGAATTTTTATTTATTTAAAAATAGGCTTAAATTTGTAAACAACTAGAATTCTCTTATTGTTTATTAATGCAATAGAAGTTATTTGGGATATTGGCATTCCTAGTGCTAGAGTTTTAAGCTCATACTTTTTCATATTAAAAGTAGATGAGTTAGTTAATTATGCTGAAGATAAGAATCCTTGATATGTGATCCCGTCCGGAAGCTGAGTCGGATGGAGGCTGGCTGCACTGTCGTTGGCGTTGACGAGGGTCGTCGAGATGCGTGGCTGACGTTGTACCTCCGGCAAGGACTACCGCGGGAGGGTGTCGGAAGATGATGACAAGGCTGACAAGGTGGGGATCTCCTGCGCACACTCCGACAAGCACCCAAGCCGTTAGAGACCAAGAACCAGGGAAAAAGTCCCCGAGTCAAGCCCTCCGAAGCTCAAGTCAGGTACTTTTTCCCCAGAAACACAGTAAAAAGGACGAGAAATAAAGCACGAATGTGAAAAGATGAGTGAGCGTACCTAAGTAGAGACAAAGCCTCCCTTTTTATACGACAGTGAGTATTTCTGGAGTTTGATGAGTGTCAGGGAATGTCGGATGTCCGGATTTATCTGGCGGTGAATGACACATGGCATCTTCCTATAGGTTTAAGGAGGAATCGATGGGCAATGAGCCCTAGACCGTTAGCATATTTTCTGACATGCAGTGATTATTCTCTAACGGGTTGTTACGATTCCCTGGCTTGATTGTTGTATAGTGTATGCTTGCCCCGATCTGTTAACCTTAGACTGGGTCCTCATACCTGCAAATCTTGACCTGTAGGCACAGACCTGTATTCCCTGGCTTGTGTTTGTTGTCCCGTAAATCCAGATCTATACGTCCTGTCCTGCATTTGCCATTCGGTCTATCCTGGTAGATCCAGACCTGGCCTACCGCCCAGCCAATCGAGGCCTTCGCTTATTGTTCCTTAAGTCTCACCCCGTATGCGCGACCCTATTATGTATTTTATCCTGACCTGCATGTCTTGGTCCGTGTATCATGTTCTACGAGTCTTATCCCGTAAGTCCAACCTGTAAGCCTTAGTTCGCATATGTGGACCTGTACGTCTTGGTCCGCGTATCATGTTCTGCTTATCTTATCTTGTAAATCTCGACCTGTAAGCCTTAGTCCACATATCCTGACCTACGTCTTTAGTTCGCGTATCCTGTTCTACATATCTTGTCCTGTAAATCCTGACCTATAAGCCTTAGTCCACATATCCTAAACTGTACGTCTTTGGTTCGTGTATCCTATTCTGCGTATGTCGTCCTGTAATCCTGACCTGTAAGCTTTAGACCACATATCCTGACTGTACATCTTTGGTCCAGGTATCCCGACCTAGATGTCTTTGGTCCGCATATCCCGACCTGTGTGTCCTGTTAGTTAGAGCCCTAGAGTCAATCATATGATAATTGTTGTATGGACTCGATGTATCATATTCTTATATATTAATAAAGGCATTTCTTTATGGTTATTATACTTACTTGTATTGGTGCCAAACAACTAAGTATAATAGCGTACTTGAGTAGAAAGGTTCTTATTTAATTCAATCGATTGATTGAATCGATAGTGAGATGATATAGAGAACACTACTCTTAATCATTCCTAGTCAAGTATTAACATTCAGGGACAATGTTAATGCGACGAGACTAGCATGTAGGTTAACTCGATGACCTGATCTCACGAGTCATGGATATAGAGATATCAAGTTGACACATAGGTATGCATTGGAGAATGTATACTGAATGACCCGCCATGAGAAAGTATCATGGATCGTTATATGAGTGTCATATACTTTCTCATGTGGCTATTAGTATGACTATTAGTCCTTGGACCTGAAGTCACCATGGTTCCCTACATAAGGAGTTACATACTTTGGCTTCGTCAAACATCACCCGTAACTGGGTGGACCAAAAAGGCGATTACTAGGTATGTGACAAATTATGCGGAGGGATGTGAGTGATGTAGATGGGATCTATCCCTCCTATATGACGGGAGTGACATCATTATTCTTGATAGAGTGAGACCACTAAGTGCATGGTCATGCCCAAATAAGTCAATATGAGATATTGAGATCATTTGATTATAGTGAGTCAACTTGGAGTTCAAGATTTAGATTGATTAGAGGATGACATGGTCTATGCCTCAAATTGATCAATCTAGATGTCAAGGATAGAAGGACATTATCATATATTGTGAAGGGTCACAATTAGTAGTCACAAGGTGATGTTGGATCTCAACATTCTTGTAACTTGGGTAGTAATGATGTGTTGCTAGATACCGCTCATTACTTATGCTTCTAAATGAGTTTAGGAGCATTGCCAACGTTACAAGAACCTATAGGGTCACACACAAAGGCCAATTAGATGGAGAATGAGTTCATATGATGAACCAAGAGGATTAGGTTCATATGATGAACCAAATTGGATTAAGAGTAATCTAAATTAGGCTAATTGAGTTGGACTCAATTTGATTCATGTGTTGAATGAGTCTAATTTAGATTATGACTCGTTGAATCAATTTAATTTAATGAATAGAGATTCATTAAATCAAATTAGCTTGAATAAATGGTTAGATTTGATCAACCATGGGAGAATTTAAGTCAAGTTTGACTTGACTTGAGAGGGAAGATGAAAGGTCAAGTTTGACTTGACCAAATGCCACTTCATTAGTCAAGTTTGACTTGACCAAATGCCACTTCATTAGTCAAGTTTGACTTGACCAAAGCCACATGGCATGGGGCTGGCCAATGATGGTGTTCCACATCATCATGGCTACATTATGTGTGTGCCACCTCATGGAGAGAAACCAAGAGGCATGACTCTTGGTATCCCAAGAGTGGCCGGCCACTTAAAAGGGATAGGAGTTACATTTTTGGTTATTCAAGGCAATTGATTTCATCTTCTTCCTCCTCTCTTCCTCTCTTCTCTCCCTCTCATCCTCCTTGGCCGAAACATCCAAGAGTGCTAGCACACTCTAGGTGTTTTTCTTCCATCTCTTGTCCTGTGTGGATACTTCTAGAGGTGTGTACACTTGAACACACTTGAGATCCGAAGAACCTTGGACGAGCGGGATAAGCGAAGGGCTTCGCATCAAAGGTATACTTTCTTTCATGTAGATCTAAGGTAGATCTAGGATTACTAACATGTACATGTAAATTTTTTAACTTTCGCACGGATCCGGTGGCAAGACTTCAGGGTTTCCGCAATGCAAAAAGCGGTTTTTGCGGCCCGAAAGTCCCAACAGTGGTATCAGAGCCACGTGTGAAGCGTGTACATGTTTCGTTTGTATTTTCATGAAAAATATCAGATCTGTAAGTTTCTATAAATTTATGGTTTTTATTGATTTTATGAATATTTTTCTTGGAGATGCGAAGCAACAAGTGCTTGGATACTTGTAGGCTTCGTATACCGAGAAAAACCTTCCGAAACGGCAAGGTTTCGCCCAAATAGTTTTGGGACCATGGCTTAAGGCACTGTAAGATCATAGTAAGACACTCGTGAGACTCATTTCACGAGAAGGGGCGCTGCCCCTAACCCCGCAAGGGGCATTGTCCCGCGATCGCGCCCGAAAATCGCTAAACTGGACCGCCGGCAAGTTGTTACTCATAAAATTATAAAAATAGTAGTAAAATTATAGAAATTTACATAAAATACATAATTTAGAATTATGTATGATTTTGTGATGGTCATGACCCAAAACCCCAATTTGATTAGATTGAATGTGTTATAATTCATAATATGGCCTGCGCGCCATTTTGTGTGATTGTGCGTGTTGTATTTGTTATATGCGCCTTGCGCGTCGTACCTCTCTTTTATATTCCTGTTATAAAATAGTTTTAGACTCGAATGTAGCTCGAGTTTCATTTCTGTAATGTAAAAAAAATGGAACGATGGAAGGTCCACTCGAGAAGGAACGACGAGGAGGGTGCGAGCAACACATGGTGGTCAAAGGGAGGAGCTTGGAGAAGCTGATGAACCTAGGTTCACTGTCCGATCTTCTCATTGGCTTGAGAAGATCGTAGTAGGGCCATGACCTAATAAAAAATTTAATTAATTGCTTGTGTGTATGTGATGCATGCTAGAGTAGAGTAATTAATTAGTGCCTTAACGATTAGATTAATAAAGGCGAAGTTGGTTTTTATATTTTTTTCAATTTAGTGCCGAATGAATAAGTATAATAGTGTCCTAGAGTAGGAGGTTCTAATCTACAACATATCAATTGGTTGAATTGATAGTGAGATATTATAAATATATATAGAACACTACTCTTAACAATTCCTAGTCAAGCATTAATATGCAAGAACAATATTAATGCGTTGAGACTAGCATGCAAGTCAATGGATGACTTAATCTCACAAGTCATGGATATGAGATATCAGGTTGACACATGGGTATATATTAGAGAATATATACTTAATGACCCGCCAAGAGAATGTTTCATGGATCGTTATATGAGTGTCATAAACATTCTCATGTGACTATTAGTATGAATAGTCCTTAGACCTAAAGTCACTATGGTTCTCTACATAAGGAGTTGTATAATTTGGTATCGTCAAACGTCACCCGTAATAGGGTGAACTATAAAGTCGATCACTGGGTATGTAATAAATTATGCGGAGCGATGTGAGTGATGTAGATGAGATCTATCCCTTCCATATGATGGAAGTGATATCTATGGGCCCCTTGATTAGTAGGACACAAGAATGCATGGCCATGCTTAAATGAGTCAATATACGATATTGAGATTATTTAATTGAGTGTGACTACATAGAGATCAAGAAACATAAAGATTGATAAGAGGATGACACGGTCTATACCTCATTGATCAATCTAGATATCGAGGATAGAAGGATTGAGTCATACAAGATAATAGCCACGGAAAGGTTAAGTCGGATCTCGGCATTCTCGTCACTTGGGTAGCAATGATGCCTCGCTAGATGCCACTCATTGCTTATGTATTTAATGTTGATTTGGATACATTGCCAACGTTACGAGAACCTATTGGGTCACACACAAAGAACAAGTCAATAGAGATGGATTCATATGATGAATCATTGGATAAAGTCTAATTCAAATTCGACTCATTGAATAAGACTCAATTAAATCCAACTATTGGATTGAGTCCAATTCAAATTAGACTCATTAAATCAATTGGATTAATGATTAATGAGTTGGACTCATTATATAATTTCATGAATTATTTGATGGTTAATGAGTTGTACTCATTATATGATTTCATGAATTAATTAATGAATAATGAGTTGGACTCATTATATGATTTCATGAAATTTGAATTCATGAAGAAAGAGGAGTGTACAACTTGAGTTACTCATGCATTGGATGCATTGGATGAAGAGTGAACCATTTGAATTGCACATGCATTGGATTCATTGGATGAAGACAAATATTAATGTCAATCAAGACAATTGACATTAAGGCATAAGGCAACTTCATGAATCTATAAAAAGGGGTTTTTGGATTCATTTTCATGATAAGTTTTTGGTGCTCTAGCTCTTCTTCCTCCTCTCTTCCACTTGACTGAAACCTCCAAGAAAGGTTGCTAGCACAACCTTTGGTTGTTTCATTCTCCACCTTGTGAGTTTGTGATACAAACGAGACTTGTCCTGTGGATACCATAGAGGCTCGGCCACTTGATCGCGCTAAGATCCGCATCTAAAGAAACGTTGGAATCGGGATTACGAAGGGTGTGCAACAAAGGTATAACTTTCTCATGTAGATAATTAATACTTAGTATATGGTTTCCTTTCGTATGGATCTATTGGAAAGGAACTAGATGTTTTCCGCTGCGCTTTCGCGTGTTTAGCGCCCTAGTTTCTTACAGTTCATCCAAGGCAAAACTTGCACCTTTATCCCTGCAAGATATGTTAGTCCCAAAAATACCTTGTAACACAAAGTTAACACACAATAATGAATATAAAAAGATGTTTGACAGCCATCCGATTGTCTGGT
This sequence comes from Zingiber officinale, assembly GCF_018446385.1. NCBI lineage: Eukaryota > Viridiplantae > Streptophyta > Magnoliopsida > Zingiberales > Zingiberaceae > Zingiber > Zingiber officinale. The sequence goes on from NC_055991.1 coordinate 69,134,737, forward strand.
TCTGACTTTGAATTTTCGACCAAAAATCCTAGGTTAAATCGATGCCAACTGTTCCCTCAACGGGGAACACATCCTCACCTACTCCACTCAGGAGAGTATACCTGTTGCCAGTCCTGTCCTCCAAACAGACTGGACTTTTGCTCGACGTCCGAGTCTTTAGGTCTTTCTGCTGGACGTCCGCTCCACGACCCACCCAGTGTTTCACCTGGTTCATGACACCAAGACTTTTCACATAGAGTATCCAACTTTAGGACTTTTGGCCGAAGACCTCGACTCGCCAAGTCTTTCCTCCTAGGGTTACCTACCCCTAGGACCTAGGGTTAACACCCCCTAGGGTTTTCCTGCCTGCCTAACCGTAATTAGGACTTTTGCCTAAGATACTTTAGGACTTTTCCTACAAACTTATTCAGCACATTAGATCACAAATAGCCTTAACTTTGAATCCTTTGTCATTATCAAAACTCAGGTTCAATCGTCGGATGCTTCCCGCACCAACACTAACATCACAGTTTTCTATTCACCTTTAATAGAAAGCTTTACAATCTTAAGCATATTAATCATCTTGGGAATGGTCGATTCTAAATTATTCATTCAATAGTTCATCACAAATTATAAATAACTTTTTGGTAAACTATGTAGAATTAAGTCAATATTTAACTCATGATCTATTGTAAAATCGAGTGATGCTAAAAACTCTATGTAGCTATTCATCTTTAGTACATATTATACTGCGGATAAACCCTTCTATATCTTTGAGCAAAAAAGAAGCTTAAAAATCTCAAACCTTTCGAATCTAGCTTGCTCATCAAATATCTTGTAACGCCCGCCCTTCCCCTACTGATGGCAAGGGCGGCGCTACGCATACATACATACATGTGCGTTCATTACAGTGGAAGAATTTAAAATTTTAAAACATACATAGAGAACTAAATAATCATGTAAACATATTAAACATGTGAGTATCCTTAGCATTCCTGTGCGTAACTTAATTTAATATTTAATCACTGAACCTAACATAGAATTCAAGCATAGTTTAGTTACCTTAACATTCAAGCATGATAAAAAAAAATAGGTTCTTAGCAATTATTTAGCTAAAACAAGTGCCTATTAGTTCAAGATTCATGGAAATAATAAAAAGAGATAGTCAAGTAGCAAACATTAAAAGCATCAAGTAGCAAAACAAGTTAACATGCAAAACTTAGAACATGCATAAGTCTTGAAACACAAAACAAATCTCTTCCACCATGCCACTGCCACACACATCCTTTGCCCCTCCTGCTGCTCCCTTTAGTTTAGCCATTCTTTACCCTTTTCTGCAGTACACGGAAAAGTATAACTATAAACACATAGGCTTAGTAAGATCCTTTCTTACTCACAAAAACATACATCATGAAATTGATATAGAGTAATGACATGTTTATCTAATCAACACATAGATTTAACATTTTGCATGATAGCATAAACTAGTGTCATACTCATTTGGCAAATCATAAACATAGCATACGAGAGCATAAGCATAAGGTAGTAGCATGTTCATTTAGGCATCATAGACATATCACAAGAGAGCATTTTCATGAAGCATAAAAATCAAATAGCATGAAATAAGTATATGCAAAAATGTTCTTTTGAAAACATATATCATATAGGTACTTAAATATAAATCTCAACATGAGGGCCCGGCATTGTACCACATACATGAATTACGCGCATCCATAAATAAATCTGAGGTAGCTAATCCTGAACCTACTAGGGAACTAGGCCCGTGCTTCAACCTAGGGGCAACGTAGGAGCCCATCCCCTGGACCTTGCTAGGGTCCGGTACAAGCAATACAATAGTAAAATAGCTTATCATGTTACTTGTCATATCATAAAGAGTGATCTTAATCCCAACTTATAGGGAAGCAACTCTTAGGCATTTCATCATACATAAGCCTTGCATAAGCATAACATGGTGACATAAGGTTCACATATCACATAGCATATCATAGAGAGTCATTATCATGCATAGTTGGGGTTTTGAACTTTCTACAAACCCTAATTCCATGTCTTGGCCGAAACTTACAAGGCATGAATCTAGGTTTCTTTTAAGCAACTTTAAGCATGAAACTTTAAACTAATATCACATAATACATGGCATAGCAAGTGAGACTTTTAGCAAGTATAAATGAGTTTCTAACCCTAATTTCAAGTCTTGGCCGAAACCTATAAAGCATGAATCTAGGTTTCTTTTTAGCAACTTTAAGCATGAAACTTTAAATTAATATCACATAATACATGACATAGCAAGTGAGACTTTTAGCATGCATAAATGAGTTTCTAACCCTAATTTCAAGTCTTGGCCGAAACCTATAAAGCATGAATCTAGGTTTCTTTTAAGCAACTTTAAGCATGAAACTTTAAACTAATATCCCATAATACATGGCATAGTAAGTGAGACTTTTAGCAAGCATAAATGAGTTTCTAACCCTAATTTTAAGTCTTGGCCGAAACCTATAAAGCATGAATCTAGGTTTCTTTTAAGCAACATCAACCATGAATAGCATCTTAATAACATCACATAGAGAGAAATCATAATCCTAGGTATCATGAGAGAAAGCATAAGCAAGTCTAATTGGAGTTAAAACTTCCCTAAGCCTTTTATTTCTTCTTGGCCAAAACTTCATGAGCATGATCCTAGGTTTTTAAGCAACATCAACCATGAATAGCATCTTAATAACCTCACGTAACATATTAGGTATCATGAGAGAAAACATAAGCAAGTCTAATTAGAGTTTAAACTTCCTTATGCCTTTTATTTCTTCTTGGCCGAAACTTCATGAGTATGTTCCTAGGTTTTTAAGAAACATAAAAAAAAACAACAACAAAGAAAACTACTTGTACTACAGATGAGGGGAATACTTATATCCTCTTTCTTGGTTTACTAAGAAAATACCCTTTGGTGGAGGAGAAGAAGAAGACTTTTCGCTTCTAGAACTCCCTTTTCCTTATTTTGCTTGTAAGAAGAAGTATGTTTAAAGGACTTCTCTTTGTGAAGTTTTCCTAGGAAGAAACCTTTAGCTTGAATTCAGTAATGGGAGAGAAGAGGCTTAGGGTTTCGGTGGAGGGAGGAAGAAGGAGGAAGAAGAAAAAGAATAACTTTTCTTTCTCTTACTTCTATTTATTCTAAATGAAGGGAGAAAGGGAAAACCACCTTTTCATTCTCTTACTTTATTTTCCCTAAATGAAGGGAGAAAGGAAAATGAACTTTTCATTCTAAGTGAAAGGAGAAAGGAAAGATAAACTTTTCCTTCTAAGTGAAGGGAGAAAGGTGTCCCTTCACTCTCCCTACCCTTAACTACAATTTCCCTTTCCTTCCTAACAACATTCCCTCTGGAGCTAATGGTTCTCCCATATCACATAAAGCTTTGTCACCTACTAAAAGGTTCAAAGTTCGAACCTTGGCCATGCTTCTTTTTGGTTCTACTTTCTCTTATTAATTTTTTTCTTTTGAAAGAGTCCACATAAAGCCCATTCTAATCATGCAAAAATTTATATAAAATTACTTGAGACTCTATGGGTGTTACATATCTCACTTAGATGAAAGACAATATCATAAGCATTCAAATGCTTATATTATTTTTGTAGTTCAGGAGTTATTGCAGCTAGCATGATACAACTTGCAAGTACAGAATCATCCATATGTTTCTGAAGGGCCAACAATTGGTTTACAATTGATCGGCATCAAGACTTGTGGGAAGAGGTTGATCAAGAACATAAGCTAGTTTCTTAGCTTTGAGAACAATTCTCAAATTTCAAAACTAGTCCAAGAAATTCGGCCCAGTCAGTTTATTCAAGTCCAAAATTGAATGCAGATTAATAGAAGTTATAATTAAATTATTAACCTAGAAATACAAAAATGAGAATGTATAAGAGACATGATATTATTTTTGTAAACATTTTACATAAAATTCCGCTTATTTATTAAATTCAAATACCTTTATTTTTGAATTTAGGAGATGGTAGGTTTTTGCCAAGTGGGTTGATATCCACTACAGATAAGAATAACCTTAACTTTGGCCAACAAGCCATTTTAGCTACAGTGATAGGTAACAAGTTTACCGATTGCATATCACTTATATGCAACTATCACATTATGCTAGCAACTGATTAATCTTCACATAAATATCGGGTTGTTAATACATTAACAAGTATACATCAAATGTATATCACCCAACTTCACCACTATCCACATTGATCATGGCTTTGTCACAACAAATCAACGCTTCACGTTTAAAATCAACCCGTTAATCATGAGATTGCATCTCTATGCTTTGAACATATTTAATTTCAAGTTTAAGCTTGACTTTGGCCAACAACGCAAATAAGAACTTAAACTCTAGTTCTTGTCATATTAACGGAAGGTGTAGGTTTTAATATTGTGTAAGGGATTTGGTCTCATCTACATCATGCAAATATGCTATCTACATGACATTACACACATGACATAAATGATGACATGGCACATCGTACGCATGATATAAATGATGACAAAACACATTGCACGCACGACATAGTATGACACGTCACACATATGGTAAGATCTCATCACATCATAATTAATGCATTTATATGGCATAGAATATGGTATGAACATGGCATAAATTTACATATGTTATAATTCTATTTTAGAAATAAATATATGTTATAAATCTGATTTTAATAAATCAAGATTTATCTAATCAAATAAGGAAATTAATTTTCAAGTTTATTTGAGATATTTCATCTAGAATCTTTCTATCAATCAACAATCATTAATTATCTTGAAAATAAATTTTCAAAATAATTTCCTAAGCATTTAAGAAATAAATAATTAATATTTCTTAATTAATTACAAAATAATTTAAATCTTTATTTTTTTTATAATTTTTTTAAATCTTTCTAAATTTAGTAATTCCTAACAATTTAGAAAAAATCTTAAAACTAAAATATTTTAATAAATCTAAAAATTTCATAAAACATTAATTCTTTAATTTAATTTAAAATATCTCAAATCTATATTTTTAATGATTTTTTAAATCTTTTATAATTTAGTATTTCTGAACAATTTAGGAAACTTTCTAAAAATGGAATATTTTAATAAATCTAAAAATTTTAAAAAAATTAATTCTATAATTTAATTTAGAATATCTTATATTTGTATTTTTTTTTAAATTTCAGAATCCTTCCATATTTGGTATTACCTAACAATTTAAGAAATATTCTAAAAAAGAACATTTCTTAAAATTTTAGAAAATTCCAGCAATGATAATTTCTAAATTTAATTTTTAAGCAACATCTACGATTCCCTGGCTTGATTGTCGTATAGTGTATGGTCGCCCCGGTCTGTTAACCTTAGACAGGCTCCTCGTACCTGCAAATCTTGACCTGTAGGCAAAGACCAGTATTCCCTGGCTTGTGTTTGTTGTCCCGTAAATCCAGATCTATACGTCCTGTCCTGCATTTACCATTCGGTCTATCTTGGTAGATCCAGACCTGCGCCTACAACCCAGCCAATTGAGGCCTTCGCTTATTGTTCCTTAAGTCTCACCCCATATGCGCGACCCTATTATGTATTTTATCCTGACCTATGTCTTGGTCCGTGTATCATGTTCTACGAGTCTTATCCCGTAAGTCCAACCTGTAAGCCTTAGTTCGCATATGTGGACCTGTACGTCTTGGTCTGCGTATCATGTTCTGCTTATCTTATCTTGTAAATCTCGACCTGTAAGCCTTAGTCCACATATCCTGACCTACGTCTTTAGTTCGCGTATCCTGTTCTGCATATCTTGTCCTGTAAATCCTGACCTGTAAGCCTTAGTCCACATATCCTAAACTGTACGTCTTTGGTTCGTGTATCCTATTCTGCGTATCTCGTCCTGTAATCCTGACCTGTAAGCTTTAGACCACATATCCTGACTGTACATCTTTGGTCCAGGTATCCCGACCTAGATGTCTTTGGCCCGCGTATCCCGACCTGTGTGTCCTGTTAGTTAGAGCCCTAGAGCCAATCATATGATGATTGTTTTATGGACTCGATGTATCATATTCTTATATATTAATAAAGGTATTTCTTTATGGTTATTATACTTACTTGTATTGGTGCCAAACAACTAAGTATAATAGCGTACTTGAGTAGAAAGGTTCTTATTTATTTCAATCGATTGATTGAATCGATAGTGAGATGATATAGAGAACACTACTCTTAATCATTCCTAGTCAAGTATTAACATTCAGGGACAATGTTAATGCGACGAGACTAGCATGTAGGTCAACTCGATGACTTGATCTCACGAGTCATGGATATAGAGATATCAAGTTGACACTTAGGTATGCATTGGAGAATGTATACTGAATGACCCACCATGAGAAAGTATCATGGATCGTTATATGAGTGTCATATACTTTCTCATGTGGCTATTAGTATGACTATTAGTCCTTGGACCTGAAGTCACCATGGTTCCCTACATAAGGAGTTACATACTTTGGTTTCGTCAAACATCACCCGTAACTGGGTGGACCAAAAAGGCGATTACTGGGTATGTGACAAATTATGCGGAGGGATGTGAGTGATGTAGATGGGATCTATCCCACCTATATGAAGGGAGTAACATCATTATTCTTGATAGAGTGAGACCACTAAGTGCATGGTCATGCCCAAATAAGTCATTCATGAAATTTTGCCATAGTTTGACGCTGGCTGGCAACCTAACGCAACCCTCCTCCTTTATCCGGGCTTGGGACCGGCCATGACAGGTCATCATGCCCAAATAAGTCAATATGAGATATTGAGCTCATTTGATTATAGTGAGTCTACTTGGAGTTCAAGATTTAGATTGATTAGAGGATGACATGGTCTATGCCTCAAATTGATCAATCTAGATGTCAAGGATAGAAGGACATTATCATATATTGTGAAGGGTCACAATTAGTAGTCACAAGGTGATGTTGGATCTCAACATTCTTGTAACTTGGGTAGTAATGATGTGTTGCTAGATACCGCTCATTACTTATGCTTCTAAATGAGTTTAGGAGCATTGCCAACGTTACAAGAACCTATAGGGTCACACACAAAGGCCAATTAGATGGAGAATGGGTTCATATGATGAACCAAGAGGATTAGGTTCATATGATGAACCAAATTGGATTAAGAGTAATCTAAATTAGGCTAATTGAGTTGGACTCAATTTGATTCATGTGTTGAATGAGTCTAATTTAGATTATGACTCGTTGAATCAATTTAATTTAATGAATAGAGATTAATTAAATCAAATTGGCTTGAATAAATGGTTAGATTTGATCAACCATGGGAGAATTTAAGTCAAGTTTGACTTGACTTGAGAGGGAAGATGAAAGGTCAAGTTTGACTTGACCAAATGCCACTTCATTAGTCAAGTTTGACTTGACCAAAGCCACATGACATGGGGCTGGCCAATGATGGTGTTCCACATCATCATGGCTACATTATGTGTGTGCCACCTCATGGAGAGAAACCAAGAGGCATGACTCTTGGTATCCCAAGAGTGGTCGGCCACTTAAAAGGGATAGGAGTTACATTTTTGGTTATTCAAGGCAATTGATTTCATCTTCTTCCTCCTCTCTTCCTCTCTTCTCTCCCTCTCATCCTCCTTGGCCGAAACATCCAAGAGTGCTAGCACACTCTAGGTGTTTTTCTTCCATCTCTTGTCCCGTGTGGATACTTCTAGAGGTGTGTACACTTGAACACACTTGAGATCCGAAGAACCTTGGACGAGCGGGATAAGCGAAGGGCTTCGCATCAAAGGTATACTTTCTTTCATGTGCATCTAAGGTAGATCGAGGATTACTAACATGTACATGTAAAATTTTTAACTTTCGCACGGATCCGGTGGCAAGACTTCAGGGTTTCCGCAATGCAAAAAGCGATTTTTGCGACCCGAAAGTCCCAACAGTGGTATCAAAGCCACGTGTGAAGCATGTACATGTTTCGTTTGTATTTTCATGAAAATAATCAGATCTGTAAGTTTCTATAAATTTATGATTTTTATAGATTTTATGAATATTTTTCTTGAAGATGCGAAGCAACAAGTGCTTGGACACTTGTAGGCTTCGTATACCGAGAAAAACCTTCCGAAACGGCAAGGTTTCGCCCAAATAGTTTTGGGACCATGGCTTAAGGCGCTGTAAGATCATAGTAAGACACTCGTGAGACTCATTTCACGAGAAGGGGCGCTTCCCCTAACCCCGCAAGGGGCATTGTCCCACGATCGCGCCCGTAAATCGCTAAACGGGACCGCCGGCAAGTTGTAACTCATAAAATTATAAAAATAGTAGTAAATTTATAAAAATTTATATAAAATACATAATTTAGAATTATATATGATTTTTTGATGGTCATGGCCCAAAAACCCAATTTGATTAGACTAATGGTGTTGTAATTCATAATATGACATGCGCGCCATTTTGTGTGATTGTGCGTGTTGTATTTGTTATATGCGCCCTGCGCGTCGTACCTATCTTTTATATTCCTGTTGTAAAATAGTTTTTGACTCAAATGTAGCTCGAGTTTCATTTCTGTAATGTAAAAAAAATGGAACGGTGGAAGGTCCACTCGAGAAGGAACGACGAGGAGGGTGCGAGCAACACATGGTGGTCAAAGGTGTTGGTGCAACCTTAGGTCAAGGTTGACTTGGGTGACCCGACTCGAGTTGACCTGACTCGAGGTATATTTTGATGTTTGACAAGAATAGAGAAGTTGTATTTTGATGTTTGACAAGAATAGGAACTTGGGGGATTGTGGGTGCAACCTTTGGTCAAGGTTGACCTGGTTGACCTGACTTGAGTTGACTTGATTCGGGAAAAGTCCAAGTATGGAGACTTGGCACGGAAAGGTCCAAGCAGGGAGCTTGGCACGGGGAAAAGTCCAAGTATGGAGACTTGGCACGGAAAAGTCCAAGCAGGGAGCTTGGCACGGGAAAAGTCCAAGCAGGGAGCTTGGCACGGGAAAAAGTCCAAGTATGGAGACTTGGCACAGAAAAAGTCCAAGAAGGGACCTTGGCACGGGAAAAGTCCAAGTACGGATACTTGGCACGCGAAGTCGGAGAGGGCTCGGTAGCTCGTTCTCTGGACTAAGTCAGAGAGGGCTCGGTAGCTCGTTCACTGGACCGGACGAAGTCGGAGAGGGCTCGGCAGCTCGTTCTCCGGACTAGGTCAGAGAGGGCTCAGTAGCTCGTTCTCTGGACCGGACGAAGTCGGAGAGGGCTCGGCAGCTCGTTCTCCAGACTAGGTTAGAGAGGGCTCGGTAGCTCGCTCTCTGACCCGGACGATGGAGTCGAAGAGGGCTCGGTAGCTCGTTCTCCGGACTAAGTCAGAGAGGGCTCGGTAGCTCGTTCTCTAGACAAGAAAGGCTTTAAGGTTTAGGGCTGGGAAGCTCTAAAACCAACAGAGGCATTAGATCGGTTCGTTGACCGATCCAGTGATACCTTGGCTATCTGGATCGGTCTGTCGACCGATCCAGTGATACCTTAGTTATCTGATCGGTCTCGTGACCGATCAGTAACCACACAGCAGCTTTCTGTGGGTTATCTAATCAGTCTGGTGACCGATCAGTAAGAAGCGATGGGATTCAGAAAACAATAGGGGGATCGATCTGTGGACCGATCCACCTATGGCCTGATCGGTCCACAGACCGATCAGGGCTCGGCAACCAACTCTCTGTGAGAGTTGGGATCAGTCTGGGGACCGATCATCCTAGGGCCTGATCGGTCCACAAACCGATCAGGGATTTCTTGGACCGATCAGGGATTTCTTGGACCGATCAGGCCATAGCCTGATCGGTCCAGGCCTAGCCGTTGAGTCACAACGGCTAGATTTCTGTGTCTTCTTTGTCTTCCTCGCAGGTTCAGTATATAAATCGAGGTTGAGGGCCTCAACAGGGCTGCTGTTTTTCTTGCTCCTACGATCTGAGCTTTGCTGAGCTCTCCACTGCTAAAGCTTCGTGTGAGCTTCCCTCGGCTGGACTCCAACTGATCAGTTGTTGCTGTTGTTGGCATCAGTGAAGTGGTTGCTTCATCACCAGTCGACGAGAAGGCAAGCAAACTAGTGTTTTTACATTCATATTGTTCTTGGCTTCTTACTTTATCTTTGTACTCCGATCTTGCTGTTGCAAGAGAGATTGTGGCGAGGTTTCTCCACCCAGAAGGAGTTTTTATTAGCCAGTTTTCCGGGGTCTCATCCACCGACGGATTGATAGGATTCATCCACCTTACGGACATGCCGAGGAGTAGGAGTATCATCTCTGAACCTCGTTATATCGTCGTGTTTGAGGTTTGATATTCTCCTGTTTCGTTTCTATCTTTTATTTCCACTGCGCTAACTAAAATTGTAGGAAGAAACGTGAATTTGGGGTCGGCTATTCACACCCCCCCTCTCTAGCCGCGTCCGAAGGTCCTAACAAGTGGTATCAGAGCGAGGTCGCTCTTCGTCGGATTAACACCCGGGGGAGCACGAGCTAGAGAATGGATCAACTTGGAGAAGACGTCACGATTCCACCCTTCTATGATCGCGACGACTTCGCGTTTTGGAAGGTAAGAATGAAGTATTTTCTTATGACTAACCTAGTAAATTGGAATTGTGTACAAGTAAGTTTTATTCCTCCGGTGGATAAAGAAGGAGAACCTCTTGAGAAGAAGAAGTGGACGAAGGAACAAATCCACCAATCCATAATCAATGAAGAGGTAACGAAAATCTTTGAATTTTCATTACCTAATGATATCTTGTGTAAGATAGGTAGATACAACAATGCCAAGGAGTTGTGGAACAACTTGGCTAAGTTCCATGAGGAGAGCTCTAATTCAAGTCATGAAGAGGAGTCAAGTGAGCCAAGTAGCTCACATCATGGAGGTATGGAATTAGAAGTTGAGGGCTACTCAACATCTAAGGAAGAAGAGGAGGAGAGTTTTTCTTCAAGACTGGAGCAAGAAGAAGAAGCCTCTACCTCCGGAAGGGATGAAGGAGAGAGCTTATATCCATCCTCAACCCTAGGTAACTCAAGCAACTTAATTTCAAGTAAATTACATATAATGTGCTTTGAGTGTAGGGAATATGGGCATTACAAAAGTAAATGTCCAAAGAGGATTAGGAAGACTCCACCGGCACTAAAAGTCAAGGAAGCCGGAGTCCCGATACGCAAGGGCAAGGAGCACGTGGTGTGCTTCCAATGCAAGCAAAGGGGACATTATAGGAGTCAATGTCCAAGGGGGAGGCAACCTCACAAGGACAAGAGACCAAGCACATCTATGGGGAGAGCTAAGGCAAACCCTAAGGTATCCTTTAAGGCACATTCTTGCAATTCTAATAAGACACATGCTAGTAGTTTTATTGCAATTGTCAATAATGATAAGCATTATAACCATAGAAACCGATACATGTGCTTAGGTGCCAAACATGTTAGCCTAGATAAGGACAATGCTAGAAATGCCAACCCTAGAGTTAACTCATCTAAGGTTAAGGAAAACCTAAATAGGAATCCCAAAACAACTAGACATATGCCTAGGAATACCTCAAAGAAAAATGGAAAATTAAAGCTTGAGGTATTAAAGAAGGAAAATCAAGTCTTGAGGTCAAGACTTGACACTTTAGAAAAGGCTCTTAAGAATTTAGAGAAGTCAACTCTAGGGTCTAAGGGTCAAAAATCAAAGCCCAAGGACATGAGAGATTTGGGTCACAAACCTAAGTCTCAAGTGGTCAAGCCCGCTTATCATAATGTTCCATTCGATTATGGTACAAGACCTAGGACTAGGAAGACTATCACCAAGGTCATAAGGGGAGTCAACCCTAGAGTTGATCTTAATGAGTCCCAAATGACCAAGGCTTTAAAGCCTAGGAGGGTCATTAGGAGGGTTGCTAGGGAAGTCATCCCTAGTGAATATTTAGTGAACCCAATGAGCTCAAATAGGTATTGGGTTCCTAGGAGCGTGATTCCTTCACGCTAGATGGTTTAGGGTGTGCCAACCTTAATTGGATAGGTAGTTAACCTACTCATGGCAAAAGGTGGCATTTTAGGAATTTTCAAGGTGCAATCAAGCCTTGAAAATGAAATTAAAAATTATTTCTAAGGTGATTAGGATGTTCCAACCACATTTGAGGAGTTTTATAGGGTCAATCTAATTGGCACATAGTGATCTAAAAATCTTTAGTATATGATTTTATGTCTATAGACTTTATGGTAAAATTATCAAAATTATCAAAAATGGCAACTAAGGCTAGAATTAGGTATTTTCTATACTTTTATATGTTATTTGCCATACATTGTTTGTCATATGCCATGTCATGACATCATATTTAACTTATTATCATTTGAAATGTCATGATAATACTTAGGTTAGTTATATGTCATGCCTTATTTAAGTTTCATACTTTATGCCATGACATCATGACAGTGGCACATATTTCCACTTATGATATTATTTTATGTCATGTCATCATCTCTTGCATTTATGATCAATTAAATTGATTTAAGGATAAAAACACAATTTGATATGGAGATCTAATTGTTGTTTAGAAAATGCATGAAAACTTAGCTTAAGATGACCTAAACCCATATCTCACATCAAAATTGACTTGGATGTGTTTGATACACCTTAGATGTGTGTGAGATATTAGGATGATGAGTTAGGATCACGGTGCATAGTTCTTGTACCTAGATGAGCCTAATTCGAAATTGAGGATCATAGGGAAAACTTGTGTACAAGTCATGTACATTTAGCCCTAAGATTGTGGTCCTAAATTGAATGGTTTAAGATCATTTCAAAATTGATTTGAAAAACCTTGATGAAGCTTTTCTAGTGATAGCATTCATCATTGAGCAAGTTGATACAAAGATGGATTAACCTTGATCTATTTCAAAGTCTTTCAAACTTTGTATCAAGATTTAAAAATGGGAGTTATTTTCATAGAAAACTATTTTTTCATGATAGTATATGTTATGAGGAATGTATCCTCAAAATTTTACAATTTTTAGAATTTTCTGTAATTTTTTAGGGGTTTCTGAATTTCGAGAGAAAAATCAGAAATCCCTATCAGAGAGTCGTGGACCGATCAGAGGAGATCCTGATCGGTCCAGGGAAGTCTGGATCGGTCACTGGACCGATCCAGGGCAGTGTGGATCGGTCTGGTGACCGATCCAGTGGAGTCCTGATCGGTCTGGTGACCGATCAGAGCGTGCCAAAATGCTGATTTTCAACTGTTGTCTGAAATTTCAGCTATGGAAGTTGGTGCTTTAGATTTCTAAAGGGTTGAAACTCTCCAAGACATTGTTGGTGCAATAGTCAAGGAGGAGTTGACCTTTTAGGGGAGTTTTACCTAATGGTCAAGGGGGAGTTGACTTTTAGGGGAATTTTTGCTCGTCAAGTTTTTTTTAAGTGATTATCACTAAGTTGATTGTTGATTTTAGTATCAAGGGGGAAATTAAGGGTTTCAATGAAAGGTATGGGACTTTCATTAGGAAGAAACTCTTGACCTTGATTCACTCTTTTTGATGTGTGTCAAAAAGGGGGAGAATGTCCAGAGAATGTTCAAGGAAGAACATTGGAGTTTGGGGAGAATGTTCAGAGAATGTTCAAGGAAGAACATTGGAGAACTATTGGAAAACCTAAGTTAGGTTATCGGGTTAACCTAACTTGATTATGGTTTTTGTCAAACATCAAAAAGGGGGAGAATGTTGATGCAACCTTAGGTCAAGGTTGACCTGGGTGACCCGACTCGAGTTGACCTGACTCGAGGTATATTTTGAAGTTTGACAAGAATAGAGAAGTTGTATTTTGATGTTTGAAAAGAATAGGAACTTGGGGGATTGTGGGTGCAACCTTTGGTCAAGGTTGACCGGGTTGACCCGACTTGAGTTGACCTGATTCGGGAAAAGTCCAAGTATGGAGACTTGGCACGGAAAGGTCCAAGCAGGGAGCTTGGCACAGGGAAAAGTCCAAGTATGGAGACTTGGCATGGAAAAGTCCAAGCAGGGAGCTTGGCACAGAAAAGTCCAAGCAGGGAGCTTGGCACGGGAAAAAGTCCAAGTATGGAGACTTGACACAGAAAAAGTCCAAGCAGGGAGCTTGGCACGGGAAAAGTCCAAGCAGGGAGCTTGGCACGGGGAAAAGTCCAAGTACGGATACTTGGCACGCGAAGTCGGAGAGGGCTCGGTAGCTCGTTCTCCGGACTAGGTCAGAGAGGGCTCGGTAGCTCGTTCTTTGGACCCGACGAAGTCGGAGAGGGCTCGGCAGCTCGTTCTCCGAACTAGGTCAGAGAGGGCTCGGTAGCTCGTTCTTTGGACCGGATGAAGTCAGAGAGGGCTCGGCAGCTATTTCTCCAAACTAGGTCAGAGAGGGCTCGGTAGCTCGTTCTCTGACCCGGACGATGGAGTCGGAGAGGGCTCGGTAGCTCGTTCTCCGGACTAGGTCAGAGAGGGCTCGGTAGCTCGTTCTCTAGACTAGAAAGGCTTTATGGTTTAGGGCTGGGAAGCTCTAAAACCAACAGAGGCATTGGATCGGTCCGTTGACATATCCAGTGATACCTTGGCTGTCTGGATCGGTCTGTCGACCGATCCAGTGATACCTTAGTTATCTGATCGGTCTCGTGACCGATCAGTAAGCACACAGCAGCTTTCTGTGGGTTATCTGATCAGTCTGGTGAAGTGATTCCTTAGCTTCCCTCGGCTGGACTCCAGCTGATCAGTTGTTGCTGTTGTTGGCATCAGTGAAGTGGTTGCTTCATCACCAGTCGACGAGAAGGCAAGCAAACTAGTGTTTTTAGATTCATATTGTTCTTGGCTTCTTGCTTTATCTTTGTACTCCGATCTTGCTGTTGCAAGAGAGATTGTGGCGAAGTTTCTCCACCCAGAAGGAGTTTTATTAGCCAGTTTTCCGGGGTCTCATCCACCGACGGATTGATAGGATTCGTCCACCTTACAGACATGCCGAGGACTAGGAGTATCATCTCCGAACCTCGTTAAATCGTCGCGTTTGAGGTTTGATATTCTCCTGTTTCGTTTTTATCTTTTATTTTCGCTGCGCTAACTAAAATTGTAGGAAGAAACGTGAATTTGGGGTCGGCTATTCACACCCCCCCTCTCTAGCCGCGTCCGAAGGTCCTAACAAAAGGGAGGCGCTTGGAGAAGCTGATGAACCTAGGTTGACCGTCCGATCTTCTCATTGGCTTGAGAAGATCGTAGTAGGGCCATGACCTAATCAAAAATTTAATTAATTTCTTGTGTGTATGTGATGCATGCTAGAGTAGAGTAATTAATTAGTGCCTTAACGATTAGATTAGATCTTAATCGCGTATATGATACATCTTAACGATTGGATTAGATCTTAATCACGTATATGATACACATTAACGATTAGATTAGATCTTAATCGCGTCAACTCGAAATGTCTACAATGTTTTGATACCCATCACTACCTCGATCACATGTTGTTGTTGAATCTGCCAAAGCAGAGCAACGCATATTATCTTGGTAGGGTGCAGAGGGACAATCTTGGTCCCGCCTATCAAAGCTTAGGTGAGTACAAACTCAATTAGATTGAGTAAAACTAGTTAACTCAATTGGATCGGGTTTAACTGTAGCCATTTTTCCAATGGTTGGAAGATAGGTCAAAATCACATTTATATTAACTCTTGGGCGATTTAGCCAAAGCTAACTCAAGTTTTAATATACATGCGGATCTTGATCCTATAAACACGAGTTGATAGAGATGTAATTGGTAATTAGTTACCTACCGATCATACTAAGTCTTGGGCGATTTAGCCAAAGCTAACTCAAGGCATAGTATGATGTGGATCTTGTCCCGCAAGAATTATAACTAGTTGGTTAGAATCTAGTGAGTGTGGTTTGACCACATCCATGACTCGATTCTACAAAAGTTCTATAATTCAGTGGGAGCATCGTTTAATTAAAGGCCTAATTAAATGATTAGTGGAATATGATATTTATTTTCTGTATTTTTATGTTGTAGATTGTCATGTCGACAAACACGAACACCTTCTCTCTGCATTCTGTCCTTGATAAGGACAAGCTCAATGGAGCTAATTTCCTGGACTGGTACAAGAATCTGAGAATAGTTCTCACTCAATAAAGGAAACTGTACGTCCTGGAGAAGCCCATTCCCGAGGCACCTCCTGCCACTGCCACGCGAGCTGACCGAGATGTTTACAAAAAGCATCAAGATGATGCATTAGATGTGTCATGTCTCATGCTCGCAACCATGAACTCTGAGCATCAGAAGCAACATGAGTTGATGGGTGCTTATGATATGGTTGAACATCTTCGTCAACTATATCAAGAACAAGCAAGGCATGAGAGATTCGAGATTTCTAAGGCACTATTTCAGTGCAAGATGTAAGACGGGAATCCCGTAGGCCCATATGTACTCAAGATGATTAGGTACATAGAGAACCTACAGAGGTTGGGATTCCCACTTGGCCAAGAGCTGGCCACTGACTTGATCTTGCAATCCTTGCCAAAGAGCTACAGTCAATTCATCATGAACTACAACATGAATGAAATTGGCAAGCCACTGTCTGAGCTTCTGAGTATGTTGAGAACTGCTGAGCTCAATCTTAAGAAGGTTAAGCCCAACTCCATTTTGATGGTGCAAAGGCACAAAGGCAAGGGCAAGCCTAAAGGTAAGGGAAAGTCCCAAGCCAAGGGCAAAGGCAAGGCACTGAAACCCAAAGGAGGGGTCGCCAAGAATGCTACCTGCTTCCACTACGGTCAGACCGGGCATTGGAAGAGGAACTGCAAAGTTTACCTAGAAGATCTTAAGAAGAAGAGAAGTGAGACTTCTACTTTAGGTATATATGTTATAGAAGTTAATCTCTCTATTTCTTCATCATGGGTATTAGATACCGGATGTGCTTCTCACATTTTTACTAATGTGCAGGCATTGAGAAATAGCAGGGCATTGACGAAGGGCGAGGTGGACCTACGAGTAGGCAATGGAGCACGGGTTACTGCTGTTGCTGTAGGGACTTACTATCTATCTCTGCCCTCTGGGCTTGTACTAGAATTAGATGAATGTTGTTATGTGTCTGCTCTTACTAAGAACATAATTTCAGTTTCTTGTTTGGATAAGAAAGGTTTTTCATTTATAATAAAGAACAAATGTTGTTCAGTTTATTCAAATGATATGTTCTATTGTAGTGCACCTCTGATGAACGGACTCGATATTCTAGACTTAGAGAACCTCATCTATAACATAAATACCAAAAGGTTCAAATCAAATGAAATGAACCAAACCTATCTCTGGCACTGTCGCTTAGGTCATATAAATGACAAACGCTTATCCCAGCTCCATAACGATAATTTGCTGGACTCATTTGATTTCGAATCATATGAGAAATGCGAGTCATGCCTACTGGGCAAGATCACCAAGACTCCCTTTAGTGGACATAGCGAAAGAGCGATTGACTTGTTAGGACTTATACATAGTGATGTATGTGGCCCTTTCAATGTCGCTGCAAGAGGTGATTATAGGTACTTCATTATATTTTCTGATGACTTCAGTAGATATGGTTATGTGTATCTGATGACACATAAGTTAGAATCCTTTGAAAAGTTCAAAGAATTCAAGAATGAAGTGCAAAACCAGCTTGGCAAGAGTATTAAGATACTTCGATCAGATCGAGGTGGTGAATACCTTAGCCATGAGTTTCGTGACTATCTAGCTGAGTGTGGGATTCTATCCAACTCACTCCTCCTAGAACACCACAATGGAATGGTGTATCCGAAAGGAGAAATTATACCCTATTAGATATGGTACGGTCTATGATGAGTCACACAGATCTACCTATATCTCTTTAGGGCTATGCTCTAGACATAGCAACCTTCATACTTAACCGTCTTCTATCCAAGGCTGTGATAAAGACACCATATAGGATATGGACTAGGAGAGTTTCCCAGGTGTCTTTTATGAGAATTTGGGGTTGTGAGGCTTACGTTCGACGTCAAGTCTCAAACAAACTGGGACCCAAATCTGATAAGTGCTATTTTATAGGATATCCCAAGAAAATGAAGGGATATTACTTCTACATTCCCAGTCAACACAAAGTAGTTGTGGCTAAGACTGAGGTATTTCTAGAAAGAGACTTTGTTTCTAGAAAAACTAGTGGGAGTACGTTCAATCTTGAAGAAGTTCAAGATATGGACCATAGCACTGAAGCCTTGATGGAAGTTGAACTGAAACCACAAAGTGTTGTGGATGATGAGATTGTTCCACAAGGAGATGAGGAACAACAACCAGTTCATGTAGACATACCTCTTCACAGGTCTGATAGGGTACATCATCAGCCTGAGAGATACTCGTTTCTCTTGTCTGACCTTGATGACGTTATGCTCATTGAGAATGTGCCTACCTCCTATCAGGAAGTTGTGATGAGACCAGATTCTGAGAAATTGCTAGAGGTCATGAGATCCGAGATGAAATCCATGTACACCAACCAAGTATGGACTTTGGTTGATCCACCTGAAGGCGTCAAACCCATTGGGTGTAAGTGGGTCTTTAAGAGAAAGACTGACATGGATGGACTTATTTATAAAGGTCGCTTGGTAGCTAAAGGTTTCAAGAAAATTCATGGTATTGACTATGATGAAACCTTTTCTCCAGTAGTGATGTTTAAGTCCATTCGGATCATGCTTGCTATTGCAGCATACCACGATTATGAGATCTGGCAGATAGATGTCAAAACCACGTTTCTGAATGGAAACTTACTCGAGGATGTGTACATGACAAAACCTGAGGGTTTTGTAGATCCACAGCATACTGGTAGAGTATGCAAGCTGCATAAGTCTATTTATGGACTAAAGAAAGCTTCTCGAAGCTGGAATCTTCGATTCGATGATGCAATCAAATAATTTAGTTTCATCAAGAATGAAGATGAACCCTGTGTCTACAAGAAGGTTGTAGGGAACACAGTTATCTTCCTTGTGTTGTATGTGGATGACATACTACTCATTGGGAACGACATCCCTTTGCTGCAGTCTGTAAAGACTTGGCTAGGAAATTATTTCTCAATGAAGAACTTAGGTGAAGCAGCCTGTATTCTAGGCATTAAGATCTATAGAGATAGATCTATTAGATTACTTGGTCTAAGTCAGAGTACATACATTGACAAGGTATTACTATGGTTTGCCATGCAGAATTCCAAGAAAGGTTTTCTGCCGATGTCACATGGTGTGAGTCTTTCGAAGACTCAAAGTCCCTCTTCTACAGAGGAGAGAGACCGCATGGATAAAATCCCTTATGTTTCAGGCATAGGATCTATCATGTATGTCATGCTATATACTCATCCTGATGTTTCGTATGCTTTGAGCATGACGAGCAGATACCAGTCATATCTAGGTGAGTGTCAGTGGATAGTGGTCAAGAATATTCTTAAGTACTTGAGAAGGATTAAAGAATATTTTTGATATATGGAGGCGATGACGAGCTAGCTGTAAAGGGTTATAGTGATGCCAGCTTCCAAACTGACTAGGATGATTATAGATCGCAGTATGGGTTTGTGTTTTGCTTGAATGGTGATGCTGTGAGCTAGAAAAGTTCGAAGCAGGACACAGTTGCTGATTCTACAACAGAGGCCGAGTATATTGCAGCATCAGAAGCAACAAAAGAGGCAGTTTGGATCCGCAAGTTCATTATTGAGCTTGGGGTGGTTCCTAGCATTGCAGATCCTATTAAGCTCTATTGTGACAACAATGGAGCAATTGCGTAGGCTAAGGAACCTCGCTCACACCAGCGGACCAAACACATACTACAACGCTTCAATCTCATTCGAGAGATCATCAATAGAGGAGATGTGAAGATTTACAGAGTACCCACAGAGGCTAGCATCGCTGATCCCTTGACCAAGGCTTTGGCACAGAGAAAGCATGATGGTCACACTAGGTCATTGGGCCTTAGAGACTACACTGATTGACACTAGTGCTAGTGGGAGATTGTTAGTTAGAGCCCTAGAGCCAATCATATGATGATTGTTGTATGGACTCGATGTATCATATTCTTATATATTAATAAAGGCATTTATTTATGGTTATTATACTTAATTGTATTGGTGCCAAATAACTAAGTATAATAGCATCCTTGAGTAGAAAGGTTCTTATCTATATCAATCGATTGATTGAATCGATAGTGAGATGATATAGAGAACACTACTCTTAATCAATCCTAGTCAAGGATTAACATTCAGGGACAATGTTAATGCGATGAGACTAGCATGTAGGTCAACTCGATGACTTGATCTCACGAGTCATGAATATTGAGATATCAAGTTGACACATGAGTATGCATTGGAGAATGTATACTAAATGACCCGTCATGAGAAAGTATCATGGATCGTTATATGAGTGTCATATACTTTCTCATGTGGCTATTAGTATGATTATTAGTCCTTGGACCTGAAGTCACCATGGTTCCCTACATAAGGAGTTACATACTTTGACTTCGTCAAACGTCACCCGTAACTGGGTGGACCATAAAGGCGATTACTGGGTATGTGACAAATTATGCGGAGGGATGCGAGTGATGTAGATGGGATCTATCCCTCCTATATGACAGGAGTGACATTATTATTCTTGATAGAGTGAGACCACTAAGTGCATGGCCATGTCCAAATAAGTCAATATGACATATTGAGCTCATTTCATTATAGTGAGTCTACTTGGAGTTCAAGATTTAGATTGATTAGAGGATGAAACGGTCTATGGTTCAAATTTATCAATCTAGATGTCAAGGATAGAAGGACATTATCATATATTGTGAAGGGTCACAATTAGTTGTCACAAGGTGATGTTGGATCTCAACATTCTTGTAACTTGGGTAGTAATGATGTATTGCTAAATACCGCTCATTACTTATGCTTCTAAATGGGTTTAGGAGCATTGCCAACGTTACAAGAACCTATAGGGTCACACACAAAGGGCAATTAGATGGAGAATAGATTCATATGATGAACCAAGAGGATTAGGTTCATATAATGAACCAAATTAGATTAAGAGTAATCTAAATTAGGCTAATTGAGTTGGACTTAATTTGATTCATGTGTTGAATGAGTCTAATTTAGATTATGACTCGTTGAATCAATTTAATTTAATGAATAGAGATTCATTAAATCAAAATAGCTTGAATAAATGGTTAGATTTGATCAACCATGGGAGAATTTAAGTCAAGTTTGACTTGACTTGAGAGGGAAGATGAAAGGTCAAGTTTAACTTGATCAAATGCCACTTCATTAGTCAAGTTTGACTTGACCAAAGCCACAAGGCATGGGGCTGGCCAATGATGGTGTTCCACATCATCATGGCTATATTATGTGTGTGCCACCTCATGGAGAAAAACCAAGATGCATGACTCTTGGTATCCCAAGAGTGGCCGGCCACTTAAAGGGAGAGGAGTTACATTCTTGGTTATTCAAGGCAATTGATTTCATCTTTTTCCTCCTCTCTTCCTCTCTTCTCTCCCTCTCATCCTCCTTGGCCGAAACATCCAAGAGTGCTAGCACACTCTAGGTGTTTTTCTTCATCTCTTGTCCCGTGTGGATACTTCTAGAGGTGTGTACACTTGAACACACTTGAGATCCTCTGAACCTTGGACGAGCAGGATAAGCGAAGGGCTTCGCATCAAAGGTATACTTTCTTTCATGTAGATCTAAGGTAGATCTAGGATTACAAACATGTACATGTAAAATTTTTAACTTTTGCACGGATCCGGTGGCAAGACTTCGGGGTTTCCGCAACGCAAAAAGCGGTTTTTGCGGCCTGAAAGTCCCAACATGTCCTACCTTCCGAGTTCCTACTCGCCATGTAGGCCTAACCCCTGAGTGCCTCTTATGCCCGACCGGGACCATCCTGTAACCTGGACCTTTGACCACCACGTAGGCCGGACTTTTGACCACCACGTAGGCGTGACTTTCTGACCACCACGTGTGCTTGACTTCTGACCGCCCCGTGGGCTTGACTTCTGACCACGTCAGCTATCCGACCCTACTATCATGCACCGTATCAATATGCTGTTTAATGAGACAATTCCATTAAATTTAAAGGTTCCATTATCTAATTTTAATATAAATAGAATAAAAATATTGGCAAATATTATAAGTAGAATAAAATCATCTATATTTAGATTATCACATCAACTAGAGAAACGACCTTTCACTTGCAAACTAAAATTAGGCATGCCAATAATGAACTAAGACATGTTATTCACATGTAGACAAAGCACAAACAAAACTTATATAATCAATGGGGTGTTCCTTTTGACCAAACTTAACAAAGCTTTTGAGAGAGTTGTTGGAGCATATAAATGATGATCCCCTTGTACTCAGATTGGCATGTCTTTAACCTAAAATCAACATCAATAAAGAAAGTAAAAAGGAAAAAAATTTTGAAGAGACCTTAGTAACTATTCTCTAAAGTACTCTTCCCCCTAAAGTGGCAATTACATCTACACATGATAACTAACTTCAAAAGTTGAAAATAACTCTTCTAAGGTAACAGATTCTAAATCCTTAGAGATATAGTAGGCATCTACTAATGATGCCCATTTCGTATTTCCAGGGAATGCATTAAGAGCGTACCTTAGCGAGTCTTGGTTGCTTACCTTTCCTCCGATATTCAAAAGTCCGGTGATGAGCTCCTTAATCCTCGAGTGAAGGTGTCTAATGGTTTCATCTTCTTCAAATCGAAGGTTGGTGAGCTAATTGCAAAGTAAGTCTCGCAAGTTTCACCTCCGAGGTTCCTTCATGAAGTTTCAAGAATTTTTCCTAGAGCTCCTTGGCGAACTCGTAAGCTCCGATCCGGTTGACATCTTGTGGTGGTAGGATGCTCAATAGATGAAACTTTACTTTGCCGTTTGTCACGAAATCGGCTTGTTCCTTCTGTGTCCATTGATACTTTTCCTTGCTTTCGGGTGATTCAAAACTAAATTTCATTATTAATAATAAATCAAAATCTATTTTAAAAAATACCGCCATTCTCATTTCCAGCTCACGAACTCCCCCTCAAACTTTGGTGGGTAGATGCTGTCAGATCGATGCTCGGCTAGAGAGTGGGTGGTGTGAATAGCCGCCCCAAATCGTTCGTTTCTTTCTAGGGAGGGGGGGGGGGGTGAATAGCCCCTGCACAAATCAAGCAAACGAAAACCTTTCTCAGATTTATAGCTTTATAAATCTAACACTTGCATAAGTATAAAAATGAAACTAAAGGGAAAGAGACACCGTAAATTTACTTGGTTACAACCAGGGAGGTTGTTAATCCAAGGAAGTAAAGAGAAATAATTGTTGGAACCCCAAGGTCATTTTGATATGATTAAACAAGTTAAGTTAGGTCCTATTTGATTTAACCCCTGTGTCTAAGTGTGCAGGATCTTAGGAGCATAGTAAGTTGAGCGGAAGACACGGCTAGCGAGAAGGATAACACGGGAGAGAGGCGACTGGCTCGGTGAGTCCAAGGGACGAACTCAGTGAATTTCTTTGAAAGACTTTGTCTAGGAAGTGGTGGATGATCCCATACCCAAGAATGCTTAGTGCCTCACCATGTTTAACCTGGAAGCCAATCTTTGAAATAAATGTTTAATCATTTTCTGTAATATGGTTTAACTTCTAAAGAACACATCGATTGAACTTGGAGTAAAAATGTTAAGTTTCGTTTCCAATCTAAGTTTAACTTCTGAAGAGCAACTTGGATTAATAATGTTAAGCATCGTTTACAATCTAAGTTTAACTTCAGTAGAGCATATGGGTAGCCAGGAAAAGTTCTATGCTTGTACAAAATTTTTGTACAAGGAAACAGAACAGATCCAGGTGTAGCAACCAACAATTGGTATCAGAGCAAGGTTTCTGCCTCTGTGTTTGGTTTTCAGTTTAATTATGCACAAGTCATACATAATTTAGGCAGGATAATCGTAGGATGTGCAAATAGACTAACTCTGTGGTTGCAGGCATCCTAGATCCAACTATTATGGTCCTATTGTGTTTTGTGTGTGATTGAACTCTCGGACATGTCGAGGGCATTGTATGTGTGTGCATGATTGTATTTATTAAATATTGTAGGAGTTCTATTCGTTTTAGGATTTTACATTCTATTCGACATAGATTATATGTACATTCCCTTGTGGAATATAGAATCAAAAAATGTAAAATTTTATTTTTGTCGCGGATCGTATCTGTTGGTTGCTACTCGGAAAGCCTAGAGGTTCCACTGTACAAAAATTTTGTACAAAGATCTGAACCTTTTCCTAGCTACCATGTGTTCTTTTAAATTAAATTTTGGATCGCCTGCGGAACTTAACACGTTTAATCCAGAACTTAATCTATTTGTTCTTTTAGGTTTTGACTTGGATCTCCTGCGGAACTTAACACGTTCGACCCAAATCACCTTAAGTTATTAATTTCATTAAATATTAATTTCCATAATTGGTTCCCAGTACTGACGTGGCAAGGCACACGGCCTTCTTGGATATGGGAGCAACCACCACCGACTAGACAAAACCTTTTATAGAAATCTAATATTTAATTTCCTAAAATAACTTTAGGTTAACCAAAAAGAATAATCAAATCACAAGGAAAAGAAAAAACAAAAGAACACAACATCGAAAAACATATTCGAAATTCTAGAACGTAAGCCTCTTGTATTTGGTATTATTTCCATAAATAACTAGTATGATGCGGAAAGAAAAATTACTAGTTATACCTTGTAGAAAAACCTCTTGATCTTCTACCGTATTCCTCTTCTAACCTCGGACGTTGTGTGGGCAACGATCTTCCAAGATGAGAAACTACCAACCACCTTCTTCTCCTCCTAGCTAGGTTCAGCCACAAAAAGCTTAACCAAGGATGAAGAACAAAATACCAACCAAGCTTCAAGAGATGCTAGCTTTCTCTCCTTCTTCTTCTTCTTCTTCTCCAAGTAGTATCCGGCCGCCACAAGAGCTCCAAGCCTTTGAGAGATTCGGCCACCACAAAGAGGGAGAGAGGAAGAGGATGGCCGGCCACTCCAAGGAATAAAAGAGGGAGAGAAATAATAGAGGTTGTGTCTCATGAAGGCACCCTCACCCCTTCTTTTATATTCCTTGGTCTAGGTAAATTAGGAAATTTAATTACAATAAAATTCCCTTAATTCCCTTGACATGATTTAATTGAGAAAAATAAAATAAAATTTCCCCAATTAATCTCTAATGGCGGGCCACATCAAAAGAGATAAATTAGACAAGTTTTAATCAACAATTAAAACTTCCTAATTTGTTTCCGGAAATTTTAAAATTAAAATTTCTCTTTAAAAATCTCTTCATGGTTGATAAAAGGAAATTTCTATAATTTTAATTTTATCAACATGTGGATAATTTTAAAGAGAAAATAAAATATCTCACCAATCTACAAATAAGGAAAGAGATCTAATCTCTTTCTTTAATCTTTTGTAGATCTTTTACAAGAGAGATATTTTAATTTTAATTCTTTTTAATAAATTATTTCTTCCACATAATAAAAATTAAAATTAAAAGTCCTTTTTAATTTAATTTGGCCGGCCCCCACTAGCTTGGGCCGGCCACCCCAATTTATACCTAGGCCGGCCGTAGCTTGGTTCCCAAGCTAGCTTGGCCGGCCCCCTATTGGTGGGTATAGAAGGTGGGTATAGGTGGGTATAGTACTCTATAAATAAGAGGCTACGATAGGGACCGAGAGAAGGAATTGGTTTTGGTCTCCCGATAAAATTAAGCATCCCGTGTTCGCCCCGAACACACAACTTAATTTTATCAATAATAATTCATTCCACTAGAGAACTATTATTGAACTACCGCATCAATCCCAAATTACATTTTTGGGCTCCTTCTTATTATGAGTGTGTTAGTCTCCCTGTGTTTAAGATATCGAATGTCCACTAATTAAGTGAGTTACTGACAACTCATTTAATTAATATCTAAGTCCAAGAGTAGTATCACTCAACCTTATCGTCATGTCGGACTAAGTCCACCTGCAGGATTTAACATGACAAACCTTATGAGCTCCTCTTGGGGACATTATCAACCTAATATCTCTAGGACACAGTTTCCTTCTACAATCAACAACACACACTATAAGTGATATCATTTCCCAACTTATCGGGCTTATTGATTCATCGAACTAAATCTCACCCATTGATAAATTAAAGAAATAAATATCAAATATATGTACTTGTTATTATATTAGGATTAAGAGCACACACTTCCATAATAACCGAGGTCTTTGTTCCTTTATAAAGTTAGTATAAAAGAAACGATCTCAAATGGTCCTACTCAATACACTCTGAGTGTACTAGTGTAATTATATAGTCAAGATAAACTAATACCTAATTACACTACGACCTTCTAATGGTTTGTTCCTTTCCATTTTGGTCGTGAGCTACTGTTTATAATTTATAAGGTACTGATAACATCATCTTCTGCATGTGACACCACATACTATGTTATCTACAATATAAATTAAATGAACAATTACAAACAAATGTAGACAATTTGACCAAATGTGATTCTTTATTCATAATGAATATTTACAAAGCTTAGGCTTTCAGTATACACTCCAACAATCTCCCACTTATACTAATGACTAAGCTGCCATATCTTCTACCATACATCTGATTCCCATTCCCTCCACATGCCGATCGAAAGCTTTCGCCGGAAGGGCCTTATTGAAAGGATCTGCCAGGTTATCTGCTGATGCAATCTTGGCGATGACAACTTCTCCTCGCTTCACGATATCTCGTATCAGGTGGTACTTGCGCTCTATATGTTTACTTGTCTTATGAGCTCGTGGTTCCTTTGAGTTTGCAACTGCACCGCTATTATCACAATAAATTGTGATGATTTCCACATCTAAGTCCATTAGAAAGTTCCTGAGCCATACTGCTTCTTTAGCTGCCTCAGAGACTGCTACATACTCAGCTTCCATGGTTGAGTCCGAAATGCATTTCTGCTTAACACTCCTCCATGAAATGGCTCCACCTCCTAAAGTAAACACATAGCCTGATGTAGACTTACTGTTGTCCCTATCTGAATCCGTGTAACCCACAGGGAGCAGATCGTCTGCTTGGTAAACTAGCATATAATCTCTAGTCCTTCTCAGGTACTTTAATATATGCTTTACCGCAGTCCAATGTCCTTGTCTAGGGTTACTCTGATATCTGCTGACCATGCCCACGGCAAAACAGATATCAAATCTCGTACATAGCATTGCATACATTAGGCTTCCTATAACCGAAGCATAAGGAACTGCTTTCATGTCCTCTATCTCTTTCGACGTCTTCGGATACATCTCTTTAGATAGAGCTACTCCATGTCTAAAAGGTAAGAAACCTTTCTTGGAATCCTGCATGCTAAAACGAGCAAGGATTGTATCTATATATGAAGCTTGGGACAGACACAACATTCTTTTCTTACGATCCCTTATAACTTTGATCCCAAGAATGTGTGCACAATCTCCTAGGTCCTTCATATCAAATTGTTTGGACAACCATACCCTTACGTCTGATAATACCTTGACATTGTTGCCAATTAACAAAATATCATCTACGTATAGTACAAGAAATACC
This sequence comes from Zingiber officinale, assembly GCF_018446385.1. NCBI lineage: Eukaryota > Viridiplantae > Streptophyta > Magnoliopsida > Zingiberales > Zingiberaceae > Zingiber > Zingiber officinale. The sequence goes on from NC_055991.1 coordinate 69,162,341, forward strand.
ACCACGTTTCCGTTACACTTCTTATATACACAAGACTCATCCGGACTTTGAATAAATCCATATGACTGGATTACTTCATTAAACTGGATGTTCCAAGATCTTGAAGCTTGCTTTAGACCATAAATGGACCGATTGAGGTTGCACACTAGATGTTCTTTGCCTTTTTCAATGAACCCTTCTGGTTGCTTCATATGGATGTTCTCTTCAAGACTTCCATTAAGGAAAGCTGTCTTGACATCCATTTGCCAAATCTCATAATCCATATGAGCAGCAATGGATAAGAGTATCCGGATAGACTTAAGCATGGCCACCGGTGAAAAGGTCTCCTCATAATCAATTCCCTCTTTCTGAGTGTACCCTTTCGCAACAAGCCTAGCTTTGAAGGTTTCTACCTTCCCGTCTGTCCCTCTTTTCCTTTTGTAGATCCACTTGCATCCAACGGCTTTTACACCATCAGGTGGTTCTACAAGCTCCCAGACCTTATTAGAGTACATAGACTCTATTTCAGAATTCATTGCCTTTTGCCAAGATGCTGCATCTATATCTTGGAGTGCTTCATCATATGTTCGTGGATCAGGTTCATGTTTACCCGGGATCAAGTTTGAAGACTCTCCCAAAAACATGAATCTTTCAGGCTACCTTACAACCCTCCCACTACGACGAGGCACTGTCTGTGGTTGTGTATCATGTGTGACACGTGTTACAGTCTTTTGTGGTACTTCATCTTGTACTGTTGGTACTGAAGTAGACGTGTCCTCTCTAAGTTCTTCTAAAACAACTTTTCTACTGGGCTTGTGATCCATTATATAGTCTTCTTCTAAAAACTGGGTATTGGTGCTAACAATGACCTTCTAGTCTTTAGGACTATAAAATAAACCTCCTTTCGTTCCTTTGGGATATCCCACAAACACACGAACTTCTGTACGAGATTCTAACTTATCAGCATCTGGTTTTAGCACATGTGCTGGACTACCCCAAATCCGAATATGTCTTATACTGGATTTTTTCCCATTCCACAATTCTATGGGAGTAGAAGAAACTGATTTAGAAGGTACTAAGTTCAGAACGTATACTGTTGTTTCCAGAGCATATCCCCAAAACGAATTTGGTAATTCTGAATAACTCATCATTGATCTAACCATCTCCATAAGAGTCCTATTCCTTCGTTCCGCTACACCATTCTGTTGGGGTGTTCCAGGTGCAGACAATTGGGATTGAATCCCGGCCTTTGATAAGTAATTCCTAAACTCTCCTAAGAGGTATTCGCCACCATGATCAGATCGTAGTATCTTGATACTTTTACCTAATCGTTTTTCCACATCAGCCTTGTATTCTTTGAACTTATCAAAGCACTCGGACTTGCGGCGCATTAGGTAAATATATATCCGTATCTTGAATAATCATCTATGAAAGAGACAAAATATTCAAAACCTCCACTTGCCTGGACAGACATAGGACCACACAAATTAGAGTGAACCAATTCTAACACTTCTTTGGCTATATACCCCTTGGCCTTGAACAGCCTCTTGGTCATTTTACCTTCTAAGCAAGATTCACAAGTTGAAAAATTTTCCAACTCTAATGAACTCAAAAGTCCATCGCCTATAAGCCTCTGAATCCTACTTAAGTTAATATGACCAAGCCTTAGATGCCAAAGATATGCTTGGTTCATTTCTGAAGGTTCTTTTCTCTTATTAGAATTAGAAGATGAGTTATAAATTTCCATGTTTTGCTTTGTGGAAGAAATTAGATTTAAAGTATACAAATTGCTAACTAATGCACCAGAACAGATAATCACTTTATTTCTTTTAATAACTACATTGTTACCAAAGGAAACTGAATATCCATCTAAAAATAGTTTAGAAACTGAAATTAAATTCTTTCTAAAACTGGGTACATAAAGATAATTTCTTAAAATCAAATTTCTATTTCTACTAAAAGATAAGTAGACGTCTCCCACTGCAACAGCTGCCACCTTAGTAGCATTGCCCATGTAGACGGTAATCTCTCCTTCAGATAGTCGTCGGGTTTCCTGGAACCCCTGCAGAGAATTACAGACATGATCAGTGGCTCCCGTATCTACACACCAGGTGCTGGTAGATAACACCGCTAAACATGTTTCAACAACTAGAGCATGAGATATACCTTTGTTTTGGTTCCTACGAGGACAGTCCGCCTTCCAATGTCCTGCCTGCTTGCAGATGAAGCATTTGCCCTTCGGCTTCTTCACTCCAGCTTTAAATCCCATACTCTGAGATTTATTCACTTTCTTTGCTGAACCAGCTTGTTTCTTCTTCTTCTTTCCTCTCGGTTTAGAAGTAGAACCATTTTCAGCATAGTGAATTTGAGCATTGTGACGAAATAATCCTTTTGCTGCTTGAAGTTCTGTCAGTAGTTCCCCTAATGAATAAATCCTCTTATTCATATTATAGTTCAGGCGGAACTGCTCAAAACTTCTAGGTAGCGTTTGGAGGATCATATCGATCTGGGTTTCCCCATCAATTTCTCCTCCAAGGATCTGTATCTCGTTCAGATAAGCCATCATCTTTAGGATATGATCCCTTACAGGAGTACCCTCTTGCATGGTGGTTGTCATTATCTTTCTCATGGCTTCTTGCCTAGAAGCCCTATCCTGATGACCAAAGAGTTCCTTGAGATTGTTCATAATATCATAGGCTGTTGGTAAATCTTGATGCTGATGTTGCAATACATTTGACATTGAAGCCAAAATGTAACACCGCGCCATCTCATGTGCTTTTACCCATTTCCTATGATATTCAATCTCCTCTTGGGTAGATTCACCAGTAGGTGCTTCAGGGCACTGCTTAGTCAGTACAAATTTATAGCTTTCAGCAGTAAGAACAATGCCTAGGTTTCTTTTCCAATCTATGTAATTAGGTCCAGTAAGTCTATTCTGTTGAAGTATGATGGACAGTGGGTTGAAAGTCATCCTAAGAATCACAAATAACTTTTGGTCAGAACTCTAAATTTAGAATAATATTGATTCCTCAAACAATACTATTTTAAATTAACCAACACCTCATAACACCGTGAATTTTGTATGCCACGTTAGTGTGGACGTATACAAATTCAACATTTGTAAAAGGAGGGTTTTATCCCATTAATTTTATTATCTTGTCAACCTAACTTTTGACAAATAAAATTAATAGTTGGTATCATTTGGTCACACAAATAATAGCAGTGACTCCGATGGGGAGGATACTATTAGATGTGTCTAAGTGTATACCATTACTTGACACTAAGTTCATTAATAAGATTATGCCCCTTCCGTTGGGGAAGATCACACGCTCTTAATTAACTTCCTATAGTCATCCAAAAATGGAAGTCTGTTCTAGTGATCCGCAAACAAGCTCATCCGTTATGGAGGAAGGCACTCAGAGCCAACGCGCAAGCTTTTTTGCATCACTTACAAACCAGTAATGGAGACCATGGGATTTACTTAAAAAACCCTCTCCTACTTAGTTATTTACAAATGAGGAATTTTAACTATGCTAGCCTACTAAACTTGTAAACTAACATGCACGCACAGCACAATATAAAAATAATAAATAGAAAATCTAATTTTCAACTATTATGGCTTTTATCTCTAGTTGTCCTTCGTGTGTTGTCATCCCAAGCTGCTGCCATATTTGGCCACCGCCACCGGATCTAGCTGTCGCCTCCATCTTGCTCCTAGTTCCGCTACGCCTCTGGTCCTTAGAAGGTTCCACGCTTTGCAAGACTCGATCCATGACATAAATAGAATTTTACATTTTTGATCCTATATTCCATAAAAGGAATGTACATGTATCTAGATCAAAAATAAAATCCTAATAAAACTAAATACAGCTCCTGCTGTATTTTAATACAATCATGCACACACATATAAATGCCCTTGACATGTCCAAGGGTCCAATCACACACATAATAACTAAAAGCCATAATAGTTGGATCCTGCATCCATAAAGTTAGCACATCCTACTATTAACCTGCCTAAATTATGTATGACATGTGCATAATTAACCTAATACCAAATACACAGAGGCAAAACCCTAGCTCTGATACCAATTGTTGGTTGCTACTCGGAAAGCCTAGAGGTTCCACTGTACAAAAATTTTGTACAAAGATCTGAACCTTTTCCTAGCTACCATGTGTTCTTTTAAATTAAATTTTGGATCGCCTGCGGAACTTAACACGTTTGATCCAAAACTTAATCTATTTGTTCTTTTAGGTTTTGACTTGGATCTCCTGTGGAACTTAACACGCTCGACCCAAATCACCTTAAGTTATTAATTCCATTAAATATTAATTTTCATAATTGGTTCCCAGTACTGACGTGGCGAGGCACACGGCCTTCTTGGATATGGGAGCAACCACCACCGACTAGACAAAACCTTTTATAGAAATCTAATATTTAATTTCCTAAAATAACTTTAGGTTAACCAAAAAGAACAATCAAATCACAAGCAAAAGAAAAAACAAAAGAACACAACATCGAAAAACGTATTCGAAATTCTAGAACGTAAGCCTCTTGTATTTGGTATTATTTCCATAAATAACTAGTATGATGCGGAAAGAAAAATTACTAGTTATACCTTGTAGAAAAACCTCTTGATCTTCTACCGCATTCCTCTTCTAACCTCGGACGTTGTGTGGGCAACGATCTTCCAAGATGAGAAACCACCAACCACCTTCTTCTCCTCCTAGCTAGGTTGGGCCACAAAAAGCTTAACCAAGGATGAAGAACAAAAAACCAACCAAGCTCCAAGAGATGCTAGCTTTCTCTCCTTCTTCTTCTTCTTCTTCTCCAAGTAGTATCCGGCTGCCACAAGAGCTCCAAGCCTTTGAGAGATTCGGCCACCACAAAGAGGGAGAGAGGAAGAGGATGGCCGGCCACTCCAAGGAATAAAAGAGGGAGAGAAATAATAGAGGTTGTGTCTCATGAAGGCACCCTCACCCCTTCTTTTATATTCCTTGGCCTAGGCAAATTAGGAAATTTAATTACAATAAAATTTCCTTAATTCCCTTGACATGATTTAAATGAGAAAAATAAAATAAAATTTCCCCAATTAATCTCTAATGGCGGGCCACATCAAAAGAGATAAATTAGACAAGTTTTAATCAACAATTAAAACTTCCTAATTTGTTTCCGGAAATTTTAAAATTAAAATTTCTCTTTAAAAATCTCTTCATGGTTGATAAAAGGAAATTTCTATAATTTTAATTTTATCAACATGTGGATAATTTTAAAGAGAAAATAAAATATCTCACCAATCTACAAATAAGGAAAGAGATCTAATCTCTTTCTTTAATCTTTTGTAGATCTTTTACAAGAGAGATATTTTAATTTTAATTCTCTTTAATAAATTATTTCTTCCACATAATAAAAATTAAAATTAAAATTCCTTTTTAATTTAATTTGGCCGGCCCCCACTAGCTTGGGTTCAAGCTAGGGCCGGCCACCCCAATTTATACCTAGGACGGCCCTAGCTTGGCCGACCCCCTATTGGCGGGTATAGAAGGTGGGTATAGGTGGATATAGTACTCTATAAATAAGAGGCTACGATAGGGACCGAGAGGAGGAATTGGTTTTGGTCTCCCGATAAAATTAAGCATCCCGTGTTCGCCCCAAACACACAACTTAATTTTATCAATAATAATTCATTCCACTAGAGAACTATTATTGAACTACCGCACCAATCCCAAATTATATTTTTGTGCTCCTTCTTATTATGAGTGTGTTAGTCTCCCTGTGTTTAAGATATCGAATGTCCACTAATTAAGTGAGTTACTGACAACTCATTTAATTAATATCTAAGTCCAAGAGTAGTACCACTCAACCTTATCGTCATGTCAGACTAAGTCCACCTGCAGGATTTAACATGACAATCCTTATGAGCTCCTCTTAGGGACATTATCAACCTAGTATCTCTAGGACACAGTTTCCTTCTATAATCAACAACACACACTATAAGTGATATCATTTCTCAACTTATCGGCCTTATTGATTCATCGAACTAAATCTCACCCATTGATAAATTAAAGAAATAAATATCAAATATATGTGCTTGTTATTATATTAGGATTAAGAGCACACACTTCCATAATAACTGAGGTCTTTGTTCCTTTATAAAGTCAGTATAAAAGAAACGACCTCAAATGGTCCTACTCAATACACTCTGAGTGTACTAGTGTAATTATATAGTCAAGATAAACTAATACCTAATTACACTACGACCTTCTAATGGTTTGTTCCTTTCCATTTTGGTCGTGAGCTACTATTTATAATTTATAAGGTACTGATAACATCATCTTCTGCATGTGACACCACATACTATGTTATCTACAATATAAATTAAATAAACAACTACAAACAAATGTAGACAATTTGACCAAATGTGATTCTTTATTCATAATGAATATTTACAAAGCTTAGGCTTTCAGTATACACTCCAACAGTATCCTTGCAAGGAGTGGTACTAGTTGAGGACCAGAGGTGCAGTGGAGAAGGAAGCATGATAGATGCGACGACATAAACCCTAGGGTTGGCGGCTAGGGTTTGTGGCACATGGAGGATAGCTATGGATAAGGCCATAGTAGTTGGAAAATATTTTTCATATTTATTGCCCTTTATGCTGTGCATGTGTGATGTGTTTGCATGTTAAAATTCCTCATCTTAAATAACTAAGTGGGAGACGAATTTAATCAAATTCCATGGTCTCTATTACTGGTTTGTAAGTAATGCACTCAAACTTGCGCGTTGGCTTTAAGTGCCTTCCTTCATATCGGATGGGTTTGTTTGCGGACCACTAGATCAAACTTCCTTTATGGATGATTATAGGAAATTATTTAGGTTTATGTGATCTTCTCCATCTGAAGGGGCACAATCCTATTTAATGGACTAAGTATCAAGTAATGGTATACACTCATTTAATAGTATCCTCCCCATCGGAGTCATTGATATTATTTGTGTGACCGAAGAAAGCCAACTATTAATTTTATTTGTCATAAAGTTAGCATGACAAGATAATAAAATCAATGGGTAAAACCTCCTCTTACAAATGTTTTGAATTTGTATACGTCCACACTATCGTGGCATACAAAATTCATGGTGTTTTGAGGTGTTGGTGAGTTTAAATGATATTGTTTGAGGAATCAATATTATTTTAAATTCTTAAGTTTTGACAAAAAAAATTTTTATGATTCTTAGGATGACCTTCAATCCACTTGCTGTTATATTAAAAGAGAACAAACTTACTGGTCCCAATTACATTGATTGGAAATGAAACCTGGATATTGTCCTAACTGCTGAAGGCTATAAGTTTGTACTTCTAGAGGTCTGCCCTAATGTGCCTAATTGTAATTCTAGCGAAGAGGAGATTGAGCATCATAGAAAATGGGTTAAGGCAGATGAGATGACGCGGTGTTACATTTTGGCTTCTATGTTAAATGTGCTGCAACATCAACATCAGACCATGCCTATTGTCTATGACATGATGTACAATCTCAAAGAACTCTTCGGACACCAGAATCGAGCTGTTAGGCAAGAGGCTATGAGAAACTTAATGACAACCACCATGTCTGAGGGGACACCCGTAAGGGATCATATCATCAAAATGATGACTTACTTGAACGAGATACAAATCCTTGGGGCTAAAATCGATGGGGAAACCCAGGTCGATATCATTCTCCAAATATTGCCTAAAAGTTTTGAGCAGTTTCGCTTGAACTACAACATGAACAAAAGGGTTTATTTGTTGGCGGAACTTCTGACAGAACTTCAAGCAGCAGAAGGGTTATTTCATCAAAGTTCTTAAATTCACATTGCTGAAAATGTTTCTGCTTCTAAACCGAAAGGTAGAAAGAAGAAAAAGAAACAAGTTGATTCAACAAAGAAAGTGAATCGATCTCTAAGGACTAGACCGAAAGCAGGTGTGAAGAAGCCGAAGGGCAAGTGCTTCACATGCAAGTAGTCTGGACATTGGAAGGTTGACTGTCCTCGTAAAAAAGAGAACAATAAAGGTATATCTTATTCTCTAGTAGTTGAAACATGTTTAGTGGTGTTATCTACCGGTACCTGGTGTAGATACGGGAGCCACTGATCATGTCTGTAATTCAGTGTAGGGGTTCCAGGAAACTCGACGACTACATGAAGGGGAGATTACCATCCACATGGGCAATGCTACAAGAGTGGCGGTTGTTGCAGTGGGAGATGTTTATTTGTCTTTTGATAGGAATAAAACATTGATTATGAGAAATTGTCTTTATGCACCAAGTTTTAGAAAGAACTTAATTTCAGTTTCTAAAATTTTTATGGATGGATATTCTGTTTCTTTTGATGACAAAATAGTTGTCAAGAAAAATAGGGAAGTTATTTGTTCTGGTACATTGGTTGACAATTTGTATACTCTAAACCCAATAACCCCCATGATGCAACAAATGAAAATTAATAACACATCTTTTAATTTTAATAAGAGGAAGCAACCTTCGGAAATAAACCAAACATATCTTTGGCATCTAAGGCTCGGTCATTTTAACTTAAGTAGGATTCAAGGTTAATAGCTGATGGACCTTTGGGTTCATTAGTGGTGGAAAATTTTCCAACTTGTGAATCTTGCTTGGAAGAAAAAATGACCAAGACACCTTTTAAGGCCAAGGGGTATAAAGCCAAAGATGTATTGGAATTGGTTCATTCTAATTTGTGTGGACCTATGACTATCCATGAAAGAGGTGATTTTGATTATTTTGTCTCTTTTATAGATGACTATTCGAGATACGGGTATATTTACTTGATGTGCCGCAAGTCTGAGTGCTTTGATAAGTTCAAAGAGTACAAGGCTGATGTGGAGAAACGTCATGGTAAAAGTATCAAGACACTACAGTCTGATCATGGTGGCGAGTACCTCTTAGGAGAGTTTAGGAGTTACTTATCAGAGGTCGGGATTCAATTACAACTGTCTGGACCTGGTACACCCTAACAGAATGGTGTGACAGAACGAAGGAATATGACTCTTATGAAAATGGTTAGATCAATGATGAGTTATTCAGAATTACCAAATTCATTTTGGGGATATGCTCTGGAAATGACAGTATACATTCTAAACTTGGTACCTTCTAAGTCAGTACTCTCTACTCCCACAGAATTGTGGAATGGGCGTAAGCCTATCTAAAACATATTCGGATTTGGGGTAGTCCAACACATGTGCTGAAGGGAGACCTTAGAAGTTGGAATCACGTACAGAAGTTCGCTTGTTTGTGGGTTATCCTAAAGGAATGAAAGACGGTTTATTTTATAGTCCTAAAGATCAGAAGGTCATTGTTAGCACCAATACCCGATTTTTAGAAGAGTATTATGTAATGAACCACAAGCCCATGAATAAAATTATTCTTGAAGAAATAAGAGAAGATACGTTTACCTTAGTACCAACGATATAAGATGAGATACCACAAGAAACTGCAACACGTGTCACAAATGATGCATAATTACAAGCAGTGCCACGTCGTAGTGGGAGGGTTGTTCAGCAACCTAATGGATTCATGTTTTTGGGAGAGTCTTCGGACTTGATCCCTAGTAAACATGAACCTGATTCCTGCATATATGATGAAGTACTTCAAGATAAAGATGCAGTATATTGGCAAAGTGCAATGAACTCTGAAATCGAATTTATGTATTCTAATAAAGTTTGGGAGCTAGTAGAACCACCAAATGGTATAAAAGACATTGGATGTAAGTGAGTCTACAAAAGGAAAAGAGGGGCAGACGAGAAGGTGGAAACCTTTAAAGTGAGGCTTGTTGCGAAAGGGTATACTCAGAAAGAGGAAATCGATTATGAGGAAACTTTTTCATCGGTAGTCATGCTTACATTTATCCGGATTCTTTTATCTTTTGCTGCTCATATGGATTATGAGATTTGACAAATGGATGTCAAGACAGTTTTCCTTAATGAAAGTCTTGAAGAAAACATCCATATGAAGCAACTAGAGGGATTCATTGCAAAGGGCAAAGAGCATCTCTTATGTAAGCTCAATTGGTCTATTTATGGACTAAAGCAAGCTTCAAGATCTTAGAACATCCGGTTTAATGAAGTGATCCAGTCTTATAGATTTATTCAGTGTCCAGATAAGTCTTATGTATACAAGAAGAGTGGCGGAAACGTGGTGGTATTTCTTGTACTATATGTAGATGATATTTTGCTCATTGGCAACAATGTCAAAGTATTATCATACGTAAGGGTATGGTTGTCTAAACAGTTTGATATGAAGGACTTGAGAGAATGTGGACATATTCTTGCGATCAAAGTAATAAGGGATCGCAAGAAAAAGATGTTATGCTTATTCCAAACTTCATACATTGATACTATCCTATCTCGTTTTAGTATGCAAAACTCCAAGAAATGTTTCTTACCTTTTCGACATGGAATACCTTTATCTAAAGAAATGTCTCCTAAGACACCAAAGAAAATAGAGAAGATGAACGTAGTTCCTTATGCTTCGGCTGTAGGAAGCCTAATGTATGCAATGCTATGTACGAGATCGGATATCTATTTTACCGTGGGCATGGTTAGCAGATATCAAAGTAATACAGGGCAGGGACATTGGACTGCCATAAAACATATATTAAAGTACCTGAAAAGGACTAGAGATTATATGTTAGTTTACCAGACAGATGACTTGCTCCCTGTAGGTTACACGGATTCTGACTTCCAATCAGATAGGGACAATAGTAAGTCAACCTCAGGTTATGTATTTACCTTGGGAGGTGGATCCATAGCATGGAGGAGTGTTAAGCCGAAGTGTGTTTCAGACTCCACCATAGAAGCTGAGTATGTAGCAGCTTCAGAGGTAGCCAAAGAAGCTGTATGACTTAGGAACTTTTTGATGGACTTAGATGTGATTCCTGGTTTGCCCAAAATTATCATAGTTTATTGTGATAATAGTGGTGCAGTAGCAAACTCGAAGGAACCACGAGCCCATAAAATAAGTAAATACATTGAGCACAAGTACCACCTGATACGAGACATCGTAAAGCGAGGAGAAATTATTATCACCAAGATTGCATCAGCAAATAACCTGGCAAACCCTTTCACTAAGGCCCTTCGGGCGAGAGCTTTTGATGGGCATGTTGAGGGGATAGGAATCAGATGTATGGCATCATAGTCTTTTAGTATAAGTGGAAGATTGTTAGAATGTATACTAAAAGTCTAGCTTTTTGTATAAACATTTATTTTAAATAAGAATCACGTTGGTCAAATATCTTCATTTATGTTAAATGTAGTTGTTCATTTAATTTATATTGTAGATAACATGGTGTGTGGTGTCACATAGAAGATCATGTTATCAGTTCCTTATAAATTATAAACAGTAGCTCACGACCAAAATGGATAGGGACAAACCATTGGAACGGTCGTAATGTGATTTAGTATTAGTTTATCTTGACTATAAAATTACACTAGTACACACTGAGTGTATTGAGCAGGACTAATTGAGGTTGTTCTTTTTATACTGATTGCATAAAAGAATAGGACCTCTGTTATTATGGAAGTACGTACACTTAATTTCGATATAATGACAAACACATATATTTAGTATTTATTTCTTTAATTTATCAATGAGTGAGATTTAGTTCATTAAATCAATAGGCTCGATAAGTTGGGAAATAATATTATTTATATGGTGTGTTGTTGATTATAAAAGGAAACTGTGTCCTAGTTATCTAGGTTCATGATGTCCCCATGAGGAGCTCATAAGGATTGTCATGTAAACCCTGCAGGTGGACTTAGTCTGAAAGCTGAGTGGTACTACTTTTGGGGCTAGATGTTAATTCAGTGAGTGTCAGTAACTTATTTAATTAATGTACATTCGATATCTTAAATACAGGGAGATTAACGCATTCATGATAAGAAGGAGCCTATAATATAATTTGGGATTGGTGCAGTAGTTCAATAATAACTTTTTAGTGGTATGAGTTATTATTGATGAACTTGAGTTGGGTGTTCGGGGCGAACACGGGAAGCTCAAGCTCATCGGGAGACCAAAGTCAATTCCTCCTCTAGGTCCCTATTGTAACCTCTTATATATAAAGCCTTATATCCGCCCAAAGCCCAGCTTCTTAGCCTAAGCTAGGGCAGGGCTGGCCAAGCCTTGCTTGCTGTCCAAGCAAGGGGCCGCCCAAGCCAAGCTTGGAGCCCAAGCTAGGGCCGGCCAAGCCTTGCTTGGTGTCTAAGCAAGGGGCTGGCTAAGCCAAGCTTGGAGCCCAAGCTAGGGCCGGCCAAGCCTTGCTTGGTGTCTAAGCAAGGGGCTGGCCAAGCCAAGCTTGGAGCCCAAGCTAGGGCCGGCCAAGCCTTGCTTGGCGCCCAAGCAAGGGGCCGACCACACATAAATTAGAAAAGGAAATTTTATTTTTTTGTTAAATCTTTCCTTTATAGAGATTCATAAAATGGATTTAAAAGAATAATTTTAATTATAAAACTTTCCTTTTTAGATCGGTCACAAAAGAAAATAAAAGGAGTTTTTATCTTGTTAAAATCTTTCCTGTTCTAGAATCCATAAAAGGGATTTAAAAGAGATATTTTAATTATTGAAATCTTTCCTTTTATAGACATCCACAAAAGGATTTAAAAAAGAGATTTTATTTTATAAAACATTCCTTTTATAGCTATCCACAAAAGGGATTTTAAAAGAGAGATTTTATTTTTTTGTTTAAAATCTTTCCTTGTTTGATGAAAAGGGTGTGGCTGACCATGATAGAGGAATAAAAGGAAGTTTTAATTTTGTTTTAAAACTTTCCTTTTTTTGCATTCACCAAGGATTATAAAAGAAGAGGAGGTGGTGCCTTATGGTTTACCACATCTTCTATTTCCTCTTCCTTTTCTTGGTGGCCGACCCTTCATCTTCTTCTTTTCTTCTTCTTCTTTGTGGCCAGTGGCATCAAGCTTGGAGTCCCATTGGTGGTCGGATACTTGGATGTGAAGAAGAAGAGAAAGGAGGTTCTGTAGTTGTGATATCCCTTTGGTGGCCGAAAGCTTGGAAGGAAGAAGAAGGTTTGGGTGGATTTCATCTTGATAGATCGTCATCCACATGACACCCAAGAGAGGAGAGGAATATAATAGAAGATCAAGAGGTTATTAAACTTCAAGGAAAGGTATAACTAATTATTAGTTTCCACTTCATAATTAGTTCATATTCTTTGAATGAATCCTGAAATACCAACACAAGAGGCTATCGATTTTAGGCTATCAGTTTTGTGTTATCGATTTTGTGTTTTGATTTCATGTTTCGATCTTATGCTTCTATTGAGGTCTCTTTAGTTAAACTAAGGGTTACTGTAAAAAGTTTAAACATTGAATTTCTTTAAAAGGCTTTGTCTAGGAAGTGGTGGATAATCTCATACCCAAGAAGGCCTAGTGCCTTGCCATGTTTAACCTAGAAGCCAATCTTTGAAATAAATGTTTAATCATCTTCAGTAATATGGTTTAACTTCTGAAGAACACATCGGTTGAACTTGGCGTAAAAATGTTAAGTTTCGTTTCCAATCCAAGTTTAACTTTTGAAAAGTAACTTGGATTAATAATGTTAAGGATCATTTGCAATCCAAGTTTAACTTTAGTAGAGCATATGGATAGCTAGGAAAAGTTTTGTGCTTGTACAAAATTTTGTACAGGGAAATAGAACGGAATCCAGGTGTAGCAACTGTTGGGTTTTTCGGGCCGCGAAAACCGCATTTTCGAGTCGCGGAAACCCCGAATCACCCATGCCACTGGATCTCGTGCGAAGAAAACTTTCGAAAATACGAGTACGAGTTTAAAGCTTCAATCTACAGTAGATCTACAAAGGAAGAAAACATTTTTATACCTTTGAAGCGTGCCTTTCGTGTATCCCGCTCGTCCAAAATGCCGGATCTCTAGACCGTCAAGCGTATGGTCCTCTAGAAATATCCACACGAACAACTTAGGTGGAGAAGACCTAAACAAAGGTGTGCTAGCACCTTGATAGGTCACAGCAAGAGAGGAGAAGAGGGAGAGGGAGAGCTTGAGAGGAAGAAGATGGAATGAATGAGATTAATTCACAAAATGAAAAACATAACATCCCATTCATGTGGCCGGCCACATTAAGATGGTGAGTAACTCCCATGGAATGCCAAGAGTCACAACTCTTGGTAACTCCCATGAGGTGGCATCCCACTTAAGCATCCATGATGATGTGGAGCATCATCATTGGCCCACTCAATGCCAACTCACCAATGAGGTGGCATAAAGTCAAGTCAAACTTGACTCTTCATCTTCCTCTCAAGTCAAGTCAAACTTGACTAAATCTCTCGCATGGTTGATCTAATCCAACCATTTAATTCAAGCCAATTTAATATAATGAATCTAATTCATTTAATTAAATTGATTTAATGAGTCATAATCCAAATTAGACTCATTAAACACATGAATCAACTTGAGTCTAACTCAATTAGCCCAATTAGGATTACTCTTAATCCAATTTGATTCATCAAATGAATCTAATCCTCTTGGTTCATCATATGAACCTAATCTCCATCTAATTGTCCTTAGTGTGTGACCCTATAGGTTCTTGTAACGTTGGCAATGCCCCTAAACCCATTTAGGAACATAAATAATGAGCGGTATCTAGCAACACATCATTACTACCCAATGTTACAAGAATGTTGAGATCCAACATCACCTTGTGACTCCTCACAAAATATGACAAGTGTCCTTCTATCCTAGACATCTAGATTGATCAATGTGAGGCATAGACCGTGTCATCCTCTAATCAATATAAATCTTGAACTACAAGTAGACTCACTCGATCAAATGAGCTCAACATCGCATGTTAACTTATTTGGGCATGGCCATGCACTTCGTGGTCTAACTCTATCAAGAATACCAATGTCGCTCCCATCATATGGGAGGGATAGATCCCATCTACATCACTCACATCCCTCTGCATAATTTGCTATATACCCAGTAATCGCCTTTATAGTCCACCCAATTACGGGTGACGTTTGACGAAACCAAAGTACATAACTCCTTATGTAGGGATCTATGGTGACTTCATGTCTAAGGACTAGTAGTCATACTAATAGCCACATGAGAAAGTATATGACACTCATATAACGATCCATGATACTTTCTCATGGCGGGTCATTCAGTATACATTCTCTAATGTATACCCATGTGTCAACTTGATATCTCTATATCCATGACTTGTGAGATCAAGTCATCGAGTTGACCTACATGCTAGTCTTATTGCATTAACATTGTCCCTGAATGTTAATACTCGACTAGGAATGATTAAGAGTTGTGTTCCCTATATCATCTCACTATCAATTCAACTAACCGATTGATATAGGTGAGAACTGTCTACTCAAGGACATTATTATACTTAGTTTATTTGACACCAATACAAGTAAGTATAATAACCAAAATCCAAATGCCTTTATTTATATAGAATATGATACAATAAGTCCAAAATACAATCATCAAATGATTGACTCTAGGGCTCTAGCTAACAATCTCCCACTAGCACTAGTGCCAAACAGTGTAGGCTCTAAGCCCAAATGACCTAGTGTGACCATCATGCTTCTTCTGTGCCAAAGTCTTGGTCAAGGGATCTGCGATGTTAGCCTCTGTAGGTACTCTGCAAATCTTCACATCTCCTCTCTCGATGATCTCTCGAATGAGATGGAAGCGCCGTAGTATGTGTTTGGTCCGCTGGTGTGAGCGAGGTTCCTTCGCCTGTGATATAGCTCCATTGTTGTCACAATAGAGCTCAATAGGGTCAGCAATGCTAGGAACCACCCCAAGTTCAGTGATAAACTTGCGAATCCAAACTGCCTCCTTTGCTGCCTCTGATGCAGCAATATACTCGGCCTCTGTCGTAGAATCAGCTACTGTGTTTTGCTTCCAACTCTTCCAGCTCACAGCACCACCATTAATGCAAAATACGAACCCCGACTGCGATCTATAGTCATCCTGGTCGGTCTGGAAGCTAGCATCACTGTAACCCTTTATAGCTAGCTCATCATTGCCTCCATATATCAAGAAATATTCTTTAGTCCTTCTTAAGTACTTAAGAATATTCTTGACCGCTATCTAGTGACTTTCACCTGGATCTAACTGGTATCTGCTCGTCATGCTCAAAGCATACGAGACATCAGGTCGAGTACATAGCATGGTGTACATGATCGATCCTATGGCTAAGGCATAAGGGATCTGATCCATGCGGTCTCTCTCCTCTCTAGAAGAGGGACCTTGAGTCTTCGAAAGACTCACGCCATGTGACATCGGCAGAAATCTCTTCTTGGAGTTCTGCATGGCAAACCGTAGAAGTACCTTGTCAATGTATGTACTCTGACTTAGGCCAAGCAATCTCTTAGATCTATCTCTATAGATCTATATCCCTAGAATGCGGGATGCCTCACCTAAGTCCTTCATTGAGAAGCAACTCCCTAGCCAGGTCTTGACAGACTGAAGCATAGGGATGTCCTTCCCAATGAGAAGTATGTCATCCACATACAATATGAGGAAGACAACTATATCCCTTACAACCTTCTTGTAGACACAAGGCTCATCTTCGTTATTGATGAAACCAAACTGTTTGATTGCATCATCGAATCGAAGATTCCAGCTCCGAGAAGCTTGCTTTAGTCCATAAATGGACCTATGCAGCTTGCATACTCTGCTAATATGCTGTGGATCTACAAAACCCTCAGGTTGTGTCATGTACACATCCTCGAGCAGGTTTCCATTCAGAAACACGGTTTTGACATCCATCTGCCATATCTCATAGTCATGGTAGGCTGCAATAGCAAGCATGATCCGAATGGACTTAAACATCGCTACTGGAGAAAAGGTTTCATCATACTCAATACCATGAATCTGCTTGAAACCTTTAGCTACCAAGCGACCCTTATAGATAAGTTCATCCATGTCAGTCTTTCTCTTAAAGACCCACTTACACCCAATGGGTTTTATCCCTTCAGGTGGATCAACCAAAGTCCATACTTGGTTGGTGTACATGGATTCTATTTCGGATCTCATGGCCTCTAGCCATTTCTCGGAATCTTGTCTCATCACAGCTTTCTGATAGGTGGTAGGCTCATCCTCTATGAGCCTAACGTCATCATGGTCAGACAAGAGAAATGAGTATCTCTCAGGCTAACGACGTACCCTATCAGACCTGCAAAAAGGTATGTATACTTGAACTGGTTGTTGTTCCTCAACTCCTTGTGGAGCAACATCATCCACAATACTTTGTGGTTCCAGTTCAATTTCCATCGAGACATCAGTGCTATTGTTCGCATCTTGAACTTCTTCAAGATCGAACGCGCTCCCACTAGTCTTTCTAGAAACAAAGTCCCTTTCTAGAAAGACCCCAGTCTTTGCCACAACTACCTTGTGCTGACTGGGAATGTAGAAGTAATATCCCTTAGTTTCCTTGGGATATCCAATAAAGTAGCACTTGTCAGATTTGGGTCCTAATTTGTCTGAGACTTGACGTCTAACGTAAGCCTCACAACCCCAAATCCTCATGAAAGACACCTGGTCATCTCTCCCAGTCCATATCCTATATGGTGTCTTTATCACGGCCTTGGATGGAACTCGGTTAAGAATAAAAGCTGTCATGTCTAGAGCATAGCCCCAAAGGTATGTCGGAAGATCTGTGTGACTCATCATCGATCGTACCATATCTAATAGGGTACGATTCCTCCTTTCGGATACACCATTCCACTGTGGTGTTCCATGTAATGCCCGCCCTTCATTCCCAACCCAAAGGCGGCGCTACGTTCTTATACTACTTACGTGCTTTGGTTATACTATAGCAGCGGAAGAAAAACTTTTAAACTATTCATTTTATTTAAATAAGCATGATATCACAGATGAAATATGCATATATTGATTCTATAACTAATCATATTAATCCGTCCGGATCGTTCTTGCCGAGCCACCACCACACACATCACTATTTGCTCCTCCTGTTGCTCCTCTAGCTCATCCAGCTTCTTTATCTGCGGTACAAGGAAAGTAAGCTGTGAGCACTCATGGCTCAGTAAGTTCCTTTCCTACTCACTAAAACCGAATCATCGTATATTAATATCATGCGTAGTATCATATGCATATAACATACAAGAGTATTATATTCATATCATAATATCACATGGCATTATATCCAATCATCAGGTAATTTAAAGCACATATGTAGGCAATGCATCATGAATTTGAAAACTTATACTTGTAAATACTTGAAATTAATATCATCATCATTGGGGATCCCGGTTTGTACCACATACATCATACGTAGGTCCAAGGTAGCAAGTCTTGAACCCTACCATACATACATACTAGGCCCGAGTCTTACTCCATCGACCTAGGGCATCAGAAGCCCATTACTGACGAGGCCCGAGTCTTATTCCATCGACCCCGGGGCGTTTACGGAGCCCACCCTTGGTACAAACCATACAAAGTAATTTATCATGCATAACTATCATATCATATCCCTAACAATCTTTCATGCATTTCATTTTTCATTCTTCTCATTATGTATAGCATTTCATATGCTATCACATATCATGGCATTCACATAATTTCATTCTTCTCATTATGTATAGCATTTCATATGCTATCACATATCATGACATTTACATACATTTCATTCTTCTCATTATGTATAGCATTTCATATGCTATCACATATCATGGTATTTACATAAATTTCATTCTTCTTATTATGTATAGCATTTCATATGCTATCACATATCATGGCATTTACATAAATTTCATTGCATAACATTTCCTAGGTTTCTTTCTTTCCTTTTTTTTTCTTTTATTTCCTTCACATGGCCGAAACCTACCATTCTTTAGCTAGGTTTTTAAGTAGTCTAAAGCATGAAAACCTAAGTGAGTTTCATGGTAAAATTTACTAAGAAACAAACATATAAATTTAGTTCATGAACAACTTGGCCGAAACATACAAATCTTTTAACATCTTTGTATCCTACCTCATGAGCATGTTTATTTAAATTTAAGGGTATTCCTAACCCTAAACCCCTTCTTGGCCGAAACATATGGGTGGGTTTCCTTTTAGTTCAAACATCTTCTAAGCAAGAAAACTAATTACATGGTCCCTAACATTTCATAGGAAGAACCTTGTACTAGTTGAGTAAAACAATGAATTTCTCTAGCCTCTCAAAAATATTTTTGGCCGAAATTCTAGGGTTGAGTGCTCCTCTTATCAAGCATCATATAGGTATAAAAACATGAAGAAGAATCCTTTTCCATGGCATAGAAAATCTATCATTTAGTGAAAACTAGTTAAACATCACTAGATTTCGAAAGCTCTTCTTAACCGAATTTTCTCATACTTGTTTCTAGGTTTTAAAATCCTCATAAAATCATAAAAACATGTAAAAAGCCTTGTACCACAGGTGAGGGGAAGCTTACCTTCTTCGCTTAAGTTTCCTAGAATTGAGAACTTGCTTGGACCTTTCTTCTTGCTTGCTAGGTTCGGCACCAATGGAGGGAAAGGAGTGGCTAGGTCTTTTGGTGGAGAGGGGAGGAAGAAGAAGCTTCTCCTCTTGTGTTGCTTCGGCAACAACAAGGAAGAAAGAAGAGGGAGGGAGTGAGGAGGAAGAGGAGCTTCCTTCCTCTTGTGTTGCTTGGCAACAAGAAGAAGAGGAGAGGGAGAGGGGGTCTCGGCACAAGAGGGAGGAGGAGAGGGAGAGGAGTGGAGGATGAATTTGAAGTCACCCCTCCATGCCTATTTATACTAAAATGAGGGGAGGAAATTTGACTTGATTCATCCTCCCCATTTATTCCTCTTCTTTATGATAGGAATATTCTAGAGATATGCCTTGTGAGTTCTCTCTTAATCTCTCTCTTTTCTCTCCTTTAATAAAATTTTCTATCTCTCCTCTTACAATATCCTCTCTTATCCCACTTGGTTAATACATGCATGCATCCACAAGAGAACCAAGGTTCAAAACTTGGTTATGTATATTTTTATTTCTTTTTACTTCCTTTTTCTTTTAAGTAAAAAGAATCCTTTCTTATTCTTAACTACTTAATCCTTTCTCTCCTTATCAATAATTCTCCTATCCCCTTTGGTATCCTATACATGTTCCTTACAAGAGGTCCAGGGTTCAATCTCTCTTCTAACATTTTTATTTTCTTTTGTACATAATAATTCATATATTTCCCTATTATGCATTATGCATAAATATTTCATACATGTATTCATATTTCTTCCTTTTGTCTACATTAATTCCATACATTATAAATCATGCATAGATGATTTATATTCTCAACTTTATTTTCTTTCATAATCATCTAAATCCTTCCCATCGTAACATTCAACGTAGACTATCTACATATTCTTTTCATTACATTCGTACTCTCATTGCCCTTACTTTATCTAGGCTTTCTAGGGGTGTTGCATTCCAGGAGGAGTGATTGGGATAGGATCCCACACTCAGCTAAATAGTCACGAAACTCATGGCTAAGGTATTCTCCACCTTGATCTGATAGAAGTATCTTAATACTCTTGTCAAGCTGGTTCTGTACTTCATTCTTGAATTCTTTGAACTTTTCAAAGGATTCAGAATTATGTGTCATCAAGTACACATAACCATATCTACTGAAGTCATCAGTAAATATGATGAAGTACCTATAACCGCCTCTAGCAGCGACATTGAAAGGGTCACATACATCACTATGTATGAGTCCTAACAAATCAGTCGCTCTCTCGCTGTGCCCACTAAAGGGAGTCTTGGTCATCTTACCTCGTAGGCATGACTCGCATACCTCATATGATTCAAAATCAAATGAGTCCTGCATACCATCCTTATGGAGCTGGGATAAGCGCTTGTCATTTATATGACCTAAGTGACAGTGACAGAGGTAGGTTTGGTTCATGTCATTTGACTTGAACCTCTTGGTATTTATGTTATAGATAGGGCTCTCAAGGTCTAGAATATAGAGTCCGTTTATTAGAGGTGCACTATAATAGAACATATCGTTTAAAAAGACGGAACAACATTTGTTCTTTATTGTAAACAAGAAACCTTTCTTGTCTAAACAAGAAACTGATATAATGTTCTTAGTTAATGCAGGCACATAACAACAATCGACTAACTCTAGTACAAGCCCAGAGGGCAGAGATAGAAAGTAAGTCCCTACAGCAACAGCAGCAACTCGTGCTCCATTGCCTACTCGTAGGTCCACCTCGCCCTTTGTCAATGCCCTGCTATTTCTCAGCTCCTGCACATCAGTACAAATGTGAGAAACACATCCAGTACTAATACCCATGATATAGAAATAGATAGATTGACTTCTATAACATATATACCTGAAGTGGAAGTCTCACTTCGCTTCTTCTTAAGATCCTCCAAGTATACCTTGCAGTTCCTCTTCCAGTGTCCGGTCTGACCGCAGTAGAAGCAGGTAGCATCCTTGGCGACCCCTCCTTTAGGCTTCAATGTCTTGCCTTTGCCCTTGGCTTGGGACTTTCCCGTGCCTTTGGGCTTGCCCTTGCCCTTATGTTTCTGAACCATCAGAACAGTGTTGGGCTTCGCCTTCTTAAGGTTTAACATGCTAAGCAGCTCGGGCAGTAGCTTGTCAATCTCGTTCATATTGTAGTTTAGAACGAATTGACTGTAGCTATCCGGCAAGGATTGCAAGATCAGGTCAGTGGCCAGCTCTTGGCCAAGAGGGAACCCCAACCTTTGTAGGTTCTCTATGTACCCAATCATTTTGAGTACATATGGGCCTACTAGAGCCCCGTCTGACATCTTACACTGAAACAGTGCCCTTGAGATCTCAAATCTCTCATGCCTCGCTTGACCTTGATATAGTTGACGAAGATGTTCAACCATATCGTAAGCGCCCATTAACTCGTGTTGCTTCTGAAGCTCAGAGTTCATGGTCACGAGCATTAGACAAGACACATCTAATGCGTTATCTTGATGCTTCTTGAAAGCATCTCGGTCAGCTCACGGGGCAATGGCAGGAGGAGCCTCCGGAATGGGCTGCTCCAGAACGTACAGTTTACGTTCTTGGGTGAGAACTATTCTCAGGTTCCTGTACCAGTCTAGGAAGTTTGCTCCGTTAAGCTTGTCCTTCTCGAGGACAGATCACAGGGAGAAGGTGTTCGTGTTCGACGTCATGGCAATTCTACAACAGAAATAAATACAGAAATAAGTATCATATTCTTAATCATTTAATTAGGCCTTTAACTAAATGATGCTCCCACTGAATTCTATAATTCATGTGGGACAAGATCCACATCATACTAACCCTTGAGTTAACTTTGGCTAATACGCCCAAGACTTAGTATGATCGGTAGGTAACGATTACCAATTACATCTCTATGCAACTCTTGTTTATAGAATCAAAATCCGTATTTATATTAAAACTCGAGTTAGCTTTGGCTAATACGCCCGAGAGTTAATATATATGTGATTTTGACCTAACTTTCCAACCGTTGGAAGAATGCCTATAGTTATACTCGATCCAACCGAGTTAACTAGGAATACTCAATCTAATTGAGTTGTACTCACCCATGCGTTGATAGGCGGGACCAAGATTGTCCCTCCGTACCCTACCAAGATAGTATGTGTTGCTCTGCTTTGGCAGATTCAACAACTACATGCAATCGAGGTAGTAGTAGGTATCACGGCACGGTAGGCATTAGAGTTGACATGACTTAGATCTAATCTAAATGATGATGTGTATCAAATACTTGATTTAGATCTAATCCAATTGTGGGGTGCATCATGTGCACGATTTAGATCTTATCTAATCACTAGGCACTAATTAACTACTTAATTAAACATGCATCATATACATATAAGCAATTAATTAAATTATTTTGTGATTGTGTCATGACCCTACTATGATCTTCTCAAGCCAATGAGAAGATCGGATGGTCAACCTAAGGTCAACAGCTTCTCAAGCTTCTTCCTTTGACCACCTTGTGTTGCTCGCGCCCTCCTCGTAATTCCGTCTCGTGTGGACCTTTCACCGCTTCAAAATTACATTACAATTTTGAAACTCGAGTTACATTCGAGTCTAAATCTAATTTACAACCAGAATAAAAGGAAGGCACGACGCGCAGGTCGCGAAAAATAAAATAAATAAAAATAAGATAAATACAGCACGCACATCACATAACGGCACGCAGGCCGTATTATGAATTACAACACAATTGTCCAATCGAATTGGGTCTTTGGGTCATGACTATCACAAAAATAATATATAATTCAAAATTATATATTTTTCATAATTTTTCTGTAATTTTTCATAATTTTACAGATTTTATGAGTAAATTTTTCCCGGCGGTCCCGATTAGCGATTCGGGTGCAATCGCGGAGCAAAACCCCTTGGGGGATTAGGGGCAGAACCCCTACCCGCGATCTAACCATCGCGAGTTGCTCCTAAGCGATCCAAGAGTGCCTTAGCCCGCTGTCCCAAAAGATTTTGGGTCGAAACATTACTGTTTTGGAAAATTCTTCTCGGTAGTCGAAGCCTACAAGTGCCGAAACACTTGTGCTTCGCTTCTACGACTAAAATATCCATAAAATCATAAAAATTAGGAAATTCACAGAATGTTACAGTATGCATATTTTTCACAAAAATACTAATTTAAACTCGTACTCGCTTCGCACGTGGCTCTGATACCACAGTTGAGTTTTTCGGGCCGCGAAAACCGTATTTTCGCGTCGCGAAAACCCTGAATCACCCATGCCACTGGATCTCGTGCGAAGAAAACTTTTGAAAATATGAGTACGAGTTTAAAGCTTCAATCTACAGTAGATCTACAAAGGAAGAAAACATTTTTATACCTTTGAAGCGTGCCTTTCACGTATCCCGCTCGTCCAAAATGCTGGATCTCTAGACCGTCAAGCGTACGGTCCTCTAGAAGTATCCACACGGACAACATAGGTGGAGAAGACCTAAACAAAGGTGTGCTAGCACCTTGATAGGTCACGGCAAGAGAGGAGAAGAGGGA
Organism: Zingiber officinale; assembly: GCF_018446385.1. Lineage (NCBI taxonomy): Eukaryota > Viridiplantae > Streptophyta > Magnoliopsida > Zingiberales > Zingiberaceae > Zingiber > Zingiber officinale. The sequence continues at coordinate 69,186,349 of NC_055991.1, forward strand.
GAGGGAGAGCTTGAGAGGAAGAAGATGGAATGAATGAGATTAATTCACAAAATGAAAAACATAACATCCCATTCATGTGGCCGGCCACATTAAGATGGTGAGTAACTCCCATGGAATGCCAAGAGTCACAACTCTTGGTAACTCCCATGAGGTGGCATCCCACTTAAGCATCCATGATGATGTGGAGCATCATCATTGGCCCACTAAATGCTAACTCACCAATGAGGTGGTATAAAGTCAAGTCAAACTTGACTCTTCATCTTCCTCTCAAGTCAAGTCAAACTTGACTTAATCTCTCTCATGGTTGATCTAATCCAACCATTTAATTCAAGTCAATTTAATATAATGAATCTAATTCATTTAATTAAATTGATTTAATGAGTCATAATCCAAATTAGGCTCATTAAACACACGAATCAACTTGAGTCTAACTCAATTAACCCAATTAGGATTGCTCTTAATCCAATTTGATTCATCAAATGAATCTAATCCTCTTGGTTCATCATATGAACCTAATCTCCATCTAATTGTCCTTAGTGTGTGACCCTATAGGTTCTTGTAACGTTGGCAATTCCCCTAAACCCATTTAGGAACATAAATAATGAGTGGTATCTAGCAACACATCATTACTACCCAATGTTACAAGAATGTTGAGATCCAACATCACCTTGTGACTACTAAATGTGACTCCTCACAAAATATGACAAGTGTCCTTCTATCCTAGACATCTAGATTGATCAATGTGAGGCATAGACCGTGTCATCCTCTAATCAATCTAAATCCTGAACTCCAAGTAGACTCACTCGATCAAATGAGCTCAACATCTCATGTTGACTCATTTGGGCATGGTCATGCACTTCGTGGTCTAACTCTATCAAGAATACCGATGTCGCTCCCATCATATGGGAGGGATAGATCCCATCTACATCACTCACATCCCTCTGCATAATTTGTTATATACCCAATAATCGCCTTTATAGTCCACTCAGTTACGGGTGACGTTTGACGAAACCAAAGTACATAACTCCTTATGTAGGGATCTATGGTGACTTCATGTCTAAGGACTAGTAGTCATACTAATAGCCACATGAGAAAGTATATGACACTCATATAACGATCCATGATACTTTCTCATGGCGGGTCATTCAGTATACATTCTCTAATGTATACCCATGTGTCAACTTGATATCTCTATATCCATGACTTGTGAGATCAAGTCATCGAGTTGACCTACATGCTAGTCTTATTGCATTAACATTGTCCCTGAATGTTAATACTCGACTAAGAATGATTAAGAGTAGTATTCCCTATATCATATCACTATCAGTTCAACTAACCGATTGATATAGGTGAGAACCGTCTACTCAAGGACATTATTATACTTTGTTTATTTGGCACCAATACAAGTAAGTATAATAACCAAAATCAAAATACCTTTATTTATATAGAATATGATACAATAAGTCCAAAATACAATCATCAAATGATTGGCTCTAGGGCTCTAGCTAACAGCAACCAATAAAAACTACCTTGGGGTACCAACAAGCGACACTATCTCCCAGAAGGATCCTAAGAGATACATCAACGATCCCTCTTCTAGGCCGAGCGGGATAACCTTTCGGCTGGAAACTCCTCCGTTCGGTCTGACTCGACTATTCTTCCCTGCTGTTACTTGGTTCAGTGGCTTGTTTCAGCCCAATCGGACTAGCGCTCTGGTCATCCCAGCATCCCTTTGCTCCGTGATTGATGTTGAATGATCTTGGCTATGTGGGCATTTTGCTTGGACCAACCCTTTGCCAACCGAGAGCTTTACGCCCGATCAGCTACTATAGTACAACTCCACTCGGCCTCCCTTTGGTGAGCCTGTTAGTTCTATGACATTGACCTCCTTGACTTTGACCTCCACGTTGGATGCTATCTCTATCCTTTTACCAGCACTTGGTGGGCCCCCCATTTATCTCCGCATCACAATTCTTAAAAGTGGAGAAGTCTAAGTGGGTCATGATTGATCAGACACTTAACAGTTGGAAGTCCAATAGGGAGTTGGCAAAAGCGAAATCCAAGTGGATTATAGTTGACCAAACACATGGTAGTTAGAAGTCCAACAGAGTTGACATGAAAAGTAAAGTCCTAATAGGTAATGGAGAATCGCAAGTTTGACACGATCAAGAATGAAAGTCCAAATAGGTAAAGGAAGATTGGATGTTTGGTAGTGGTGAAGTCTTGGGAAGTCGAGATTGAGCAGATGTTAAGTAGCAATGAAGTCCATATAGATCAAGGTTAACCGAATGTTAGACAATGGTAAAGTCTTGGTAGGTTAAGGTTAAGATTGACCAAATGCTAAGTAATGGCAAAGTTCCAACTGATTAAGGTTAACCGAATGTTAGGCAATAAAGAAGTCTTTGCAGGTTAAGGTCAACCGGATGCTAAGAAATAATCAAGTCCCATTAGGTCAAGGTTGATCAGATGTTAGGCAAAGAAAGTTCCAATAGTTCAAGGTTGACTGGATGTTGATAAAGAAAGTTCTAATAGGTTGAGGTCAATTGGATATTAGGTAAAGCAAGAATTCATCCTTGATAAGGCTGAAATAGAGGTATCAATCAACTGATATAGGCTAGTAATCCACTAATAAGACCCTAAACCCCAAGGTTAAGGGATTTTATTTTTGTATATTAGTTAACTGTTGGGGTATTATAATGAATAAAAAGGTTTTAGATTTAGTTGAAAACTCGACTATTCATCATCAATAGATTAATGGAAACTAGTAGTCGATTGATGATATTATTGAAGTAAACAGAATGTTTAGAACTTGATTGTATTATTTGATTGATGCTGCAACAATCGATTGTTAGGTGTATAGTAGTTAACTAGTGACTTTGATGCTGAACTGGATAAAGCTGTTGGGTAAAGCAACATTAGAGTTTGACCTGAACAATCGACTGATGGTGCTAGCAGTTGATTGTTTGGAGGAAAGCAATCATGATAACAACCCTATAAGAGAGGGTTTCATAGAGGATTTCAAACGCCAGTTCTTGGTGGCATTGAAGGGGTGCATTCCAAACCTTCAAGAAGAAATCCAAAACAACCAAGAGCACTTAAAATAAAGATTTATTATTGTAAAGTATTACATTTGCATTATTCTTATTATGTTTGTATCTTTGTATTTGGTTCTTGTTATTTTATTAAAAATAAAAAATTGTAAGAGGATTTTTTTGCCTTCGTAAGGTATCCAAGAAGGAGAAAGCATAGTTGATGATATCACTAGGATGTTAAGCAGTGAAGTAGGAATCAAACTTTTCAAACTACATAAAATCAAGGTGTCTATGTGTTTGTACTTTCTTTTATATTTTATTTTATATTTTTTGCTGCGCATTAACCTCTTGTAGACAAGCACACGATCAAAATGATGAAATGGCAAATTTCTATTCACCCACTCTAGTGATGTCATCTGTCCCATAAGAAACATCCCTAATCATGTATATCCACCACATAGGTTGAGTTGCAAGTGTCAACTTCTTTGACTTCAATCCTTACGTTGTTTCCTACATATATCCGTTTGTTTCTAGCTAGTACCCAACAATACTCCATGTATATAGCTTTATTATGAGCTATATGGTTCATTGCTCCTGAATCTATAATATATAAAAGATAAGAATCAGCTAACAATACTAAACTAGCAATATAATGCTCATGAAAATAAGTTAAATATGGATCTACCTTTTTTAGCTTAGTACAATCCCGAGTAAAGTGACTATTCTTGCCATAGTTATAGCAAATCAGTTTGCCTTTAGGCTTCTTTCCATACTTCTTCCCTTTCCTCTTAATTGGGTCTTGCCCAACAGTAGTACTAGCTTTTTTTTCCTTTTTCCTTTTCTTTCTTAAACCATCTTTTCTTATTCTTGGATCTATATGCTCCAACAAAACCTTCAGCTACAAAAACTTGTCCTGAAATCCTTGTGGGTTCAATTCCCTCTGCCTTAAGTTCAATATAGCATGATACATCAATGAAAGTCTTGGTATTTTCACTGTGTGTAAGATTCTATTTCATCATTTTCTAAGAATCAGGAAGAGAATGGATAATTGTCTGAACATGTTGTTTATCAGTCAACTCATGACCAATAGTCTTTAGCTCTCGAATCATATTCATCATTTCCCTCAAATGTTGGGCCATGACAATATTCAAACTTTTCTTGTAGCTGTTAAACTTTATTGTCAGTTGACGAAGATTGCTCAAGCTAACTCCATTGTACTTTTCTCTCAGGGAAACCCAAACTACATGAGCTGATGGTAATGACTCATACTCAAATGTCAAGTCATCTACCATTGAACTTATTAATATTCCCTTAGCAGTGTAATCCTTTTTCTTCTATGCCTTATAAGCATCAAGATCACATTTATGCTGTAATGTAGAACCATTTGCAACTTCTTCCATAAACTAATGAATAGTCTCTAGAACTTTTTATTCCTCAATATTGTATCTTGAGATGTCATATTTGTAGTTATCCCCATTAAGTTTCTCTCTCTTATTGAGTTTAGCTATGATGATTTTAGTTGTCATAATTTAACATAAATAAATACATTATTTAGTAATTCAGTATAATTCATGTGTATGTAATTTATGATTAATTCAATATTAATTTGAGTTGGTTTATAAAATTAAATGATAACTATGTTTCTACTTATCATTCATATGATCTAGTCAAATCAACATTGATCAATTATATTACACACATTCCAATAAATGAACTAATCATTAAATTAAACATGAACTAATCATGAAATGAACTAATCATTTTTAAGTTTGTTAACACATAACATAACTTTTCATAAAATAACTCTATTTGTACATAACGATAGAAATTATTACATGACTCGTAAGCTAAATGGACTAATACTATTCATACATAACAGCAGTACAATAACATATTTCTAATAAACTAGATAGACCAACACCACTCTCACTAGGACAAACTCTAGTGCAGTGTTTAATTCAATCCCTTTTAACCTAAACTCATCTAGAGCAAACTCAGATATGTTAGGATCGATGGTCGCGGCTAGAGAGGGGGGGTGTGAATAGCCGACCCCAAATTGCTAGTTTCTTCCTACGATTAGGGTTAACGCAGCGGAAATAACTAAATAGAAACGCAAAAAGGAAAGATCAAACCTCAAACTCGAACTCGACGATGTAACGAGGTTCGGAGATGAAACTCCTACTCCTCGGCGTGTCCGTAAGGTGGACGAAGCCTATCAATCCGTCGGTGGATGAGTCCCCGGAAAACCGGCTAATATAAACTCCTTATGGGTGGAGAAACCTCGCCACAAGAACTTTGCAACAACAATAAGGAGTACAACAATAGAGAAAGCAAACAAGAACAATCGAAATGTAAAACCCTTTGCTTGCCTTCTCATTGTCGATTGGAATCCTGATGAAGCAGCAACTTCTCGGATCCAAGCTCAACTAGAAAACAAGCAGGAAGCTCACCCGAAGCTTCGGCAGTGAGAGCTCAACAAAGCTCGCAGAAGGAACCAGGAAGAACTTGCAAGAAGCAAGAAGAAGGCCCTGTAGAGTCGCTCGACTCTTTATATAGCTGAACCTGCAAACCTGTGAAGGCAGAAGAAGACACAGAAGATCGAGATCTAGCCGTTGTCACTCACAACGGATAGCCCAACCCGATCGGTCCACATCCCCGATCGGTCTTGGGACCGATCAGCAGGAAGCCCGATCGGTCCGATCGGTCCAGAAGACCGATCGGTCCCGGGACCGATCAGGATGTCCCTTCCTTTTCTCCCGAACTTCTTGCCTTCGATCGTTGTTTCTTGATCGGTCCGCACCGATCGATAACACTCAAGAGGCTACTGTTTGTTACCGATCGGTCACCGCACCGATCCGATACTCAGTTTATCAATGGATCGATCCACCGATCGATCCAGAGCTTGGTTTTTGCCCAAACCAAGTCCCAAACCAACATCCGGTCAACCTTGACCTGTTGGTACATCATGCTTAGCATCCGGTCACCCTTGACTGCTAAGACTCCCCACCAAGTGTCCGGTCAACCTTTGACCCACTTGGACTTTTCTCTTCGTGTCAAGTATCGGTCACTCCCTTGACCTACTTGACCTTCTCAACACCAGATGTCCGATCACCCTTGATCCATCCGGATTTTCCCTGCCAGCTTCACTCACTAGGACATTCACCTAACTTCACTCACTAGGGTTTCACCGCTTCACTCACCAGATTTCCAATCTACCCGCCACTCACCGTGACTTTCCAACCGCGGCTTCACTCACTGTGACTTTCCCACCGCCTCGGCTTCACTCACCAGACTTATCCGCTCCGCCTCGCTTCACTCACGACTTTCCACATCCGGTCCAGACCGAGCTATCGAGCCCTCTCGACCCCGGAGAACGAGCCACCGAGCCCTCCAACTTCCATCCGGTCTAGAGAACGAGCTCCCGAGCCCTCTCGACCAGTCCGGAGAACGAGCCACCGAGCCCTCTCGACTTCCCATGTGCCAAGCTTCCATACTTGGACTTCTCCGTGCCAAGTCTCCTTGGACTTTTCCCGTGCCAAGCTCCCTGCTTGGACTTTTCACCATGCCAAACTCCCTGCTTGGACTTTTCCCATGCCAAGCTCCCTGCTTGGACTTTTCCCGTGCCAAGCTCCCTGCTTGGACTTTTCCGAGTCAGGTCAACTCACCTCGGGTCAACCAGGTCAACCTTGACCACGGGTTGCACCCACAATCTCCCAAGCTTGTATCCTTGTAAAACATCAAGATACAACTTTTCTGTTCACGTCAAACATTGTCAAACATAACTCGTCAAACATCAAAACACAACTCGAGTCAAGTCAACTCGAGTCTGGTCAACCAGGTCAACCTTGTCCTAAGGTTGCACCAACAATCTCCTCCTTTTTGATGTTTGACAAAACTCATAATCAAACCCATAATCAAGTTAGGTTAACCCGATAACCTAACTTAGGTTTTCCAATGTTCTTCCCTGAACATTCTCTAGACATTCTCCATTCTCCTTTCTACTCTCCCCCTTTTTGACATACATCAAAAAGAGTGAATCAAGGTCAAGAGTTTCTTCCTAATGAAAGTCTCATACCTTTCATTGAAACTCTTAATTTCCCCCTTGATACTAAGGTCCAACAATTAACTTAGTGATAATCCCATATCACTCAAGTCTTTAGGAGTAAAAACTCCCCCTAAAAGTCAACTCCCCTTGACTAATAGGTAAAATTCCCCCTAAAGGTCAACTCCCCCTTAACCATTGCACCAACAATGTCTTGGAGAGTTTCAAACCTTTAGAAATCCAAAACACCAACTTCATTGCAGAAATTTCAGACAGCACAGTCGAAACTGGCACGCCCTGATCGGTCACCCTGGATCGGTCACAGTGACCGATCCACAACTGCCTGGACCGATCAGACTCCCTTCTGATAGGTCCACAGCCTCTGATATCAGTTTCTGAATTTCCTTCCGAAATTCAGAAACCCCTACAAAATTCCATAAAATTCCAGAAATTATAAAACTTTGAGGATACATTTCTCATAACATATACTATCAAGGAAAAATAGTTTTCTATGAAAATAACTTCCATTTTTCAATCTTGATACAAAGTTCAAAAGTCTTTGAAATAGCTCAAAGTTAACTCATCTTTGTATCACCTTGTTCAATGATGAATGCTATCACTAGAAAAGCTTCATCAAGGTTTTTCAAATTAATTTTGAAATGATTTTAAACCATTTAATTTAGGACCACAATCTTAGGGCTAAATGTACATGACTTGTACACAGGCTTTCCCTATGATCCCCATTTAGAATTAGGTTCATCTAGGTACAAGAACCATGCACCTTGATCCTAACTCATCATCCTAATATCTCACACACATCTAAGGTGTATCAAACACATCCAACTCAATTTTGATGTGAGATATGAGTTTAGGTCATCTTAGGCTAAGTTCTGATGCATTTTCTAAACAACAATTTGATCTCCATATCAAATTGTATTTCTTATCCTTAAATCAAGTTAATTGATCATTAATGCACAAGATGATGACATGGCATTTATATCATAAATGGAAACATGTGCCAATGTCATGATGTCATGGCATAAAGTATGAAACTTAAATAAAGCATGACATTTAACTAACCTAAGCATTATCATGACATTTTAAATTATCATAAAATAAATATGATGTCATGACATGGCATATGGAAAACAATACATGGCAAATAATATATAAAGGTATAGAAAATACCTAATTCTAGCCTTAGTTGCAATTTTTGATAATTTTGATCATTTTGCCATAAATTTTATATTCCTAAGTGTAATAGACCTAAAATCACATACCAAGGATGTTTAAATCACTATGTGCCAATTAAATTGACCTAAGAGAACTCCTCAAATGTGATTGGCACATCCTAATCACCTTAGGAATAATTTTCAATTTCATTTTCAAGGCTTGATTGCACCTTGAAAATTCCTAAAGTGCCACATTTTGCCATGATTAGGTTAACTACCTATTCAAGTAAGGTTGGCACACCCTAACTCATCTAGCGTGATGGAATCACGCTCCTAGAAACCCAATACCTATTGGAGCTCATTGGGTTCACTAAGTATTCACTAGGGATGACTTCCCTAGCAACCTTTCTAATGACCCTCCTAGGCTTTGAAGCCTTGGTCATTTGGGACTCATCAAGATCAACTCTAGGGGTGACTCCCCTTGTGACCTTGGTGATGGTCTTCCTAGCCCTAGATTTTGTTCCATAATCGAATGGAATATTGTGATAAGTGGGCTTGACCATTTGGGACTTAGGTTTGTGACCCAAACCTCTCTTGTCCTTTGTCTTTGGTTTTTGACCCTTAGACCCTAGAGTTGATTTCTCCAAATTCTTAAGGGTCTTTTCTAAAGTGTCAAGTCTTGACCTCAAGACTTGATTCTCCTTTTCTAATACCTCAAGTTTTAATTTGTCATTGTTCTTTGAGGTACTCCTAGGCATATGTCTAGTAGTTTTGGGATTTCTACCTAGGTTCTCCTTAGCCTTAGATGGGTTAATTCTAGGGTTGGCTTTCCTAGTGTTATCCTTATCTAGGCTCACATGTTTGGCACCTAAGCATGTGTATCGATTTCTAATGTTATCATGCTTACCATTATTAACAATAGCAATAAGGCTACTAGCATGTGTCTTATTATTATTGCAATAATGTGCCTTAGAGATTACCTTAGGGTTTGCCTTAGCTCCCCCTATCGATGTGCTCGTCTTCTTGTCCTTGTGAGGTTGCCTCCCCCTCGGACATTGGCTCCGATAATGTCCCCTTCGCTTGCATTGGAAGCACACCACGTGCTTCTTGCTCTTGCGTATCGGGACTCCGGCTTCCTTGACCTTTGGCGCCGGTGGAGACTTTCTAATCCTCTTTGGACACTTACTCTTGTAGTGCCCAAATTCCCTACACTCAAAGCACATTATGTGTAATTTGCTAGAAATTAAAATGCTTGAGTTACCTAGGTTTGAGGATGGATGAAAGCTCTCTTCTTCATCCCTTCCGGAGGTAGACGCTTCTTCTTCTTCTTGCTCCAAACTTGAAGAAGAACTCTCCTCCTCTTCATCCTTAGATGTTGAGTAGCCCTCAACTTCTAATTCAACACTTCCATGATGTGAGCTACTTGGCTCACTTGACTCCTCTTCATGGCTTGAATTGGAGCTCTCCTCATGGAACTTCGCCAAGTTGTTCCACAACTCCTTGGCATCGTTATATGCACCTATCCTACACAAAACATCATTAGGTAAAGAAAATTCAAAAATTTTCAATACCTCATCGTTGACTAGGGATTGGTGGACTTGTTCCTTGGTCCACTTCTTCTTCTCTAGAGTTTCTCCTTTCTTGTCCATCGGAGGCTTGAAACCTAATTGAACACAACTCCAATTTTCAAGGTTAGTCATAAGAAAATACCTCATTCTTACCTTCCAATACGCGAAGTCGTCGCGATCGTAGAAGGGTGGAATCGTGATGTCCTCTCCGAGTTGATCCATCTCTAACTTGTGCTCCCTCGGGTGTTAATCCGGCGAAGAGCGACCTCGCTCTGATACCACTTGTTAGGATCGATGGTCGCGGCTAGAGAGGGGGGTGTGAATAGCCGACCCCAAATTGCTCGTTTCTTCCTACGATTAGGGTTAGCGCAGCGGAAATAACTAAATAGAAACGCAAAAAGGAAAGATCAAACCTCAAACTCGAACTCGACGATGTAACGAGGTTCGGAGATGAAACTCCTACTCCTCGGCGTGTCCGTAAGGTGGACGAAGCCTATCAATCCGTCGGTGGATAAGTCCCCGGAAAATCGACTAATATAAACTCCTTATGGGTGGAGAAACCTCGCCACAAGAACTTTGCAACAGCAATAAGGAGCACAACAGTAGAGAAAGCAAACAAGAACAATCGAAATGTAAAACCCTTTGCTTGCCTTCTCGTTGTCGACTGGAATCTTGATGAAGCAGCAACTTCTCGGATCCAAGCTCAGCTAGAAAACCAGCAGGAAGCTCACCCGAAGCTTCGGCAGTGAGAGCTCAACAAAGCTCGCAGAAGGAACTAGGAAGAACTTGCAAGAAGCAAGAAGAAGGCCCTGTAGAGTCGCTCGACTCTTTATATAGCTGAACCTGCAAACCTGTGAAGGCAGAAGAAGACACAGAAGATCGAGATCTAGCCGTTGTCACTCACAACGGCTAGTCCTGGACCGATCAGGCTCCAACCTGATCGGTCCACACTGTCCCTGATCGGTCTTGGGGACCGATCAGGCTATGTCCTGATCGGTCCAGGAAGACCCTGATCGGTCCTGGGGACCGATCAGCATGCATGTCCCTTCCTTTCCTCCCGAACTTCTTGCCTTCTGATCGTTGTTTCCTGATCGGTCTGCAGACCGATCAGATAACACTCAGTAGGCTACTGTTTGGTTACTGATCGGTCACCAGACCGATCCAGATACCCAGTGTATCACTGGATCGATCCACTGATCGATCCAGAGCTTGGTTTTTGCCCAAACCAAGTCCCAAACCTTCCAAACCAGCATCCGGTCAACCTTGACTTGTTGGTACATCATGCTTAGCATCCGGTCACTCCCTTGACCTGCTAAGACTCCCCACCAAGTGTCCGGTCAATCCCTTTGACCCACTTGGACTTTTCTCTTCGTGTCAAGTATCCGGTCACTCCCTTGACCTACTTGACCTTCTCAACACCAGATGTCCGATCACCCTTGATCCATCTGGATTTTCCCTTGCCCGGCTTCACTCACCAGGACTTTCACCTAACTTCACTCACTAGGGTTTTCACCTGGCTTCACTCACCAGGATAGCCAATCTACCCGGCTTCACTCACCAGGACTTTCCAACTGCCTGGCTTCACTCACCAGGACTTTCCCACTGCCTAGCTTCACTCACCAGGACTTATCCGTCTGCCTGGCTTCACTCACCAGGATTTTCCACATCCGGTCCAGAGACCGAGCTACTGAGCCCTCTTTGACCACAGTTCAGAGAACGAGCTACCGAGCCCTCTCCGACTTCCATCCGGTCCAGAGAACGAGCTCCCGAGCCCTCTCTGACCACAGTCCGGAGAACGAGCTTACCGAGCCCTCTCCGACTTCCCATGTGCCAAGCTTCCATACTTGGACTTCTCCGTGCCAAGTCTCCATACTTGGACTTTTCCCGTGCCAAGCTCCTTGCTTGGACTTTTCACCATGCCAAACTCCCTGCTTGGACTTTTCCCATGCCAAGCTCCCTACTTGGACTTTTCCCGTGCCAAGCTCCCTGCTTGGACTTTTCCGAGTCAGGCCAACTCACCTCGGGTCAACCAGGTCAACCTTGACCACGGGTTGCACCCATAATCTCCCAAGTTTGTATCCTTGTAAAACATCAAGATATAACTTTTCTGTTCACGTCAAACATTGTCAAACATAACTCGTCAAACATCAAAACACAACTCGAGTCAAGTCAACTCGAGTCTGGTCAACCAGGTCAACCTTGACCTAAGGTTGCACCAACAAGATAGACCAACTTTAGAATTTTTCAATTGGTCTATAATCAAATTTTCTTCTGAATCATCCTCAGATTCTCTAGGATCCTCCTCAAATTCAGGATCTTTCTCTAGATCCTCCTCCAGATCTTTCGGATCCTCCTTTGCATACTCATGGTGAAGTAGCTCCACAAACAATTCTGCATATGAGATGTGTCCATCAAAGTGCCCCATATATGGTGTGCTACCACCATAGGATACCCTGACAATGATTGAATCATGGCCCAGGTTTATAATTATCCATGACTGGAAACTCTTCTCTCTCGAGATTCCGGAACAACCAATCAAGCGGTCCAATATGTCCTCTGACCCCTAAAAATGGGTCATACTTGATCTCCTGAATTTCCTTCCATAGCTCATTCTGTTGCACATCACGACAAGTCATCGTACATATCATTCGTGGCATTTGGAATTAAAAATAATAATGTCAGTATAAAGCTAACAAACCAGTAACAAAATCGATTCATTTCAATTCTCACATATGCATAAACAAATATACAGAATCCATAAGTAAATAAGAAAATCTAATTTTCTTTATTTGAGGAGCTCTAGTAGACTGACATATAGGACTAGTCGATTAGGAAACTAAACCCTGAACTTTGTCCATTGTCCATATTAGAATTAATCTAATTAGACAGGAATTTTCTGTACATATTTTCTATTATTGTTTAATCTAAGCTCGTCAAAGTCAATCTCAGACTTGTTGACTAAACTCATGTATACTGAATTAAGTCTAACGTATTAGAATAAATCTAATGCATTTGATTAATTTGACCCAATAGAATAAATTTGATTATTTTATCAACTCTGATCCAAGTCTAATTAGTTCAAACATGCAGTGAGCCATTAATCCTAATTAATTGAACCTTAAATCATTAAGTCTCATTTCAATTAATTTCAACATGCATGCATTAAAAAAATATGCCAACAACATTAAAAAAATGTTTCTGTTTGTTAAACACGAGACCTAATATGCTTTGTTTCTTTTATAGAGCGTCACCCACCGCCAAACAATCACCACCTCATGCCACACGCCGCACGTCGTATGTTGCACACCGCATGCCGCCTCAACCTCCATCGCGACGAACGCACCAACTATAGCGGCTGCTCATTGTTGACCTCTTGACGTGGTCACCAACGCTCTCTGGCCATAAAAATCGATCACTAGCAGCGTCCGTGACGGTTCAATGACTGAGAGAACCTGACTTGATGTGGCTCTGCCACTAGCATCCTTTTGATGTCACACGATTATCGATTCCTCTATCGTGACACAATCGCTGACGACAGGAGCACAGGAGAGCATTGGCCATGGATCACAACAAGGTCTTTGGCTTGGGGACGGTGATAGATCACGACAAGTTCTCAATCTTTAAAAGCATCTTTTGTTCTTTGATGAATATTACAACAAATATGATTTTTTTGAACGCATCATCAACGACCTACAATTAAAATATACTTTTAATAATAATTTTTACGACGCACTTAATTATGTACATTACGGGATAATATAATATTTATACAAATAATGACATACATAAAAAATATATTGTTAATAAATTTTTCAACGATGTATAAAATATACTATTAAAATTTGATATTAATAACGTACAAAGTACATTGTTAATATTATTATATTTATATTATTGACGACGTACAAAAAAATTAGTTCAAATCTTCTGTCTCCATTTCTTTTTATCCCCGTGTCTCACTGATGATCAGATGGGTCAGATTACATCTCAAGGATGCTTTGCACATCACAAGGATATTGTACACATCTTAAAGATACCATGATACATTGAGATGTAATCTGATTCGTCCGATCAACAATAAAATATAGAGACATAAAAAAACGAGGACAGAGGATCTGAACTAACAAAAAAAAAAAAAAATACATGTTACCAATAGGTATTATTAAAATATTTAACATCATACGCTTGCATACTGTAATAATCTTTAAAAATTTATAAATTTTTTAATTCCCTAAATCATTCACAAAACCTCAAAAAAACTTCGATTCTCCATTTCTCCTAACACTCGTAAACCCTCTTCCGTCAAAAAGCCTCACAACAAAAACTGTTTTCGCGAAAACCCTCTTCTCTACACCCTCACTGTGACCTTTTTCTCTACACCCTCTTCTCCATGAATACCAAATCCATGAAAACCATTTTCTCTACAGCCTCTTCTCCTTGGATCTGGACATCCGAGCACAACACTCTTGGTACCAGAGCGTCTGCGCTCTCAACAAGGTGCAGTCCGCCCTCGAGCGATGGGCGCGAGGACCTACATCCCGAAAGCTCCCCCTCCATACTCTCCTCATCGTGGGGTAGTGAAACCTCCTCTGCAAAGAGGATGGCAGTGGGCGATTGGGATCCGGAGCCACCGCCTATGGCGACGATGGTCATCGGCGGATGCCCGATTTGCTTCCTCTTTGTGTTTATCTCAATGGCGGCGCAGTGATGCCCTAGGTGTGGCACACACGTGCCTAGAAGGTTCTTTCAATTTGATGCGTTGGGAGTTTGGCAAAATTTCTGTGAAAGGCTTGAAAGTGAGTACAGGTGTAATATTGGAGGTTTTTTGGATTGATGTGGCATCAAAATCAAGCATGTTGTTTGGCACATTGTCGCTTTCTTAGATTGCAGATTTATATTGGAGGTTTACTTTGTGTTTATAATGGTATTTTTTACATGCTCAATGGGAAAGAATGTATGTTGTCTGATGGTTTTCTTATGGATTGGGATTTCCTTGAGATGTTTGCTGGACTTTCTATTTCATGGAGGTTTTGTATTGGAGGTTTTCATTGTGCTTATATTGATATTTTTGTTGGTATTTTTGAGCCGCAAAAATTATTTTTTGTGTTACGGAAATCCCGAAATCTCATGCCACCGGATCCGTGCGAATATTAAATTTCCATGTACGTGTTTTCTAATCCTAGATCTACTTTAGATTTACATGTTTAGAAGTTTATACCCTTTGATGTGAAGCCCTTCGCTTATCCCTCTCGTCCAACAAGATGTCGGTTCTCAAGGGTGTCAAGTGAACACCCCCCTCTATGTGTATCCACACGAATAATTAGGTGGAGAAGAAACCTTAGAGTGTGCTAGCGCTCTTTGAGGGTTTCGGCCAAGGAGGAGGAGAGAGAGAGAAGAAGAAGCAAGGAGGAATAATGATTGATTATGAAAATAAAAGTAAAAATGGCATAAGTATTTTCATCTAATGAAAATACTTAATGCTCATTAACATTATTAATGAGCCTCATTAATGAGCCTTGATGAGTATTTAATATTCTTCATTAAATGATCATTTTGAAACTCATTTGAAATTTGAATTTAAAATTCAAATTGAATTTCATTTATCATTGAATTCAAAATTCAATGAATATCATCATTAAGCTTCACTTGAGTCTAACTCAAGTCTAGCCTCACTTGAGTCTAACTCAAGTCTAGCCTCATTTGAGTCTAACTCAAGTCTAATCTCACTTGAGTCTAACTCAAGTCTAACTCAAT
The DNA here is from genome assembly GCF_018446385.1 of Zingiber officinale. Classification (NCBI taxonomy): domain Eukaryota; kingdom Viridiplantae; phylum Streptophyta; class Magnoliopsida; order Zingiberales; family Zingiberaceae; genus Zingiber; species Zingiber officinale. The sequence goes on from NC_055991.1 coordinate 69,201,917, forward strand.
CGAGTCTTAATTAATCTAATTTGGATTACTCTTAATTCAATTGATTCATCACATGAACCTAATCCTCTTGGTTCATAATATGAACCAAATCTCCATCTAATTGCCCTTTCTGTGTGACCCTATAGGTTCTTGTAACGTTGGCAATGCTCTTAAACTCATTTAGAAGCATAAGTAATAATCGGTATCTAGCAACACATCATTACTACCCAAGTTACAAGAATGTTGAGATCCAACATCATCTTGTGACTACTAATTGTGACTCTTCATAATATATGACAAGTGTCCTTCTATCCTTGACATCTAGATTGATCAATTTGAGGTATAGACCATGTCATCCTCTAATCAATCTAAATCTTGAACTCCAAGTAGACTCACTATAATCAAATGAGCTTAATATCTCATATTGATTCATTTAGGCATGTCCATGCACTTAGTGGTCTCACTCTATCAAGAATAACGATGTCACTCCCGTTATATAGGAGGGATAGATCCCATCTACATCACTTATATCTCTCCGCATAATTTGTTACATACCCAGTAATCGCCTTCATAGTCCACCCATTTACTGGTGACGTTTAGCGAAGCCAAAGTGTGTAACTCCTTATATAGGGAACCATGGTGACTTCAGGTACAAGGACTAATAGTCATACTAATAGCCACATGAAAAAGTATATGACACTCATATAACGATCCATGATACTTTCTCATGGCGGGTCATTCAGTATACATTCTCCAATGCATACTCATGTGTCAACTTGATATTCCTATATCCATGACTTGTGAGATCAAGTCATCGAGTTGACCTACATGCTAGTCTCATCGCATTAACATTGTCCCTGAATGTTAATTCTTGACTAGGAATGATTAAGAGTAGTGTTCTCTATATCATCTCACTATCGATTCAACCAATCGATTGATATAGATAAGAACCTTCTACTCAAGGACACTATTATATTAAGTTATTTGACACAAATACAAGTAAGTATAATAACCAAAACAAATGCCTTTATATACATAAAAATATGATACAATGAGTCCATACAACAATCATCATATGATTGACTCTAGGGCTCTAACTAACAATCTCCCACTAGCATTAGTGTCAATCAGTGTAGACTCTAAGGCCCAATGACCTAGTGTGACTATCATGCTTTCTCTGTGCCAAAGCCTTGGTCAAGGGATCTGCGACGTTAGTTTCTGTGGGTACTCTGCAAATCTTCACATCTCCTCTATCGATGATCTCTCGAATGAAATGGAAGCGTCGTAGTATGTGTTTGGTCCGCTGGTGTGAGCGAGGTTCCTTAGCCCGCGCAATTGCTCCATTGTTGCCACAATAGAGCTCAATAGGATCTGCTATGCTAGGAACATCCCCAAGCTCAGTAATGAACTTGCGGATCCAAACTGCCTCCTTTGTTGCTTCTGATGCAGCAATATACTCGGCCTCTGTTGTAGAATCAGGGACTGTGTCCTGATTCGAACTCTTCTAGCTCACAGTACCACCATTTATGCAAAACACGAACCCAGACTGCGATCGATAATCATCCTGGTCAGTTTGGAAGCTAGCATCACTTTAACCCTTTATAGCTAGCTCGTCATCGCCTCCATATATCAAGAAATATTCTTTAGTCCTTCTCAAGTACTTAAGAATATTCTTGACCGCTATCCAGTGACTTTCACCTGGTTCTGACTGGTATCTGCTCGTCATGCTCAAAGCATACGAGACATCAGGACGAGTACATAGCATGACGTACATGATAGATCCTATGGCTGAAGCATAAGGAATCTGATCCATGCGGTCTCTCTCCTCTCTAGAAGAGGGACTTTGAGTCTTCGAAAGACTCACACCATGTGACATCGGCAGAAATCCCTTCTTGGAGTTCTGCATGACAAACCGTCGTAGTACCTTGTTAATATATGTACTCTGACTTAGGCCAAGCACTCTCTTAGATCTATCTCTATAGATCTGTATGCCTAGAATATGAGCTGCTTCACCTAAGTCCTTCATTGAGAAACAATTCCCTAGCCAAGTCTTTACAGACTACAGCAAAGGGATGTCGTTCCCAATGAGTAGTATGTCATCCACATACAATACAAGGAAGACAACTGTGCTCCCAACAACCTTCTTGTAGATACAATGTTCATCTTCATTCTTGATGAAACCAAACTATTTGATCGCATCATCGAATCGAAGATTCCAGCTTCGAGACGATTGCTTTAGTCCATAAATGGACTTATGCAGCTTGCATACTCTGCCAGTATGCTGTGGATCTATAAAATTCTCAGGTTGTGTCATGTATACATCCTTGAGCAGACTTGCATTCAGAAATACAGTTTTGACATCCATCTGCCAGATCTCATAATCGTGGTATGCTGTAATAGCAAGGATGATCTGAATGGATTTAAACATTGCTACTAGAGAAAATCTTTCATCATAGTCAATACCATGAATTTGCTTGAAACCTTTTGCTACTAGACGACCCTTATATATAAATCCATCCATGTCAGTCTTTCTCTTAAAGACCCACTTACACCCAATGGGTTTAACGCCTTCAGGTGGATCAACTAAAGTCCATACTTAGTTGGTGTACATGGATTCCATTTCGGATCTCATGGCTTCTAGCCATGACTCAGAATCTGGTCTCATCACAGCTTCCTGATAGGAGGTAGGCTCATCCTCAATGAGCACAACGTCATCATGGTCAGACAAGAGAAATGAATATCTCTCAGGCTGATGACGTACCCTATCAGACCTGTGAAGAGGTAGGTCTACTTGAACTGGTTGTTGTTCCTCAACTCCTTATCGAACAACATCATCCACAACACTTTGTGATTACAATTCAACTTCCATCGAGACTTCAGTGCTATGGTTCACATCTTGAACTTTTTCAAGATCGAACATACTCCCACTAGTTTTTTTAGAAACAAAGTCTCTTTTTAGAAATATCTCAGTCTTTGCCACAACTACCTTGTGTTGACTGGGAACGTAGAAGTAATATCCCTTAGTTTCCATGGGATATCCAATAAAATAGCACTTATCGGATTTGGGTCCTAGTTTGTCTGAGACTTGACGTCGAACCTAAGCCTCACAACCCCAAATCCTCATAAAAGACACCTGGACATCTCTCCCAGTCCATATCTTATATGGTGTCTTTATCACAGCCTTGGATGGAACACGGTTGAGTATAAAGACTACTGTGTCCAGAGCATAGCCCCAAAGAGATATAGGAAGATCTGTGTGACTCATCATAGACCGTACCATATATAATAGGGTACGATTCCTCCTTTCGGATACACCATTCCACTGTGGTGTTCCAAGAGGAGTGAGTTGAGATAGAATCCCACACTCAGCTAGATAGTCACGAAACTCATGGCTAAGGTATTCTCCACCTCGATTTGATCGAAGTATCTTAATACTCTTGCCAAGCTGGTTTTGTACTTCATTCTTGAATTCTTTGAACTTTTCAAAGGATTCTGACTTATGTGTCATCAGATACACATAACCATATCTACTGAAGTCATCAGTAAATGTAATGAAGTACCTATAACCTCCTCTGGCAGCGACATTGAAAGGGCCACAAACATCAGTATGTATAAGTCCTAACAAGTCAGTCGCTCTCTCGTTGTGTCCACTAAAGGGAGTCTTGGTCATCTTGTCCAGTAGGCATGACTCGCATGTCTCATATGATTCAAAATCAAATGAGTCCAGCAAACCATCTTTTTGGAGCTGGGATAAGCGTTTGTCATTTATATGACCTAAGCGACAGTGCCAAATATAGGTTTAGTTCATGTCATTTGACTTGAACCTCTTGGTACTTATGTTATAGATAGGGTTCTCTAAGTCTAGAATATAGAGTCCGTTCATCAGCGGTGCACTACAATAGAACATATCATTTAAATAAACTGAACAATATTTGTTCTTTATTATAAATGAAAAACCTTTCTTGTCCAAACAAGAAACTGATATAATGTTCTTAGTAAGAGCAGACACATAACAACAATCATCTAATTCTAGTACAAGTCCAGATGGCAGAGATAGAGAATAAGTCTCTACAGCAACAACAGCAACCCGTGCTCCATTGCCTACGCGTAGGTCCGCCTCACCTTTCGTCAATGCTCTGCTATTTCTTAGCGCCTGCACATTAGTACAAATGTGAGAAGCACATCCGGTATCTAATACCCATGATGTAGAAATAGATAGATTGACTTCTATAACATATATACCTGAAGTGGAAGTCTCACTTCTCTTCTTCTTAAGATCTTCCAGGTAGACTTTGCAGTTCCTCTTCCAGTGCCCGGTCTGACCGCAGTGGAAGCAGGTAGCATCCTTGGCAACCCCTCCTTTAGGTTTCAATGTCTTGCCTTTGCCCTTGGCTTGAGACTTTCCCTTATCTTTAGGCTTGCCCTTGCCCTTATATTTTTGTACCATCAGAATGGAGTTGGGCTTAACCTTCTTAAGGTTGACTTCAGCAGTTCTTAACATGCTAAGCAGCTCGGGCAGTGGCTTGTCAATTTTGTGCATGTTGTAATTCATGACAAATTCACTATAGCTCTCTGGCAAGGACTGCAAGATCAAGTCAGTGGTCATCTTTTGGCCAAGTGGGAATCCCAACCTCTGTAGGTTTTCTATGTACTCAATCATCTCGAGTACATATGGGCCTACAGGAGTCCCATCTTGCATCTTGCACTGAAACAGTGCCTTAGAGAACTCGAATCTCTCGTGCCTAGCTTGCCCTTGATATAGTTGGCGAAGATGTTCAACCATATCATAAGCACCCATCAACTCGTGTTGCTTCTGAAGCTCAGAGTTCATGGTCGCGAGCATGAGACATGACACATTTAATGCGTCATCTTGATGCTTCTTATAAGCATCTCGGTCAGCTCGCGTGGCAGTGGCAGGAGGTGCCTCGGGAATGGGCTGCTCCAGGACGTATAATTTTCGTTCCTGTGTGAGAACTATTCTCAGATTTCTCTACCAGTCCAGGAAGTTAGCTCCATTGAGCTTGTCCTTATCGAGGATAGAACGCAGGGAGAAGGAGTTCATGTTTGACGACATGGCAATCTACAACAGAAAAATACAGAAAAATAAATATCATATTCCACTAATCATTTAATTAGGTCTTTAATTAAACGATGCTCCCACTGAATTATAGAATTTTGTAGAATCAAGTCATGGACGTGGTTAAACCATACTTACTAGATTCTAGCTATAATTCGTGCGGGACAAGATCCACATCATACTACGCCTTGAGTTAGCTTTGGGTAAATCGCCCAAGACTTAGTATGATCGGTAGGTAACTAATTACCAATTACATCTCTATGTAACTCTTGTTTATAGGATCAAGATCTGCATGTATATTAAAACTTGAGTTAGCTTTGGCTAAATCGCCCAAGAGTTAATATAAATGTGATTTTGACCTATCTACCAACCATTGGAAAATGCCTATAGTTAAACCCGATCCAATTGAGTTTAACTAGTTTTACTCAATCTAATTGACTTTGTACTCACCCATGCGTTGATAGGCGGGACCAAGATTGCCCCTCCGCACCCTACCAAGATAATATGCGTTGCTCTGCTTTGGCAGATTCAACAACAACATGTGATCGAGGTAGTGATGGGTATCACGGTATGGTAGACATTTTGAGTTAACGCGATTATGATCTAATCTAATCGTTGATGTATATCATATACGCGATTTAGATCTAATCTAATCGTGGTGCATCATATACGCGATTTAGATCTAATCTAATCGTGGTGACACTAATTAATTACTCTACTCTAGTATGCATCACATACACACACACAAGCAATTAATTAAATTGTGATTAGTCATGGCCCTATTACGATCTTCTCAAGCCAATGAGAAGATCGGACGGTTGACCTAAGGTCAACAGCTTCTCCAAGCTCCTTCCTTTGACCACCATGTGTTGCTCGCACCCTCCTCGTAACTCCTCCTCGAGTGGACCTTCCACAGCTCCATTTTGTACATTACAAAGATGAAACTCGAGTTACATTCGAGTCTAAATTATTTTACAATAGGAAATAAAATAGATAGGCACGACGCGCAGGTCGCGTATCAAATATACAACACGCACAATCACACAAAAATGGCACGCAGGTCATATTATGAATTACAACACATGTATCCAATCCAATTGGGGTTTTTGGGTCATGAATATCACAAATACATACATAATTCTAAATTATGTATTTTATATAAATTTCTGTAATTTTACTAATATTTTTACAATTTTATGAGTTATAATTTCCCAGCGGTCCCGTTTAGCGATTTTCGGGCGCGATCGCAGGACAACGTCCCTTGCGGGGTTAGGGGTAGCGCCCCTACACGTGAAATGAGTCTCATGAGTGTCCTACGACAATCTTATAGCGCCTTAAGCTACTGTCCCAAAACTATTTAGGCGAAACCTTGCCGTTTCGGAAGGTTTTTCTCGGTATACGAAGCCTACAAGTGACCAAGCACTTGTTGCTTCGCATCTCCAAGAAAAATACCCATAAAAACTATAAAAATGTAAATTTACAGATCTGATATTTTTCATAAAAATACAAACTAAAACACGTACACGCTTCGCATGTGGCTCTGATACCACTGTTGGGATTTTCGAGCCGCAAAAACCGCTTTTTACGTTGTGAATACCCCGAAATCCCATGCCACCGGATCTGTGCGAATATTAAATTTTCATGTACGTGTTTTCTAATCCTAGATCTACTTTAGATCTACATGTTTAGGAGTTTATACCTTTGATGCGAAGCCCTTCGCTTATCCCGCTCGTCCAAGAAGATTTAGGATCTCAAGGGTGTCAAGTGAACACCCCTCTATGTGTATCCACACGAACAATTAGGTAGAGAAGAAACCTTAGAGTGTGCTAGCACTCTTTGAGGGTTTCGGCCAAGGAGGAGGAGAGGGAGAGAAGAAGAAGCAAGGAGGAATAATGATCGATAATGAAAATAAGAGTAAAAATGGATTAAGTATTTTCATCTAATGAAAATACTTTATGCTCATTAACTTCATTAATGAGCCTCATTAATGAGCCTTAATGAGTATTTAATATTCTTCATTAAATGACCATTTTGAAACTCATTCAAAATTTGAATCTAAAATTCAAATTAAATTCCATTTATCATTAAATTCAAAATTCAATGAATATCATCATTAAGCCTCACTTGAGTCTAACTCAAGTCTAGTCTCACATGAGTCTAACTCAAGTCTAACCTTACTTGAGTCTAACTCAAATCTAACTCAATCGAGTCTTACTCAATTAATCTAATTTGGATTACTCTTAATTCAATTTGATTCATCACATGAACCTAATCCTCTTGGTTCATCATATGAACCAAATCTCCATCTAATTGCCCTTTGTGTGTGACCCTATAGGTTCTTGTAATGTTGACAATGCTCCTAAACCCATTTATAAGCATAAGTAATGAGCGGTATCTAGCAACACATCATTACTACCCAAGTTACAATAATGTTGAGATCCAACATCACCTTGTGACTACTAATTGTGACTCTTCACAATATACGACAAGTGTCCTTCTATTCTTGAAATCTAGATTGATCAATTTGAGGCATAGACCATGTCATCCTCTAATCAATCTAAATCTTGAACTCCAAGTAGACTCACTATAATCAAATGAGCTCAATATCTCATATTGACTCATTTGGACATGACCATGCACTTAGTGGTCTCACTCTATCAAGAATAACGATGTCACTCCCGTTATATAGGAGGGATAGATCCCATCTACATCACTGACATCCCTCCGCATAATTTTTTACATACCCAGTAATCTCCTTTATAGTCCACCCATTTACGGGTAACGTTTGACGAAGCCAAAGTATGTAACTCCTTATGTAGGGAACCATGGTGACTTCAGGTCCAAGGACTAATAGTCATACTAATAGCCACATGAAAAAGTATATGACACTCATATAATGATCCATGATACTTTCTCTTGGGGGGTCATTCAGTATACATTCTCTAATGCATACCCATGTGTCAACTTGATATCCCTATATCCATGACTTGTGAGATCAAGTCATCGAGTTGACCTACATGCTAGTCTCATCGCATTAACATTTTCCCTGAATATTAATACTTGACTAGGAATGATTAAGAGTAGTGTTCTCTATATCATCTCACTATCGATTCAACTAATCGATTGATATAGATAAGAACCTTCTATTCAAGGATGCTATTATATTTAGTTATTTGACACCAATACAAGTAAGTATAATAACCAAAACAAATGCCTTTATATACATAAGAATATGATACAGTGAGTCCATACAACAATCATCATATGATTGGCTCTAGGGCTCTAACTAACAATTCTTGCATTATTCCTTTTGGTGTTGGAGTTTCTGTTGGTTTGAAGGCAGAGAGCATAGCATGCTATGGTTTTCTTAGCTTTTAGATTTTGTTTTCTTTGGTGATATGATGATAAGGCTTGGTGGAATTTATGCTATGTTTTCTTTTGGAGCTTATGACTGAGATTGAAGAAGGTAGAACGTTGGTGTAAGTGTGGTTTTTGTGATAGGTTTCTGTTGAAATTTATGCTTGCTTGAAGATGGTGGAGTTTGGAGATTTTTCAAATGGCAAGATTCATATGGGAGTTCATGCTTGGTGGGGACTTCAAGTTTGTTTCTAAATATCGGAGAATTTGGGATTTCAAGGCTGTTTTATATTTGGTTCATATTTTTGGGGATTTCAAAGTTTGATTGTGCAAAGCTCTTTTTTTTTTACCAAAAGTGTAATGTCTTATGAAAAAGTGATCTTTGAGATTTCTTTCCAAGGGCACAACACAGGATAGCAATGTCAATCATGCCTAATATTTTTTTTCCTTTGGTGGTAATGTTAGGATCTAGCCGCGCCAAAGACGCGGAAACGTAGCGAAAAAATTACTAGATCCTCTTATCCTGCAGATCCATGCGAAGGAAAGAAACATTTTCTATTCATAATCTATATTAAGCTACATGATACGATTATACCTTTGTTGCGTGCCCTTCGCAATCCCGACAGCACAGATCTCAGCACGATCACACGTCCGCGCCTCTATGATAGGATTATACCTTTGCTTGTCTCACAAACAAAGCAAGATGGAGAAGAAATCACAAGGTTGTGCTGGCAACCACAATGGTGATTTCAGCCAAGAGGGGGAAGGAGGAAGAAGAAGAATGCCAAGGGTCTCAACACATGAAAACTCTTCAAAAAACTTATGAAAACTATCATTCTAAATGATATTTATAACCATCCCATGGTATACCAAGAGTCTCCACCCTTTCATCTTCTAATCTAATGGCTTAAAATTAATCATTCAATCCAATGGTTCAATTTTGACCATTCAACTTCCTTGGTGAACTCAAGTTCACCCAATGAGTCCAACCCATTGATTCTTAAACAACTCGACTCAATCCAACAATTGGATCCCTTTGAGTCTAACTCAATGAGTCAAATTCGGATTACACTTAATCCATTAATTCATCATATAAACCCATCTCCATATTAACTTGTTCTTTGTGTGTGACCTTGTAGGTTCTCATAACGTTGGCAATGCACCCAAATCAACATTTACGATACATAAACAATGAGTGACATCTAGCAAGGCATCATTGCTACCTAAGTGATGAGAAAGTCAAGATATGACCTAACTTGTCCGTGGCTATTATCATGTATGACTTGATCCCTCTATCCTTGATATCTAGATTGATCAATGAGGCATAGACTGTGTCATCCTCTTATCAATCTTTGTGTTTCTTGATCTCCAAGTAAACACACTCAAATAAATGAATTCAATATCTCATATTGATTCATTTACGCATGACCATGCTTTCTTGTGTCCTACTAATCAAGGGGCCCACAGATATCGCTTCCATCATATGGAAGGGATAGATCCCATCTACATCACTCATATCCCTCCGCATAATTTATTGCACGCCCAGTGATCGACTTTATAGTCCACCCTATTACGGGTGATGTACAACTCCTTATGTAGGGAACTGTAGTGACTTCAGGTCTAAGAACTATTCATACCAATAGTCACATGAAAATATTTATGATACTCATACGACGATCCATGAAATATTCTCATGGCGGGTCATTCAGTATATATTCTTTAATATATACTCATGTGTCAACCTGATATCTTATATCCATGACTTGTGAGATCAAGTCATCCGCTGACTTATATGCTAGTCTCAACGCATTAATATTGTCCTTGTATATTAGTGTTCGACCAGGAATAGTTAAGAGTAGTGTTCTCTACAATATCTCACTATCAATTCAACCAATTAATATATTGTAGATAAGAACCTACTACCCAAGGACATTATTATATTTATTCAATTGACACTGAATTGAAATAAATATAATAATCACCTTTGCCTTTTATTAATAATGATATATGATATAAAATGAGCTCTTTACAATCATCTCATAATTGGTACTAGGGCTAATACTAACAGGTAAACACAAGGTAATTGCATTGTTCTAGAAAATGGATATTGGCTCATTAGATATCAGAAACTTTTTCTCTCTTTATACTGCATATCTCTGCTTTCACTTATCCAAGTGATCTATCATAATTTCTCATTCTGATTTATTCCTTTTCTTTTGTTCATGCATCAATAGGTGCGATGTTTTTTTCCACGGATTTTGTTTGCACCTTGCAGGTAACAAAGGCTTTTGTATTCATTAGTTCTAGCTGAACAAGTAAATACTTAACATACAAAATGATTTCTTTGAAACAGATTCTTAATCAAGATAAAACACCTCTATTATATAGATTGGTATTTGGCAAAGGAGTTGTTAATGATGCTACATCTATCGTGCTCTTCAATGCAATTCAGAACTTTGATCTTGTTCATGATAGATATATTAATATTAAATAAGGAGGCATAGATGCTTTTCTTGATTTATTATATGTCTAGTTCGATCAAAATTGTAATGTTACATTATAATACATTTCAAGACATTCAACTGATGTTTAGCACAAATTCTTTGTCACCCAACAATGCTTTTGATAATCAAATTCAAATAGATGATTTGACGGACAAAATTATATTCAATTTTCATTTGATTTAACAAATTCTGATAGTATATATCTATTAAACTTATAGTTGCAAGATCTGGACACACTCAACTGTGAGAAAAATGCAATTATGATCACTAGCACTATCTTTGTTGTGCTCTTCAGCACTATGGTAAGTCTTTATGTTTAGGGAAGTATAAAATACATACCGAATCCTATTATGTTTGTCACCTTCTTAATTCAAATTTGTTGCAATATTCAAGCTAACTAAATAATCAACTTGGTGATTATCAAATACATAAGTAGTTCTTTTTTTAAAAAATCTTTTAGAGTGAAATTTATGATGCCTCCTAGGTTTTAGATTGATGAAAAAGATACTATTGAGGTTCTTATTGTCGCATAGTGCAAAGTACTTCAACAACATGTCCTCTGATCTATCAACTCCTAAATCTCTCCTATTGCCACTCATGGAGAATGGACAGACCTCGGAAGATGAAATAGAGGAACATATACCTCAGCCATCCAATCTTAGACTACTCATAAAACCAACTCACACGGTTAATCACCATTAGCGGAAGTTCAATGATGCATTCATGTGTCCATTTTCTCGTGGATACAATACAAAATAAAGTTGCATGGTTATTTAAGTTTATAGTTTTGTATGACTGATATAGATTCTACTTATTTTAACATCATATACTTTTTTGTAGGAAAGAAATTATATTACTAAGTGAATATTTTATTATTAGTTTGGATTATTTTACTTAAGTGTGATGTTTATGGTTGAATGTGATATTATAATTGTTTGACTTTTGGTTGTATAATTGTGTGTATGTGGTATATGTGTGATATATATATATATGTAATATTATAATTTGTATGGTATTATAATTGTATGTGGTATTATAATTTATGTGCGGTATCTGTATGTGGTATTTGAATGATTGTAACTGCAACATGCACTACACATTGTGAATGCTGTCAATTGCTCTTAACCGCAGCATGTGTCGTGTGTTGTGAATGCTCTTAACTGCAGCATATGGTGCGCGCTGTGAATACTGTTGATTGCTCTAAATTGCAGCAGCGCATGGTGCATGCTGCAAATGCTCGTCATCGCAATGCGCAGCGCGCGCTATGAATGCTCTTAACCGTAGTGCACACTATGAATGCTCTTAACCGTAACGTGCAGCATGCGTTGTTGAAGTTTTATGGCTTTTAATAGCTTGTAGTTGTGTAGCGTGCAATGTGCACTGCGGATAGTATATTTACGCACTGCAAAAAGTCATATTTATTGTAGTAGAATTTTGACAATTTCAACAATGAAATTGCATCACAGAGATTTTCATGCACTTTACAAAAGAGATTTTTCATGATTGCATGAATGAATAGAAGTTTTCAAAATGCAAGTAATCTCATTGTGATTGAAAATATCCAAACATGCATTTCATAATTTGTTTTAAACATTTAGAATTAAAGCTCTGATACCATTGATGGATTCTAAAGCATGAAATAAGACAATGATAAAAACTATAAAAACTTACGATTATCTCTCAAAGTGATGCGATCTCCAGAAGACAAAAAAATAGTTTTCGTGCTTGCGTCGACAAGAAAATAATAGCGAACCTCCTTGACAGATCTACAAACCAAATCTCACAACCTTTCAGATGATCTTCTTCTCTCTCTTTTTTTTTCATTCCTTTGGATGAATTTCTTGAACACTTATATAATGGGAATCCAATGAGGGATATAATGGTAATTTGTCCCAATCAAAGCGGGCAACATGGGCATCATGGGCAACCATGTCCCCCATTACTAACGGAACATCCCTTAGCCCCTCCATTCTTTTCATCCCCACGATTTAGTGGGACCTAGCTCCTCTCTCTAATTGGGATGAGATTAGATTTCTTATTATTTCCAAGACCTCAGTGGGAGCGAGCTACTCTCCTTGATCAAGGTGGGATTGAATTTCTTATTATTCCCACAACCCCGACAGGATTGAACTTCTCTCCCCAATCAGTGCAGGATTGGTCTTCTTATTCTTTTTATGACCTTAGTGGGATCAATCTTCTCTCCCTGATCAGCATGGGATTGGTGTTCTTATTCTCCCCAAGATCTCAGTGGGATTGAGCAACTCTCCCTGGTTAATGCAGGATTGATCGTCTTATTCTCCCAATAACCTCAACGATATCAAGCTTATCTCCTCAGTCAACATAGGATTGGCCTTCTTATTCTTCCCATGATCTCAGCGGGATCGAGCTTCTCTCCTCAGTTGACATAGGATTGGTTTTCTTATTATTCCCATGACCTCAGAGGGATCAAGATACTCTCCCTATTTAAGGCATGATTGGATTTCTTATTATCTCCACGATCTTAGCAGGATCGAGCTCCTCTCCCTTGGTAGGGTGAGATTGGATTTCTTATTATTTCCATTACCTCAACGGGATCAAGTTGCCCTCCCTGGTCAATGTGGGATTTGTTTTCTTATTCTCTGATGACCTCAATGGGATTGAGCTTCTCTCCTCGATCATCATGCGATTGATCCTCTCACTGTGACCTTAGTGGGATTGAGCTTTTCTCCATGATCGATTCAGGATTGATCATTTTATTCACCTCACAAACTCAACAAGATTAAGTTTCTTTGTTCGGTTGGTGCTAGATTGGTCTTTCTATTTGTTAGTATTAACTCTAGTACCAATTATAAGATGATTGAGAAGACACCTTTTTGTATCATATTTTACTTATTAATAAAAAGCAAAGTTGGTTATTATATTTACTTCAGTTCAGTGCCGAATGAATAAGTATAATAATATTCTAGAGTAGGAGGTTCTAGTCTACAATATATCAATTGGTTGAATTGATAGTAGGATATTTTTGATATATAAAATGTTGCTCTTAACTATGCCTAGTCAAGTATTAATATATAAGGATAATATTAATACGTTGAGAGTAGCATGCAGGTCAACGGATGACTTAATCTTACAAGTCATGGACATGAGATATCAAGTTGACACATGGATATATATTAGGCAATATGTATTGAATAACCCACTATGAGATGTTTCATTGATCATTATACAAGTATCATAAGTATTCTCATAGTGACTATTAATATGAATAGTCCTTAGGCCTGAAATCACTATGACACCCTACATAAGGAGTTGTGTATTTTGGTATCAGTGAACATTACTTGTAATAAGGTAGACTATAAAGTCAATCACTGGGTATGCAATAAGTTATGCGGAGGGATGTAAGTGATGTAGATGGGATATATCCCTGTCATATGACGGAAGCGATTTCTGTGGGCTCTTTGATTAGTAGGACACAAGAATGCATGACTATGCTCAAATGAGTCAATATGCCATATTGAGCTTATTTGATTGAGTGTGTCTACTTAGAGATCAATAAATACAAAGATTAATAAGAGGATGACATGGTCTATGCCTCATTGACCTCGACATTCTCGCTACTTGAGTAGCAATGGTGTCTTGCTATATGTCACTCATTATTTATATAGTGATATGAGTTATGATAGGTTGACCCTTATAAGTGGAAGTCAACGAGGAGAGGAAGGAGGGAATGTTCATGGTTGGTTGAATGTATGTCCAGTAGGGTAAAGGTCGACCTAATAAAAGGACAAGCAAGCATAAACGTGTTTGTATGCACTCGGACGGGCACACCCCGACTGAGATTAGAGGCGCTCGACCTTATAAAGATTCTAGTATATGAATGACCGAGCGAAGGCTAAACAAGCATAAACATGCTTTTATGCGCTCGGACGGGTAAAGCTTGATTGAGCTTAGAGGCGCTCGGCCTTATGAAGCTTCTAGTATATGAATAACCGAGCGAAGGCAAGACAAGAATAAATGTTCTTGTATGTGCTTGGATGGGCAAAGCCCGACTAAGCTTAGAGGTGCTTGGCCTTATAAAGCTTCTAGTATATGAATGACCGAGCGAAGGCCGAACAAGCATAAATGTGCTTGTAGGCGCTCGGATGGGCAAAGCCTGATCGAGCTTAGAGGCACTCGATCTTATAAAGATTTTAGTATATGAACCGAGCTTAGAGGCGCTCGGTCTTATAAAGATTCTAGTATATGAATAACCAAGCGAAGGCTAAACAAGCACAAACATGCTTGTATGCACTCGAACGGGTAAAGCCTGACTGAGCTTAGAGGCACTCGGCCTTATAAAGCTTCTAATATATGAATGACCGAGCAAATGCCAAACAAGCATAAACGTTCTTGTATACACTCGGGTGGGCAAAGCCCATCCGAGCTTAGAGGTGCTCGGCCTTATAGAGTTTCTAGTATATGAATGACCGAGCGAATGCCGTACAAGCACAAACATGCTTGTATGCGTTCGGACGGCAAATTCCAACTGAGCTTAGAGGTGCTTGGCCTTATAAAGCTTCTAGTATATGAATGACTGAGCGAAGGTCGAACAAGCATAAACGTGCTTGTATGTGA
Organism: Zingiber officinale; assembly: GCF_018446385.1. Classification (NCBI taxonomy): domain Eukaryota; kingdom Viridiplantae; phylum Streptophyta; class Magnoliopsida; order Zingiberales; family Zingiberaceae; genus Zingiber; species Zingiber officinale. The sequence continues at coordinate 69,217,427 of NC_055991.1, forward strand.
TCGGACGGGCAAAACCCGACCAAGATTAGAGACGCTCGACCTTATAAAGCTTCTAGTATATAAATGACCGAGTGAAGGCCAAACAAGCACAAACATGCTTGTATGCGCTTAGATGAGTAAAGCCCGACGGATCATAGAGGCGCTCGACCTTATAAAGCTTCTAGTATATGAATGATTGAGCAAAGGCCGAACAAGCACAAACGTGCTTGTATGCGCTGGGATGGGCAAAGCCTAACCAAGCTTAAAGGCGCTTGGCTTTATAAAGCTTCTAGTATATGAAAGATCGAGTGAAAGCCATACAAGCACAAATGTGATTGTATGCACTCGGATGGGAAATCCCAACCGAGCTTAGAGGTGCTCGGCCTTATAAAGTTTATAGTGTATGAATGATCGAGCGAAGGTCGAATAAGCACAAAAGTGCTTGTATCCGCTCAGACTGGCAAAGCCTGATCAAGCTTAGAGGCTCTCGGCCTTGTAAAGCTTCTAGTATATGAATGACTGAGCGAAGGCCGAACAAGCACAAACGTGCTTGTATGTGCTCGAACGGGTAAAGTCCGACCGAGCTTAGAGGCACTCGGCCTTATAAGGGTTCTAGTATATAAATGACCAGTCTAGATATGCTTCAGGTATTCTTCATACATGATTGGTTTAAACAACCAGTCAAGATATGCTTCGCAAAAGGTGTTCTCCTTATATGATTGGTTCAAACGACCGGTTGAGATATGCTTCATAAAAGATATTCTTAATATGTCATCATCTTAAATCACCGATCAAGACATATGTAGTAGATTATTTTATGATAGCCTAGCAAGTTTGGCCGGAAATATTCTCTCGATGCTTCTTCAATTGCAGGGGTACATTTGTTTTCATATTTAATGGGGTCATAAATGACAAAAGAGGTACATTTAAGGTATGAAAAAGATTCTTGAAAAATTATTAGGAGAGGTCCAGGTTGTACTTTTTCCATCTTCTAACAAACTCTAACAAATTGGGGACCACCTCATGATTGCGGTGGTTGTATGAGGTGGTAAAAAAAGGGGAGTTCTCTCCTTTGGCAAGGTATGCTGATGCTCACAAACTCTGGCATCTAAAACTCTACTTCTGTGTACTTTCATTACTGTACTTTAACTTCTTCCACTTTAAAGAGAGAGAACTAACTTGAGCGTCGGAGGACCTAGCTAGGAATTTCCACCCCGGTCTTAGATCGCTAATGCTTTGTTGGCTTATCTTGCTGTGCGCAGGATCATTGAGAAGCCCCTCCGGATCTCTAGAAGTTCATCTTCCTTGGAGTTCATTGGAGCTAGCACACCTTCTCGTAGATTTTAGACAGGATCAAATTTGGCGCCGTTTGTGGGAATCTTCACCTGGATCTGAAGCTATGAGATGGAAGAAGCTGGAAAACATAATACCTTAACCTTGACGCAGGAAGATCTATATCTACTCATCAATGCTAAAGCGCAGAAGTTACTGCAACAGCAACAATGTTGCCTATAACCCCAAATCCGGTAATATTAACAATCGCTCATCAAAGGGAAAGAGGAGTTGAGGAGGATGATCCTGCTTGCTTGCTCCCTACTCCTCTCTCTCCAACCCGGCGTCCTCGAGTATTTTTTCGTACACCTATTGAACAAGGAGGACGAAGGGAAGCCCTCCAAGAATCTTCTGGAGAAGCACCTATATGAGACAAGCGTAAAGGTAAGTTCGTAGCCAGTGACAACTCCCCTAAGTGGATCATTACTCCATTCTCTCAATGGGTGTTGGATGATCCTTTACCGAAGCATTATCAAAATTTAAATATAGGAGAATATTTGGGGACAACCGATCCAGAAGACCATCTTCTCAAATTTGAAAACGTTGCTCTTCTTCAATAATTTACTGATGACATCAAATGCCAGATGTTCCTCACTATATTTGGAAGGGTAACTCAAAGATGGTTTAAGCGGTTGCCAAATAATTCTATTCGTCATTTTAAGGATTTTTGTAAGGTATTTCTTCATCATTTCTCTAGCAACCGGTGGTACCACAAAACTCCCTATAGTCTTTTTTCAATCAAGTAGGGGCCCAAGGAAAACATCAGAGCTTATATTAAGATATTTAATCAAGTAGCTGTAGATATTCCTACGGCTACTACGAAGATCTTGGTAAGTACCTTTTCTCAAGGACTTAATGATAATGATTTCTTTAAAGATCTGGTCAGAAATCCTCTCACCAACTTTTATCTGATAATCGAGCGAGCAACTGAGTTCATTAATATAGAGGAAGCTCAAGTTGCTCGAAGGAAAGAAGTTGTTTCCACCCCCGCTACAAATACGGAGCATCCAGTGGTGTCTGCTCAGCCACCCAGAGGGCCTCGTACAATTCCTCCACATCGTCACCCTGAACCACGACCTCAAGCTATGTAACACGTGGGAGTCCCTTAGGAAGCTTCATGAAGATGGTGTACATATCATCAGACGAATACTCATAGTATAGAAAATTATTATACTTTGAGGAATCAATAAGCTGGTAATTCTCGATATCTTCGACGTTCTCCAACCCCAAATCGCTGACAATATCCAAGGCCAAATAGCCCGCTCAAATTGGAATACCGGGTGATTGAGCCATGAGCAGGAATCTTACCACTACCAGTTGGGTAAGCTCAAATATTCAACCAAATGCAATTAGAACCTTCATATGCTAGATAAGAAGAAAATCGCAACAATGCCGCCCGAGGTAATATTAATATGATAGTAGGAGGACTAACTGATGGTGATTCTAACTGAGCAAAAAAGTTGTATGCTCGGTGTTTGGAGATTCATGCTGTCAAATGTAGCAAAGAGAAGGCGACTAGGCCAGAAATTAGCTTCAGGCCCAAGGATCTAGAGGGGGTGGAAGTACCTCATGACGACACATTAATAATTAAAGCTGTTATCACCAACTATAACATTTTTTGTACTTTTATTGATACTGGTAGCTCAATTAATATTATTTTTAAACAAGCTTTTAATCAGTTATAGATAGATCCTAGGGAACTCGATCTCATGGTAACTCCTCTATATGGATTCACGGGGAATGAAGTTCAACCACAATGTCAAATAAAATTGGCTATATCTTTAGGGGAGGAGCCCCTAATGAGGACGTGCTGATCTTACTTTATGGTGGTGGACACACCCTCGGCATACAATGTTATCCTAGGTCAACCGATCATGAATGAGTTTAGGGTAGTCATTTCAACTTTTTGCTAGAAGATAAAATTCCCTGTGGATGATCAAGTAGGGGAAGTTAGAGGAGACCAACTAGTGGCGCGCAAGTGCTACATGGAAATAATCAAGACAAAAGCAAATGTTGCCTGGAAAGTTCAAAGAATGGAGGTCAACACCATTCAAGAAAAGACGTCCACCTTGGGGTTTGAAGAAAAGGAGGAAGTACAGATTCAAACTTATCGACCGAAAGCTGTTGCTCACATAGCAGCAGATCTGGAACTTGAACTTAAAACCAAGCTGATGCAATGTTTGATACACAATAGGGATGTGTTCGCCTGGACGCCCAAGGAAGTGACTGGCGTATCCCCTACAGTTATGGAGCATACACTTCATGTATATCCTGATGCTAGGCCAGTTAAGCAAAAGAAGCGGGACTTTGGAGCTGATCAGAATAAGATTATCAAAGAAGAGGTGGATAAGTTACTGGAGGCAGGTTACATATGAGAAGTGCAATTCCCCAACTGGTTAGCCAATATTATCCTGGTCTCCAAGCCCGGAAATAAATGAAGAGTATGCATCAACTTCTGGGATCTCAATAAAGCCTGCCAAAAAGATTATTATCCTTTCCCTCGCATTGACCAAGTAGTGGATTCTACTACTGGATGTGAGTTTATTTGCATGTTGGATGTTTATCAAAGGTACCATCAAGTCCCACTTGCTAAGGAAGATTAACAGAAGGTTAGTTTCATAATTACCGATGGTACTTATTACTATAATGTCATGTCTTTCAGATTGAAGAATGCAGGGGCTACTTATCAAAGGCTCATGAACAAAGTTTTTCAGAAATAGATCAGAAGAAATATGGAGGTATATGTAGATGATATACTCATCAAATCCCTTCGGGCCTCGGATTTATATGCGGATATAGAGGAAACTTCTAGAAGCTTAGGCAATATGGGCTCAAACTCAATCCCTATAAATGTTTATTTGGAGCTAAAAGTGAAAATTTTTTGGGATACATGGTGATTGAGTGGGGAATAGAAGCCAATCGTAGCAAAGTACGAGCGCTCCAAGATATGGCCCCACCACGCAATTTGAAGGAGGCGCAGAGGTTAACTGGCCGAATCACTACTCTATCCCATTTTATTTCTTGATCAGCCTACCAAATTCTAGTGGGATGAAGATTGTGATAAGGAATTTAAAGAATTAAAAAATTATTTATCTACTTTGCCTGTATTAGCTAAGCCAATAATGGAGGAGACTTTGTGGGTTTATCTGTCAGCTAATATACATGTTGTTGGCTCAGTTTTGGTGAGGCAAGAGGGGAAAGAATATCAACCTGTGTATTTCTTAAATCACTTATTAAAGGGAGCCGAGTGTCATTATATTGCACTCGAGAAATTGGCTTATGGATTGATTTTGGCTGCTCGGAGGTTGCGTGCCTACTTTCTGTCACATGCGATTATAGCATTAACTAACAGTACTTGGGTCAAGTGCTCATCAACCCGGAGGCGTCTGGGCGATTGATTAAATGGACGATCGAGCTTAGTAAATATGATTTCCAATATTACCCCCGAACAACAATCAAAGCTCCAGAGGTAGAAGAAACTTAGAGAATATATGTTGATGGGTCTTCCACTCGACAAAGTAGTGGAATAGGAATTCTTCTTATATCACCAAGGGAAGATTGAATGCAACTATCCGTTTGACTGAATTACAGAGCTACAATTAATGAAATAGAATATGATGCGTTAATAGCAAGACTACAAGCTACACGACATGTAGGGGCCACTCAAGTTTTGATTTATTTCGATTCTCAGTTAGCAGCACAACAATTAATAGGCAATTTTGAGACCAGTAGTGAACGACTCAAATTATATATAGAGGCATTCGATAAGTTAAAAGATAAATTCTAAGAAGTGAGCATACAGAAGATTCCTCAGTTAGATAATCAAGTAGCAGATGAATTACCTAAGCTGGCCTCTGTCATAATTACCTTGGAACTTAGACAGGCCTATGGAACAAACAGTATTGGTGTCTTGTATTAAACGATAGGCTGATGTAGAAATACAAGGTGATTGGAGTGCTCAATCATTTTATTCTTATAGCAAGGTATTTTCCAGCTGATGGAGAATAAGCACGTGTATTTAAGAAGAGGGCTAGTCTATACACCATGGTGGTTGATCAACTATATAAAAGGGCTTTCTATAGTCCCCTACTTAAGTGTATTGGACTAGATGATATGCATATTCTACATGAAGTGTATCAAGGTTCTTATGGTAATCATGTGGGAGGACGATCTCTTGCCAAAAAAAATATTATTAGCCAGATATTTTTAGCCCACTTTGCAAGCGGATGCTGCTCAACTTGTAAGAACATGTTTGTCTTGTCAGAAACATCAGAATATTTCTTATCACCCCACTAAATTATTGAAGACTTCCATTGTATCATGTCCCTTCGATCAGTGGAGGATGGATATAGTGGGATCATTTCTTATTGCACTTGCTTAGAGAACATTTTTATTAGTGGTTGTAGATTATTTTTCAAAGTGGGTGGAAGCTGAGCCATTGGCTAGGATTACTAAACAAGCAGTTATCAGGTTTCTATGACAACATATTATCTGTAGATTTAGTATTCCACATAAATTAGTTTATGATAATAGGAGGCAATTTCAAGGCAGAAGGATCAGGGAGTGGTGCTTAAAATATGGTATTACACAGGCTTTCACCTCTGTGGCATATCCATAGAGCAATGGTCAAGCTGAAGTGACTAATACAGAAATTATCAGAGGACTTAAAACTAAACTAGATCATGTTGACGACATTTAGGTAGAGTTACCCAACGTGTTGTAGGCATATCATACTACCCTTCGAGAATCAATGGGGATAACTCCTTTTCATTTAGTATATTGGAGTGAGGCAATGGTCCCAATTGAAATTAGAGTTGAATCCGATCAAAGACATCTGCATAATGTGTTGGTGCGGGAAGCATCAGACGATCGAACCCAAGTTTTGACAATGGCAAAGGGTTCAAAGTTAGGTCGTCTTGTGATCTAACAGTTTGAATGAGCTTGTAGGAAAAGTCCTAAGTGTACTTAGGCAAAAGTCCTAACTGCGGTTAGGCAGGTGGAAAACCCTAGGTCATAGGGGGCGGTAACCCTATGCGGAAAGTCTTGGCAGGTCGAGAGCTTCAAGTAAAAGTCCTAGGGGGTGGTAACCCTAGGTGGAAAGTCCTGGTGTCGTGAACCAGGTGGAAGACTGGACGGGCCGGGAAGTGGAAGTCCAGCAGAAAGTCGGGAAGCTTCGAACGCTGAGCAAAAGTCCAGTCGATCTGGAGGATCGCACTAGCAACAGGTAAATCTCCTGAGTGGAGTGGGTGAGGACGCTCTCCCCGTAGCAGGCCAGATCCTCTGGACCACTTTTGTGGTTCAGAGGATGCTCCCTTATCATGTATTGGTGGGGATGCATGGTCCCCATATGTAAAATAGGTAGGGACCATACATCCCCACCAATGCATGATAAGAGAGCATCCTCTGGACCACAAAAAGCGGTCCAGAGGATCTCCTCTCTCCCCGTAGAGGGAACAGTAGGCGTCGAGTCGACCTAGGGTTTCCGGTTGGAAATCCGAAGTCAGACTCGAACAGTCCGATGACTGTCGACTATCATTTGTTATATGGTTTATGTGCTAACTTTGTTTTGCAGGGTATGGGTTTAGGACTAACACATTTTGTAGGAACAAAGAAGCAACTTTGGCCTCGGATGAACAGTGTCCGAGGTGCCTCCATGGAGCTTGGAGGCGCCTCAGGTGCAAGCCGAAGCCAGCTGTCCAGAGGAGCTGGAGGCACTTCGGATGAAGCTGGAGGCGTCTCGGACCAAGGTTGGAAGGCGCCTTGAGGAGGCTTGAAGGCACCTTGAACCAGATAATGTTCGACCTTGTCTGTGCTGATCCATCCGTGCGACTCGGTGGGCTGGAGGTGCCTCAGATAGGCTTGGAGGCGCCTCCAGCACTGTATAAAAGAGGGATTCGAGCAGCACCTTTTTCCAAGAATTCAAAAGAGCTATTCCTCCTGTGCGCTGCTTACATAATGACCCCGATGTGTTGTTTCATGTTTCCGACGACCCGGAGCTCTGCTATTTTAGATTCTGTCGTTCGGTTTCATTTTCATTATTGCACTCATTGTAACTCATATTCTATACTATTGTTTTGAGCTTATAGTTGTTGCCCACCGGAAGCGATCAACGATCGCGGGCCTTGGAGTAGGAGTCGCCACAGGCTCCGAACCAAGTAACTCCTCGTGTCTTTGTGTGTTGCTTTGTCTTCTCTACTTTATTCCGCTGCTTTAACTCATACGATTTACAAATTCAAAAATTGTGAAAGCCACGAGTGCTATTCACCCCGCCCCCCCTCTAGCGCTTCTTAATCGAACAATTGGTATCAGAGCAGGGTCATGTTGATCTGGTGCAACCACCAATCACGTAATTTTTTTTCGTGGTGTTTTCGATTTTATGGAGTCAATTAGAATCTAGCTTAATAGCTACATTCTAATTCTTTTTATGAATCAGTTTTTGCTCGAAGTTGGTGCAACACCACTCGAGCTCGTGATATTAACTTTATTTCCCGCACTACTAATCAAAGACCTAGTCTTGGGACATCTCGTCTATTTTTTCTGTGTTTTGCATATTATCAATGGCCCAACAAGAGGGTTTCAGCACCGTTCGTCCCCCACTCTTCACCGGATAAGATTTCGGGTATTGGAAGGGACGAATGGAGACGTTCCTCAAAATCCAGTTCGAGATTTGGATGATCATCAAGACTGGATTGCAACTACTAATCGACGAAGACGGCAAGCCTACACCCTGCGAAAAATGGGAACCCACCCTAATCAAGAAGGTGGAAGCCGATGCCAGAGCGACCTACACCTTCCAGTGCGGACTGACCAAGGAAGATCTCAACAAAGTTGGACCGTTCTCCAGCGCAAAAGAGCTATGGGAGAAGCTGATCGAACTCCACGAGGGCACCTCCGACACCAAGGTTAGTAAGAGAGATTTGTTATTTAATAAATTATATAATCTAAAGATGCAGGAAGGAGAGACAGCAAGTCAACTCCATGCTTGCATAGAAGACATTCTCAGCTCCCTCCATGCGATAGGGTAGAAAGTTGAAAATCGGGATATTATAAGGTACACTCTAAATGCTTTTCCAAGGAGTACATTGTGGGCATCAATGGTAGATGCCTACAAAGTCTCCAAGGACTTATCTTCCATTAGACTAGAAGAATTATTTTCTGAATTCGAACTGCATGAACATACTAATACAAAGCCAACCGAGAAGGATATTGCTTTGGTTGCAGGTACCAGTCGAACACACGAACCAAGATCACGGTGAAGAACTGAACTGGAGTTGGAAGACGAACCCGACTCAGACGACTTAGACGACGAATTGACCTCCAAACTCATGAATCTTGTGAAGAAGCTCTACAAGAAGAAGAAGGGCTTCAACAAGAGAGACCTAAAGAAAGCAGTCCAATCCAAGGAGAGTCATCCAAGCTCAAAAGTCAAGTTCGAGGTAACTTGCTATGAATGCAACCAGAAAGGGCACATCAAGGCCAACAACCCAAATTAGAAGGATGCAAAGAAGCAGAGGAAAAAGAAGGTGCTGAAGGTGACATGGGACGAATCCTCAGAAGAAGATACCGACGACGAACTTGATCAGACGAGTCTCCTCGCATTGATGGCCCGGGACCAGATCGTTGTGTCCGAGAGTGAGAGCGAATCAGAAGCCGAGTCCAAACGAAGCCACAGATCCGTATCCGTTTCCGAAGGGCCTGACACCGCTGTAAGTATTCCTCGACATAATAATTTAGTTAATTATTTATTACGTAAATTAGCAAAATCGAATATTAGGGTCAAGTCACTTCTAAAGGAAGTAGCAGTCCTTAAAGAAGTGACTAACTCCAAGACCTTGCCTGACCCAGTTCAGACTGGAAGTTCAACTCAAGTCCAAAAACTTGAGGAAGAAAATTATAGTTTGAAAACTCAGGTCAAGGATTTGGAGAAAACTTTAGAACGGTTTTCTTTGGGCTCCAAGAACCTTGACCTAATTCTTGGGACATAAAGAGCCGTTTACAATAAAATTGGGTTAGGATTTAAAACCAAAAAGAAATATAGATCTTATATATCCTTAGTAAACAAACTAAATAGCAAATCAGTCCAAGCATGGGTACCCAAGTCCAACTTGGTTAATCAAGTTGGACTTGGTCAATATTGGATCCCCAAGGATCAAATATATTATCTCGATAGACCATATCGAGACTATGATCCAGGGGGAGGTAGAAGAAAAATAAAAAAAATTAAATTAAATTAAAATCCAAAATTAAAATTAAATTAAAATTAAAATTAACGTTAAAATAAAAATTAAAATCGAAATTAAATTTAAAATTCAAATTAAAAGTCAAATTAAATCAAATTAAATTTAAAACTCAATTCAAATTGAAAATTCAGATTAATTCAAAACTTAAATCAAATTTATAAATTAAATTCTCACAAAATCTTAAAAATCCAAGGGCAGGCTCCAGAATAGCTAGCACCTCCAAAACTTAATCTATACGACAAGGGTAACCAAGAGTAGACTACCCGGTAGGGTAATTAAGGTTAGAATAAAAAGGGATAGGTTTAACTTGACTCACGGTACTGGTGAAGTATTGGATGATAGTACGTTGGGGAACCTTAGTCATCGCATGTTTAGGAAGATATGATTTCGACCTGGTGCATTTGGCTAAGTGGAACTAACCGAAGCTACCCTTTATGGATCCTAACCCGTTATACCAAGGTTTTGTACTAAGTTCAATGGGTAGGACTAATTGAAAAATCTCGAAGGCATGGTTACTTTAATGATGTCCTTGTGACTTACCATAGCCCAAAAGTTTATCCAAAGATTGTCATTTGTTGAACCCAAAGCTAAACCTGAATCTAACATAAAGTTAAACGAAACCCTAAAATTGAACCTAATTCATCTCACAATATTATATGATTCCCTGATTGAAAATTTAGATCGGGTGAGATGACTAAGGATAAATTAAAATTAAATCAAAATTAAAATTATAAAATTAAATTCAAACTAAAATTAAAATTAAATTAAATAAATTAGAAATTAAAATTAAAATTAAAATTAAATTAAATAAATTAAATAAATTAAAAATTAAAATTAAAATTAAATTAAATAAATTAAAAATTAAAATAAATTATAAATCAAAATTAAAATTAAAATTAAATTAAAACATTAAATAACATTAAAATTAAAATTAAATTAATTTAAAATTAAAATTAAGTTAAAAATTAATTTAATCAACTTAAAGCTTTCAAATTAATCAACTTAATTAGTTTTTAAAATTAATTAACTTAAAGTTTTAAATTAACTTAATATCTTCCCAAAATTAATTTAAACTTAATACTTTTTCAAAATTAATTTAATATTCTTCCAAAATTTAATTAACTTAATATTTTAAAAAATTAATTTAAACTTAATATTGTTGGATCGAGAAGCGCTAGAGGGGGGGGGGGGTGAATAGCACTCGCGGCTATTTTGTTTCGATTATCAGAATCGTAAAGGCATAAGAGTTAAAGCAGTGGAATAAATAGAGAACAATCACACAGAAAGACGCAGGGGATTTTACTTCGTTCGGAGCCTAGATCGACTCCTACTCGAAGGCCTGCGATCCTTGATCGCTTTGCGTGGGCAACAACTAAAAGCTCGATAAAAATGATTACAAGATGAAGTACAATAGCTAACAATAAACAATTGAATTATACCGACGACAGTGAGAAAAACTGAAGTTTCGGAGCTCCAGGTCGTCGGGTGGTTGTCACAGCAGTTCGGGATCGTGTCGTTACCAACTGGTCGTAGAGAGATTACTTGGAATTTCTTGTAATGAGCTGCTGGTCGAGATCCCTTATAAAGGGTGTTCAAAGCGCCTTCTACTGTTCACCAAGGCGCCTTGAATGAGCCGAGTCAGCCGCGGAGATAAGGGCTGAACTGGTCAAACCTTATCAGGTTCAAGGCGCCTTCAGCCTCTCCAAGGCACCTTCATCAAGCTGTCTAAGGCGCCTTGGCTTCCTTCAAGGCGCCTCCAAGCTTGCTTCGCAGCCAGCTCAGGTTTTGCACCCGAGGCGCCTCCAAGCTCCATGGAGGCGCCTCGGTACTGTTCATCCGAGGCTAATTTTATACTTTGGTCCTTGCAATATATGTTAAACACAAAAATACTCTGCAGCACAAAGTTAGCTCATAACACATAAGTGATAGTATAAAAGTGAAAGTTTGACAGTCTCCGGACTGTCCGAGTCTGACTTCGGGTTTCCAACCAGAAATCCTAGGTCGACCCGACGCCTATTGTTCCCTCTGCAGGTAACGCGTCCTCACCTACTCCACTCAAAAGATTTACCTGCTGCCAGTGCGATCCTCCAGATCGACTGGACTTTTGCTCAGCACTCGAAGCTTCCGGACTTTCTACTGGATATCCGCTTCCCGACTAGTCCAGTCTTTCACCTGGTTCGCGACACCAAGACTTTCCACCTAGGGTTACCACCCCCTAGGACTTTTGCCTTAAGCCTTTGACCTGCCAAGACTTTCCGCATAGGGTTACCACCCTCTATGACCTAGGGTTACCACCCCCTAGGATTTTTACCTTGCCTAACCATAGTTAGGTCTTTTCCTGAAACGCTTTAACAGATTTGTTAGATCACTAAACATCTTAACTTTGAATCCTTTGCCATTATCAAAATACGAGTTTGATTGTCAGATGCTTCCCACACCAACAATCTCCCCCTTTTTTATTATGGCAATTCAAATTCAAAGTTAAATAAACAGATATGCAAGTAAAGCAAGCATAAAGAAAAATTTTTTTAAGGCGAGCAAAAATGATCTTGTAAAGCTCCCCCTTAAGTATTACTCCCCCTTTAAATCATATTTTGTGATTAATTTTGAATTGGCTACTTTTAAATTGGCTACTCTCCCCCTTTGCCATATATCAAAAATAAGTAATGGAATACTTAGCTTTGGTAGAATAGACAATGATTTTCCAAAAACAATTGTTTGTTAGAAAGATAGAGAATTAAATAGCCAATAGATTTCTAAAGAGAGAAAGAGAATTTCAAAAACACTTAGCATTTTATAAGTGATTTCATCGTTTAGCTAAGTGAAACAAGGATCTTAGGGTAAGTGAAACAAAATAAGTAAGGGAGATTGACTTGGCTTAATGTTGAAAACACCTTTTAAACAATTGAAAAATATTCTTCAAAATTGACTAAAGTATTTGCTAAGAGATTTAAAGTCACTTAGCTAAGTCTTTTGCAACTGTTTTAGTTAAAAACATTGAATTTTTGGAGGAGTCTTAACGGATAATTTTGAAAAGATATAAGAGAGAAAAAACAAAAAATGAACAAGTGAACCTAATTTATTTTTGAAAGAATAAAGAAATACCAAAACTACTTTTCATTTTCAAATTTGTGAGTGAAAATATGAGTCAAAAGAGAAGTTTTGGAACTAAATGATTTTTGAAAGAAAATTTTGAAAGCTACTTTTGCTTAGCAGAAATTTTTAAAGTTTGCAAAAATATGCTTTTTAATACTTTTAAGTAACGAATGATTCTGTGAGAAACCTTAGCTTAAATAGTTTATTTTTTTTTAAAATTGAAAGTTGCTAGGTCTTTTGCAAACATTGAATTTCTAAAATATAGCTTGAGTTTTAAAAAAAACTTAGCTTAACTTGAATAACACAACACTTGATTTTGAAAATAGGGGTAAAATTAAGAACTTGTGATGTAACAACCACCCTTCTTACAACTACTATACTCTAAGGATGACCGTTACTTACTACTAACTCTACTTAACCGGTGTGATTAAAAATCACATGGAAACCCTTACCGAAAAATTCCGGCAGAGTCTCCCCTGTACCGGTGACCATATTTAACAATACATGCAATATATACTCAGCCACAAGCGGCTGGAACACATATCAATCAACCAAAAGGAATAACATCACCACGCAGTTTAATGAAATCAAATCATGCAAGTAATGAATAGCGAAAACAAAATAAACATACAATTAACTAACAGCGGAAGACTAAATGACTCATCTAATACATTCTTAATAAATGACAATCTTAATAAATTCTTAAACTAAGTCCCAAGGCTTCCATAGTCCTGGCATCACACACCATCCGCGCCACCTTGTCGCCTTCCTTGCTAAATCTTTTCTTTTCCTTTATCTGCAGTAAGAGGAAGTGTAGTCTATAAGCAAACTTTGCTTAGTAAGCGCTATCTAACTCACAAAAACACGAATGTGCATGTATACGAAAAGAACTAAAAACTATATGCTCTAAAAAGAAATAAAGCATAAACATAACTGCTCGTGTCAAACTAATAGCAAAGAAAAGCTAAGAAATCTACTCATGTAATTCTAATCGCTAATCATGCTACTCATCTAATAGGTAAACATGAAAACTACTCATCCACTAGATAAACATGGTAGAATAAAGAACTAAACTTACTGAATTCTAACACTTTCTGAATCTTATTTCACTTGTTTAAAGACTTATTCTTTAATACTTTATACTTATGTAAAACTTTCAAAAACTTATACTTATAATACTTCAAAATAATAATCAACTTCTTCTTGGGCCCAGCAACTGTGCTTTTACTTTTGTAACGACTCGACCCATTCGGCGGCCCATTTGGCGGCCCATTTGGCGACCCTATGGTCGTCGACCGTCGACTACTAGGTTATCTAAACCTAGGGACGACTATGGGAGCCCAGCCCAAGGACAGAGAGTCCAGTACAGTGCCACTGATAAAAGTAAAATACTTGTTATCTTTTAATACTTCTATATAATGCCTCGGCATTTTCTTAAGCACCTTGTGTGCCAAAATCCCTAAAGTCTTGACTTTGGGATCTACTTAAGGCCTTGGCCTTTTTCTTTCTTTTCTTTATCTTTCTTATACTTTTCTTATAAAAGAATGCTTCTTACAAAACTATAATGTTTAAACAAATTCTAATACCGAAATGCTTAAACAAAAATCTGTATACAAAGCTTTACATAAATCTGCATGCAAAGCTTAACAAAAAATCTGCATATTAAGCTTATCTAAAATCTGCATACTAAGCTTAACAAAATCTGCATACTAATACTTTATAAAATTTACATTGATCAACATATAAATCTCTTTTCTCGTTTTCTAAACTAAGCTTCTATTATGAACTTATTACTTGCATATCTAAACCTCTAGCTCAGATTTAACATAAGAAAATTATCTAAACCTCAAACTCAGATTTTACATAAGCAAATTCTGGAATTGCAACTACACTACTCAAACAATGGCTCAAGCTACAATCCGAACACAAAGCAAGCTATAATCTGCTGGAATTTAAAAGAAAACCCATGTAAAACTTGTTCAACAATATGTCCTCAACCTGCACAAGTGATCATGATGAAATTCCAGCATTACCTAAAGTTGTTCACAAAAATTCTAGCATACATAAATCTGAACACTAGATTTCAGCATTTACAAATCTGTCACTAGATTCCAACGAGCATAAACATGTTCCTAGAGAAAATTCTAGTAATACTAAGTTGTGCTCATAACTCACATGTTTCGAAAACCAAATCTGCATTAATTCTACATCAGATAGGTAAGGAACCTAATATCAAATCTGCATCCATGTTAAACATAACAATCCCTAAACTAACTGATCATGATGTTAAACCTTAAAGCTAAAGGAAATCACAATACTAGGCTTACAAGAGCTAACTATAGATTTAACAAGAGCTAACTACAGATTTAACACAACCTTAAAGATAAATTATGGATCATACTGCTACATCTTACTGAGGAATCCAATTTCTGCATCAGAAACTAAACCAGCTACTACTTAATACCCTCAAAACCGAATCTGAACTACAATGGAAGCAAAGAAAACAAACCCTTTTCCCTTTTCTTTGAAGCACACGGCAACAAACATATCCAAAAACTGAAACGCAAGAAAATTCAAGCAAAGCTTCGGAAACCAGGAGAGGAATACAAAATATGCGTCGGAGCTATCTTACTGCAGGTGAGTAGCAACTTACCTTGCTCCTTGAACTCACAACCGAAAAGAGGGAGGCTCTAGGGTTCGCGGAGAAGCTTGAGTTTCGGCGGCTTCTTTGTGTTTCTGAGCTCTCCTCATCGAGGTGGTCACGTACAGTGAAGACCGGCCGGAAAAAGCCTTCGCCGGCCGCCGGAGGGAGAGAACCCTAGCTCCGCCGCCTTCTTCGCCCGAGAGCCGTCGCGCGCACAAGAGGGAGAAAGGGTTTCGTGAGCCAATCCCTTTCTCTCTTAACTTATCCCTTTTTATAACCGAGGGTATTCTGTTATGGCTTAAGAATATTTCGCTCCTTACCTTTTCACGAAATACTCGCAGAACCGTTGGTTGGTTGTGTTTTCGCCGAACCCCAGGTCATGGGTTCAAATCCTCAGCCGAGCCTTTTTCTTCCTCTTTTATTTTAAATGTTCCTAACTATACCTTATATAAATTTGTTCTCATATTTAGATAACAAATCGAGCACAGCTCGGTTGGTCGGGCCGAGTTTTGCTTGGGCAGAGGAGCTCGGTTCGAAACCCAGCTTCTTCAATTTATTTTCCTTCTTATTATTCTCCATTACCATGTTCTACATCATATACACTTTATCTCATATATTATTAACAAAACGTTTCCAGACCAGTTGGTTGGCTAAGTTCGGATTCAGGTCCGGGGTCTTGGGTTCAAAACCCGGCGTCAACATTTTTTTGTCACAACTTCTTTCTTTTGGTAAAAATACCAAACGGCCTCCAAAAATTCCATAAAAATACTCTAAAAATTTCTAAAAATCTCTAGAATTTTTCTAAAGTATTTCTAGATTTTAATAAGGTCTTTTAGAACTCCAAATCATAAAATTTGGGGTGTTACATGTGAATATTTAGAACAAAGAGGGAGTAGCTAAAAATTGAGGTTAATTATTCAGTTGGTCCTTAAGTCCAAGCATGAGTCAAATTAAGGAAATTTCAAATTATCGAATATGATTTGGTCAGGTATCAGAGCCCTAAAGTACAAGCATGTTTAACCTTAATAGATCCATTTCCTTCACCAACTGTCTAACCTGTAGCTAGTTGCTGATTGCCTAGAGGACAACAACTTTCACTTGGTTAGTCGAGTTAAGTCATTTAGTCCAGTTAGATTTGACTAAGACTGGAAGACTTGACTGGATTACTGTTAATAAAGTATTTAATGCCCAGACTCATATTGATGCTCAGAAATAAGCATTCTTGAGTCCAGGCTGTTCCCTATGCATCTCACGCCGTTCTATGTTTTACAAACACAAGCAAGGTATACCTAGGTATTTGTGAGATACTCTGGCTTAAGTCTAGGGGAACATGATATCTAGGGGGAAAGCCTAGTCTAAGTCCAACTTTGGAAAAATCTAATAAATTGGGATTTTAAAATAACTATTTTCCTAGATTTTTTTTTAAATGATAACAGTTTTGAAATAGGACAATGAGTTTGAAAAGCAATTTTTATTCTACCCAACACATTCCTATTTGTCTTCTAAGTGAGCTGAACTCAAGTTCAGGTAAGGGTTTTGTGAAGATGTCAGCTAGGTTTGATTTTGACTCAACATAGTTGAGTGCACTATCACCCTTAGCTACATGATCCCTTACAAAATGGTGCTTCACTTCTATATGTTTAGTTCTTGAGTGATGAATTGGGGTTTTCGTTAGATTTATTGAACTTATATTATTAATTGAGATTTTTGTTTTATGATATTCCAGTTGATAGTCTTTAAGAGTATGCATCATCCATAACAATTGAGATGCGTATTCACCTAAGGCTATATATTCAGCTTCAGTGGTAGATAAAGCAACACAGTGTTGCTTTCTACTTAACCAACTTACTAGGCATTGTCCTAGAAATTGACAACTACCGCTTGTGCTTTTTCTATGTAGCTTGCATCCGGCATAGTCTGAGTCAGAATAGCCGGTTAGGTCAAGAGTGCCAGATCTAGGGTACCATAGTCCTACATTTAGAGTTCCTTTAACATACCTAAGGATTCTTTTGACAAGGGTTAAGTGAGACTCTTTTGCACAAGATTGATATCGTGTACACATACTTACTGCGAAAATTATGTCTGGTCGACTCGCAGTATGGTACAGTAGACTTCCTATCGCACTTCGATAGTATTTCAAATCTACTGGTTTACCTTCTAAATCCGAGTCAATTTTAGCATTAGTAGCCATTGGTGTATTAATTATCTTTGAATTCTCCATGCTAAATTTTTTAATTAATTCTTTAGCATATTTAGTTTGATAAATATAAATACCATCTTTAGTTTGCTTAATTTGTAAACCCAAGAAAAAATTTAGTTCTCCAACCATACTCATTTCAAATTTATTTTCCATTAATTTAACGAATTCTTTTAGAAATTTAGAGTTAGTTGAGCCAAAGATTATATCATCAACATAAATTTGGGCTATGAAGATGTCTTTTTCTATGGTTTTTACAAATAGGGTCGGATCGATGTTACCTTGTTTAAAGCCTTTGGATATTAAATAATTTGATAACCGTTCATACCATGCTCTAGGAGCTTGTTTAAGTCCATATAAGGCCTTTGTCAGTTTAAATACATGATTAGGGTAGTCTAGGTCCTCAAATCCTGGCGGTTGGTTTACATAAACTTCTTCTTTAATGAACCCATTTAGGAACGCGGATTTTACATCCATTTGGTATAACTTAAACCCTTTATGTGCTGCATAGGCTAGCAACATCCTAATGGATTCAAGCCTAGCTACTAGTGCATAGGTTTCATCATAGTCTAAACCCTCAACCTGACTGAATCCTTTGGCTACTAGTCTGGACTTGTTTCTAACTATTTCACCCTGATCATCCAATTTGTTGCTAAATACCCATTTGGTGTCAATTATGGACTTATCTATGGGTTTAGGTACAAGTTCCCAGACTTGGTTTCTTTCGAATTGATCTAACTCTTCCTGCATAGCAATGATCCAGTCTAGGTCAGGTAGGGCTTCTTCTATAGTCTTAGGTTCAATTTTAGAAATAAGGGCAATCTGACTCAGGTTTCTATAGGAGGATCTAGTTGTAACTCCTAGGTTTGGGTCACCCAAAATTTGGTCAGGTGGGTGAGAGGTACTTACTCTAGTTGGTCTTATGTGTGGGTCAGAAACTGGTTCTTCTGGTTTATTAAGGTTAGGTTGGATTTCTTCATCTTCTATAGTTCTTGGATTGATGTCAATATTTTCATTTATATTAGGTAGGTTGTTTTCTTCATCAAAGATTACATTAGTTGTTTCTTTAACTTTTAAGGTATTTTGATTATATACTCTAAAGGCCCTACTGGTTGAGGAGTATCCTAAAAATATTCCTTGGTTAGATTTGGGTGTAAATTTTCCTAAGTAATCTTTAGTATTTAAAATGTGAACTTTACAACCAAATACTTTTAAATAGTTTAGGTTGGGAATTTTATGGTAATATAGTTCATAAGGTGTTTTATTGTGAGGTTTGTTAATTAGAATTCTGTTTTGAATATAATTTACTGTATTTATGGCTTCGGCCCAAAATTGATGATTTAAGTTATACTCATTTAGCATGGTTCTAGCTACTTCTTGTAGGGTTCTATTTTTACGTTCCACTAGACCATTTTGTTGGGGGGTTCTAGGATATGAAAATTCATATTGGTATCCATTTATTTTACAAAATTGGGTAAACCTATGATTTTCAAATCCCTCCCCCCCCCCCCCGTGATCACTTCTGATACGTTTAATTTTAGTATCTTTTTCATTTTCTGTTAATTTGCATAAATTACTAAATATTTCAAAGGTTTCATCTTTTGTTTTTAGAAATTTTACCCATGTGAATCTAGAGTAGTCATCAATTATAACTAAGCAATACTGGTTCTTGCTTAGTGACTTGGCTCCATGTGAATCAAATAGGTCAAGGTGAAGAAGCTCAAGCATAGAGTTAGTTCTTTCTAGATTCGTTGACTTGTGTGTTGATTTGGTTTGTTTTCCTTATTGACAAGCATTACAGATTGAGTTTTCAATGAATTTTAATTTTGGCAAACCTCTAACTAGACCATTTTGACTCATTTAGAAATGAGTATAGTGTGAGTGTGACCTAGTCTTCTGTGCCACAGTTGGGTTTCCTCTTATTGTGTCATGAGATACTTTATTGAGGATATTGATAGGTCAATTGTGTAGATGTTATTTTTTCTAAGTCCCTTAAGTCTGATTTCAGGGTTTTCGATGTTTTAACTAAACACCCAGATTTATCAAAATTGACTAAGTATCCACTATCACACAATTGACTTATACTTAGTAAATTAAAGTTAAAATTTTCAACCAATAAAATATTTCGAATAATGAAGTTAGAACTAAGTTCAATATTACCTTTTCTGATTACTTTCAGTTTACCGTCGTTGCCGAATGCAACTGATCCTAAATTCTTGTATTTGAGTTTAGTAAACTTTAACTTATCTCCAGTCATGTGTCTGGAGCATCCACTATCCAACATCCATTGATCCAATTCCTACACATGAAGTAGTTGAATTGGTTTCCTTTTAATGGATTCAAAGATTGCTTAATTGAAGTAGACTCCTTAGTTTTTCTATCTCACCCAATCTAAGTTAGCAATCAATTAATCCTATGGGTGTTTGTGAGATGTTTGATTAAATTAACGTTTTGAAAAGTTTTGGAAAAGGTTTTAAGTTAATTAATTTTTGAAAATAATTTTAAGTTTGTTGATTTTGAAAATGATTTAAGTTAATTACTTTTGAAAATGATTTTATATTTATTAGTTTTGAAAATAATTTTAAGTTTATTAATTTTGAAAATAATTTTAAGTTAATTAATTTTGAAAATAATTTTAAGTTTATTAAATATGATTTTAATTAATTAATTTTGAAAATAATTTTAAGAAAATAATTTTTAAAATTTTAAGTTTATTAAATATGATTTTAATTAATTAGTTTTGAAAATAATTTTAAGAAAATAATTTTGAAAATTTTAAGTTTATTAAATTTGAAAATAATTTTAAGTTTATTAAATTTTAAAATAATTTTAAGTTTATTAAATTTTGAAAATAATTTTAAGTTTATTAAATTTTGGAAATAATTTTAAGTTTATTAAATTTGATTTTAATTAATTAATTTTGAAAATAATTTTGAAAATTTTAAGTTTATTAAATATGATTTTAATTAATTAATTTTGAAAATAATTTTAAGAAAATAATTTTGAAAATTTTAAGTTTATTAAATTTAAAAATAATTTTAAGTTTATTAAATTTTGAAAATAATTTTAAGTTAATTTAATTTTGAAAATAATTTTAAGTTAATTAATTTTGAAAATAAAATCTGTATTCCTAATTTAATTTGACTTTATGTTTAATCCAAATTTAATTTGAATTAATGTTTATTCCAATTTATTTTGAATTAATTTTTATTTCTTAGTCATCTAACCTGATCTAAATTTTCAATCAGTGTATCCTATAGTTGTTGTGTGATGAATTATGATTGAATTTTAGGGTCTGGTTTAACTTTGTGTTAGATTCAGGTTTAGCTTTGGGTTCAATAAGTAGACATTCTTTGGATAAACTTCTGGGCTATGGTGAGTCGTAAGGACATCATTAAAGTAACCATGCCTTCGAAGTTTGTCAGATAGTCCTACCCATTGAACTTAGTACTAAACCTTGGTTTAACTAGTTAGGATCCATTTGAGGATAGCTTTGGTCAGTTCCACTTGGCCAAATGCACCAGGTCGAAGCCATATCTTCCTAGACATGCGATGCCCAAGCTTCCCCAACGTACTATCATCCAAAAACTTCACCAGTACTGTGTTTCTAGTTAAATCTATCCCTTTTTATTCTAATCTTATTTACCCTGCCGGGTAGGTAAAGTTTGGTTACCCTGTCGGGTAGATTAAGTTCGGTTACCCAGTCGGGTAGTTTAATTTGGGGTGCTAGCTATTCTGGAACCTCCTTCTATTTTTAATTGATTTAAGTTGAATTATATTCGAATTGAATTTTGAATTTTGAACTAAATTTGAATTTTAATTTAATTTTGAATTTTGAATTTGATTTTGAATTTGACTTTGAATTTTGAATTTTATAATTTGATTTCAATTTTAAATTTTGAATTTATAATTTAATTTTAATTTAATTTTGAATTTGACTTTGAATTTTAAATTTTAATTTTAATGGTTTTTCTGTTAACTCCCCCTGGATCATAGCCTCGATATGACTTATTGAGGTAGTGTATTTGATCCTTCGGGACCCAGTATTGACCAAGTCCAACTTGATTGACTAATTTGGACTTGGGGACCCATGCTTGGATTACCTTACTATTTGGTTTGTTTATTAAGGATAAATAAGATTTATATTTCTTTTTTGGTTTTGTATCCTAGCCCAGTTCTATTATAAACGGTTTTTTGTGTCCCAAGTATTAAGTCAAGATTCTTGGAACCTAAAGAAAACCGTTCTAAAGTATTTTTTAAATTCTTGACCTGATTTTTCAGACCATAGTTTTCTTCCTCAAGTTTTTAAACTTGAGTTGAATTTCCAGTCTGAACTTGGTCAGGTAATGATTTAGAGTTAGTCACTTCTTTAAGGATTACTATTTCCTTTAGAAGTGACTTGACCTTAAGGTTTGACTTAGCTAGTTTGCGCAACAAATAATTGACTAGATTATTTAGACGAGGGATACTTACAGCGGGATCTGGCCCTTCGGAATCGGATACGGATCCGTGGCTTCGCTCGGACTCGGCCTCTGACTCACTCTCGGTCTCGGATCCGTCAATCTGGTCCCTGGCCATTAGAGCAAGTAGGCTTGTCTGATCAAGTTCGTCGTCATCGTCTTCCGAAGAAGATTTGTCCCACGTCGCCTTCAGGGCCTTCTTCCTTCTCTGCTTCTTAGCTTCCTTTTGATTTGGGCAGTTGGCCTTGATGTGCCCCTTCTGGTTGCACCCGTAGCAGATAACTTCGAACTTACCTTTCGAACTTGGTTGAACCTCCTTGGTTTGTACCACCTTCTTTAGATCTTTCTTGTTGAAGCCCTTCTTCTTCTTATAGAGCTTCTTTACGAGGTTCACGAGCTCAGTTGTTAGTTCGTCGTCTTCATCGTCTGAGTCGGGATCTTCTTCCGATTTAGGTTCAGTTCTTTGTCGTGCTCTCGGCTCGCGTGTTCGACTAGCACCTGTAATCAAAGCAACCCCCTTCTCGGTCGACTGTGCATTAGTCTGCTCATGTAATTCAAACTCACAGAATAATTCATCTAACTTTATTGAAGATAAATCCTTGGAGACTTTGTAAGCATCTACCATTGATGCCCACAATGTGCTCCACGGAAACGATTTAGTGCGTACCTTATGACGTCCCAATTCTCTATCTTTTGCCCGATTCCATGGAGAGAGTTGAGGATGTCTTGAATTCTTGCGTGTAGTGAACTCGCCGTCTCACCTTCCTACATTTTCAGATTATATAATTTATTAAGTAGTAAATCACGTTTACTCACCTTTGTGTCGGAGGTTCCCTTGTGAAGTTCAATCAGCTTTTCCCAAAGCTCCTTTGCTGATGAGAATGGACCAACTCTGTTGAGCTCCTCTTTGGTCAATCCACACTGGAGGGTGCAGGTAACTCTGGCGTTGGCTTCCACTTTCTTGATGAGGGAAGGTTCCCAGTCTTCGCAGGGAGTAGGTTTTCCATCAGTGTCTGTCAGTCGGTAGTTGAAATCCAGTTCGGATGATCATCCACATCTCGAACTGGATCTTTAGAAAGGTCTCCATCCGTCCCTTCCAGTACCCGAAATCTTCTCCGGAGAAGAACGGGGGACTGACGGTGCTGAAACCCTCTTGTTGGGCCATTGAGAGAATATGCAAAAAGTAATAGAAAAAAAAATATGTCCCAAGACTATGTCTTGGATTAGCAGTGTGGGAGTAAAGACTTGAAAAGAGAACTAACTCGAGTGGTGTTACACCAACTTCGAGCGAAATTGATACGAACGAATGAAAAAAAAATTGGAATATAGTAATAGTACTAATTTCAGTTGACTCCGAAAAATTTAAAACACCGCGAAAAAATTACGTGATTGGTGGTTGCACCAGATCAACGCTACCCCACTCTGATACCAATTGTTGGATCGAGAAGCGCTAGAGGGGGGGGTGAATAGCGCTCGCGGCTATTTTGTTTTGATTATCGGAATCGTAAAGGCGTAAGAGTTAAAGCAGCGGAATAAACAGATAACAATCACACAGAAAGACGCAGGGGATTTTACTTCGTTCGGAGCCTAGATCGACTCATACTCGAAGGCCCGCGATCCTTGATCGCTTTGCGTGGGCAACAACTATAAGCTCGATAAAAATGATTACAAGATGAAGTACAATAGCTAACAATAAACAATTTAATTATACCGACGACAGTGAGAAAAACTGAAGTTTCGGAGCTCCGGGTCGTCGGGTGGTTGTCACAGCAGTTCGGGATCGTGTCGTTAGCAGCTGGTCGCAGAGAGATTACTTGGAATTACTTGTAATGAGCTGCTGGTCGAGATCCCTTATAAAGGGTGTTCAAGGCGCCTTCTACTATTCACCAAGGCGCCTTGAATGAGCTGAGTCAGCTGTGGAGATAAAGGCTGAACTGGTTGAACCTTATCAGGTTCAAGGCGCCTTCAGCCTCTCCAAGGCGCCTTTATCAAGTTGTCCAAGGCGCCTTGGCTTCCTTCAAGGTGCCTCCAAGTTTGCTTCGCAGCCAGCTCAGGTTTTGCACCCGAGGCGCCTCCAAGCTCCATGGAGGTGCCTCGGTACTGTTCATCCGAGGCTAATTTTGCACTTTGATCCCTGCAAGATATGTTAACCACAAAAATACCCTGCAGCACAAAGTTAGCTCATAACACATAAGTGATAGTATAAAAGTGAAAGTTTGACAGTCTCCGGACTGTCCGAGTCTGACTTCGGGTTTCCAACCGGAAACCCTAGGTCGACCCGACGCCTACTGTTCCCTCTGCGGGGAACGCGTCCTCACCTACTCCACTCAAAAGATTTACCTACTCCCAGTGCGATCCTCCAGATCGACTGGACTTTTGCTCAGCACTCGAAGCTTCCGGACTTTCTACTGGACATCCGCTTCTCGGCTAGTCCAGTCTTTCACCTGGTTCACGACACCAGGACTTTCCATCTAGGGTTACCACCCCCTAGGACTTTTGCCTGAAGCCTTCGACCTGCCAAGACTTTCCGCATAGGTTTACCACCCCCTATGACCTAGGGTTACCACCCCCTAGGGTTTTTACCTTGCCTAACCACAGTTAGGTCTTTTCCTGAAACACTTTAACAGATTTGTTAGATCACTAAACATTTTAACTTTGAATCCTTTGCCATTATCAAAATACGAGTTCGATCGTCGGATGCTTCCCGCACCAACAAATACTTTTTCAAAATTTAATACTCTTTCAAAGTTTAATTAACTTAATATTTTCAAAAATTAATTTAAACTTAATACTTTTTTAAAATTTAATACTCTTTCAAAATTTAATAAACTTAAAAACTTTTCAAAAATTAATTTAAGCTTAATACTCTTTCAAAATTTAATTATCTTAAAAAATTTTCAAAAATTAATTTAAACTTAATACTTTTTAAAAATTTAATTAATTTAATATTCTTTCAAAATTTAATTAACTTAATATTTTCAAAACTTTAATTATCTCAATACTTTTTCAAAATTCAATTAATTTGATATTCTTTCTAGAATTAATAACTTTTCAAAACTTACTTAATCCTTTTCAAAATTTTAATTAACTCAATTTTTTTTAAAATTAAAAACTTGTCCAAAACTTAACCTAAACATTTTTCTAAATCTAAATATTTTCCAAATTTAATCAACTTAAATGTTTTTCAAATTTTTTTATCTCTCGTACAACTTAACATCATTTTATATTAAAAATAATAAAAAAAAAATTTACACGTGGTGCCTCTCAGAGGCGCCTCCCACACAAGCGAGGCGCCATAAACAGCGGCGGGAAAAGTCTCGCCGACTTAACCTAAGGCGCCTCGGATCATCTCCGAGGCGCCTCCAACAGCTCTTATAAGGCATCTCAAATAACATCTAAGGCACCTTCAATCTGTGATATTGCCACAAACAGAAAGCTCTCTGTTCGTTTTCTGCCGAAGCCTAACACGAGTTTCCCGTGCGATTTCTCCCAAACCAAGGCGCCTTCAACCCAACTCTTCCTCCACTACTCCTAGCAATGCCTCCTAGGTATACTCTAATCCACCCTTACTCATCTACTACATGATTTTAGTACTAGTTTTTGCTATTTTCTTGTATATTGTCAAAAATAGGAAACACCGACATGTTGATCCTACACCGACTAGGACTCCTTCTACGGATCCTAGATCTGAGCGGCATAGGATAGATTTTGCTAGATTTACTTTTGAATCCATTAAACCTAGGTACGTCGGTAGGTCATTTTTTTCCCAGTTCGGTCACCTCGCAGTCTAGATGATAGATTACTATCAGTTAGGGAAATTGGTTTGCTGCAACAATACAGTAAACCAGGATTTGTGTGCACAGTTCTATCACAACCTCGAGAAGGTTGATGATAGTACATATTCCACCAGAGTTGGTGGAACCGACATCCAGTTTACTCCCTCCCTGATTCACACTAGTTTAGAGTTTAGGGAGTCTACATGTACATTCCTATGCTACTCGGGTAGAGATCTACCATTCGGTGATCCCTATTCCCATATCACCCTAGACAACATCTATATGCATTTTTTCGGGGAGGAGAGACCATTTGGCTTAATCGAGTTCAGGTCAACTCTTTTTAGGATTCAGGACTACGTTATGTACAAAGTCCCGACAGCATGCATTTTGCCGATCACATCTCGTGACGTCACGAAGATGCGATCCTCTCACTCATTCTTTTTGTACGCTCTGAGTCAGCATTTAGATATAGATATTACACTGCATATGTTCCATAACATCATACATGCATCTAGTACGGTCACATCAGGAGTAGTACACATGCCCTATTGCCATATCTTGACTCAGATATTTTCCTCCCTTAGGATAGACACGACCGTAGGGACACTTATCCCCCTTACCTTATACGATGAGTTAGGACAGCGTAGTCTTCGGTTAGCTAGTATAGAGGTCACCACTGAGGGGATTTTGGCCTGGAAGGGCCGGCCACAGCCAACCGCTGCTCCTATTGCTCCAGATACCGAGGATGCACCGAGCGAGGGAGAGGAGTGGCCCGACTTCTTAGCAGAGGAGTTTTTCGCAGATCCATTACCTTCCACCTCTGCCGAGCCCTCCACATCAGCCGGACCTTCGACTTCGACATCACTTTCCATCGAGGATAGACTCGCTCGTCTTGAGATTCAGTCCATTGAGACACGACGCGTTGTTCGAGATAGCCATCACTTCCTCTGATCCCTACGATCCGAGATAGTTGCGGGATTCGCTTCTCTCCGGGGGGAGATACGTCGCCAGAGCCAGCTTGCACCTGAGCAGCCCCTTGCACCACCTCCAGCTAACGATCCTCCAGCTAATGACCCTTCTCTTTGATGCTATGCATTGTATCTTGGATTGTCGACACAAACTCTTTCAGTCCCTAGTCTAGTGATACTTATGTTACTCTGCTCATTTATGCTTACCAGTCTTTTGATATTATTATTCTTGGTATGTATTGGGTAGATTAGATTTTAATTTTCAAACAAATTTCCTACAATCCTCACTTTAAAATTCTTATTGTTATTCAAAAATGCGTTTTTCAGAAATTATTTTAAATTCTAGGAAAAATTTTGTTTTCAAAATTCCAATTTTACTAGACTTTCAAATTTGGACTTAGCCCAGGCTCTACCTTAGAAATCATGTTCCCCTAGAATTCAACCAGAGCATCTCACAAACACCTAGGCTTACCTTGATTGTGTTTGAAAAACTTAGAATGGTGTGAGATGCATAGGGTACAGCCTGGACTCAAGAATGCTTATATCTGTGCATCAATATAAGTCTGGGCGTTAAATACCTAATTTACAGTAATCAAGTCAAGTCATCCAGCCCTAGTCAAATCTAACTGGATCTATTGACTTAACTTGACTAACCAAGTGAAAGCTATTGTCCTCTAGGCAATCAGCTAGTAGCTAGATGGTTAGACATATGGCCAAGAAATTAAGTGTTTGATTTTTAGGGTTACTCAACTTGCACATTAGGGCTCTGATACCTTACTTAGTTAATTTGCAATCAATTTAACTCGACTCATGCTTGGACATTAAGGTTTAAACTTATTGCTCCTCCTTGGCCGTTAAGTATTTTAGAATTCATTACTCGTTTAAATATTTTTAAAAAAATAGTCTTACACTTTCTTAATATTTTTATATACTTTTCAAAGTCTTTTGAAAATTTAGTGAAGTTTAATTTTTTTCTCTCTTTCCAAGTTATTTTTCAAAAATCTTGTTCAAAATTAAGAAAATATTTACTAACAAAGCTTTTCGAATCTATCTAACAGAGTTTGAAAATTTATTTTTCCCCAAAGATTTCAACTAAGTTTCAAAATTGGCTAAAGTTATTTTTCAAAGTAAACTTTTTACTAGCTCTTTAAACCTAATTGAAAGAAAATGATCTCTTTAGACATTTAGCTAAGAGTTTTACAATGAAAAATAATTATAAAAAGCTAAGTGTTTGAAACGTTCTTTAAATTAGCCAAATATCCTTTCTTTAAAGCTAAGTGTTTTCTTTAAAAGTTTTTTCCCAAACTTAATTCAATTTTTATACTTAAGAAAATCCCTTTTTAAAAGACTTTTAAGTTTAATGAAAAATCCTTAAATAAAGTCTTTAAAAGCTTAGGTTTTTAAAATTTTGGCTAAACAGAGTTGTTTTGCACTTAAACTATTTTCACTTAGCAAAATTTAACTAAGTTTTTCCTACAAAGTTTTAAAAGCCAGGTATTTTAAATGTTATTTTTGGGCTTCAACATTTTTTACTAAGTTTTTCCTACAATGTTTTTTGATATATGGCAAAGGGGGAGAGTAGGAGAAAAAATTCAAATTAAGGATAAGAGTTCTCTTATTAAGGGGGAGCCTTAACATTGAAAATTTTAAATTTACCTTAACTTGTTAGCTAGAGCCCTAGAGCCAATCATTTGATGATTGTATTTTGGACTTGTTGTATCATATTCTATATAAATAAAGGCATTTGGTTTTTTGTTATTATACTTACTTGTATTGGTGCCAAATAAACTAAGTGTAATAACGTCCTTGAGTAGAACGTTCTTACCTATATCAATCGATTGGTTGAATCGATAGTGAGATGATATAGGGAACACTACTCTTAATCATTTCTAGTCGAGTATTAACATTCAGGGACAATGTTAATGCAATAAGACTAGCATGTAGGTCAACTCGATGACTTGATCTCACAAGTCATGGATATAGAGATATCAAGTTGACACATGAGTATGCATTAGAGAATGTATACTGAATGACCCGCCATGAGAAAGTATCATGGATCGTTAAATGAGTGTCATATACTTTCTCATGTGGCTGTTAGTATGACTACTAGTCCTTAGACCTGAAGTCACCATGGTTCCCTACATAAGGAGTTATGTACTTTGGTTTCGTCAAACGTCACCCGTAACTGGGTGGACTATAAAGGCGATTACTGGGTATGCAACGAATTATGCAGAGGGATGTGAGTGATGCAGATGGGATCTATCCCTCCTATATGATGGGAGAGACATCGATATTCTTGATATAGTGAGACCACGAAGTGCATGGCCATGCCCAAGTGAGTCAATATAAGATATTGAGCTCATTTGATCGAGTGAGTCTACTTGGAGTTCAAGATTTAGATTGATTAGAGGATGACACGGTCTATGCCTCATATTGATCAATCTAGATGTCTAGGATAGAAGGACAATGTCATATTGTGAGGAGTCACAATTAGTAGTCATAAGGTGATGTTGGATCTCAACATTCTTGTAACTTGGGTAGTAATGATGTGTTGCTAGATACCGCTCATTACTTATGCTTCTAAATGGGTTTAGGAGCATTGCCAACGTTACAAGAACCTATAGGGTCACACACAAAGGGCAATTAGATGGAGATTAGGTTCATTTGATGAACCTAAAGGATTAGGTTCATATGATGAACCAAATTGGATTAAGAGTAATCCAAGGTAGGCTAATTGAGTTGAACTCAATTTGGTTCATGTTTTATGTGAGTCTAATTTGGACTTAGACTCATTTAATTAATTTAATTAAATGAATAGAGATTCATTACATTAAAATTGACTTGAACCAATGGTTAGATTAGATCAACCAAGGGAGAGAAGTGGTCATGTTTGACTTGACATAAGTAGGAAGATGAAGAGTCAAGTTTTGACTTGACCAATGCCACATCATCAAGGCTTCTTCATTTGGTCAAGTTTGACTTGACCAAATGCCACCTCATGGGAGTTACCAAGAGTGGTGACTTTTGATATTCCATGGGAGTTACAAGCCAAAAATTGTGGCCGGCCAATTTTATTCAAGGGATGAGTTTCATTTTGCATGTGTAACTCCCTTCTTCTTCCTCAAGCTTTCTTCTTGCTCTCCCTCTCCTCCATTACTGATCTCTAAGGTTGCTAGCACATCCTTAGAGATTTTTCTCCATCTCTTGCTTGTGTGAATACACATAGAGAAGTGTCTACTTTGACACTTTCGAGATCCGGCGAACCGAGGACGAGCGGGATACGCGAAGGGATTCGCTTCAAAGGTATAACCCTTTTTCCATGTAGATCTAGGAGTAGATCTCGGTAGAAACTTGTATTCATAGTTTTTGAAATTTTTCTTTGCAAGGATCCGTTGGCTTAGGGGCTTTCGGGGTTTCCGCGACGCGAAAATGCGGTTTTCGCGGCCCGAAAAACCCAACAGTGGTATCAGAGCCACGTGTCGTGTTTTATGAAAACTTTTCAGTTCTGTAATATTCTGTAAATTTAGGATTTTTATAGTTTTTATGGGTATTTTTCTCGTAGAAGCGAAGCACAAGTGTTTCGACACTTGTAGGCTTCGACTACCGAGAAGAATTTTCCAAAACGGCCAAGTTTCGCCCCAAAACTTTTTGGGACAGCGGGCTAAGGCACTGTTAGATCGCAATGGAACTCTCGCGATGGTTAGATCGCGGGTAGGGGCGCTGCCCCTGGCCC
Source organism: Zingiber officinale (assembly GCF_018446385.1). Lineage (NCBI taxonomy): Eukaryota > Viridiplantae > Streptophyta > Magnoliopsida > Zingiberales > Zingiberaceae > Zingiber > Zingiber officinale. Next base: position 69,247,852 of record NC_055991.1, read on the forward strand.
CACAAGGGGATTCGTTCCGCGATTGCGCCCGAAAAATGCTAAACGGAACCGCCGGGAAATTTTACTCGTAAAAATTGTAAAAATTATAGAAAAATTACAGAAAATTATAGAAATATATAATTTTGAATTATATATTATTTTTGTGATAGTCATGGCCCAAAGACCCAATTTTATTGGATAATTTGTGTTGTAATTCATAATAACGCTTGCGTGCCGTGATGTGATGTGCGTGTTATATTTTATTTTTTTTTCCGCGACCTGCGCGTCGTGCCTTTCTTTTATTCTTGTTGTAAATTAGATTTAGACTCGAATGTAACTCGAGTTTCAAAATGTAATGTAAATTTTGAGGTGGTGGAAGGTCCACTCGGGATGGAGTTACGAGGAGGGCGCGAGCAACACGAGGTGGTCAAAGGAAGGAGCTTGAGAAGCTGTTGACCTTAGATTGACCATCCGATCTTCTCATTGGCTTGAGAAGATCGTAGTAGGGCCATGACATAATCACAAAATTATTTAATTAATTTCTTTTGTGTGTATGTGATGCATGCTAGTTAATTAAGTAATTAATTAGTGCCTGACGATTAAGATTAGATCTAAATCGTGCACAAGATGCATCCTTACGATTAGATTAGATCTACATCGTGTACAAGATGCACCCTATCGATTAGATTAGATCTATATCATGTATATGATACAACATCGACGTTTAGATTAGATCTAAATCACGTCAACTCTAATGCCTACCGTGCCGTGATACCTACCACTACCTCGATCGCATGCTGTTGTTGAATCTGCCAAAGCAGAGCAACACATACTATCTTGGTAGGGTACGGAGGGACAATCTTGGTCCCGCCTATCAACTCATGGGTGAGTACAACTCAATTAGATTGAGTAACTAGTTAACTCGATTGGATCGAGTACAACTATAGGCATTCTTCCAACGGTTGGAAAGGTAGGACAAAATCACGTTTATATTAATTTGCAGGCGTATTAGCCAAAGCTAACTCGAGTTTTAATATAAATGAGGATTTTGATCCTATAAACAAGAGTTGCATAGAGATGTAATTGGTAATCGTTACCTACCGATCATACTAAGTCTTGGGCATCTTAGCCAAAGCTAACTCAAGACGTAATATGATGTGGATCTTGTCCCACATGCATTATAGAATTCAGTGGGAGAATTATTTAGTTAAAGGCCTAATTCAATGATTTAAAAGAATATGATATTTATTTCTGCATTTATTTCTGTTGTAGATAACCATGACGTCAAATACGAACAATTTCTCTCTGCGATCTATCCTTAAGAAGGACAAGCTCAACGGAGCAAATTTCCTGGACTGGTACAGGAACTTGAGAATAGTTCTCACCCAAGAACGTAAACTGTACGTTCTGGAGCAGCCCATTCCGGAGGCTCCTCCTTCCACTGCTACGCGAGCAGACCGAGATGCTTACGAGAAGCATCAAGATGACGCATTAGATGTGTCCTGTCTTATGCTCGCGACCATGAACTCTGAGCTTCAGAAGCAACATGAGTTGATGGGCGCTTACGATATGGTTGAACATCTTTGTCACCTATATCAAGGACAAGCAAGGCACTGGAAGAGGAACTCCAAAGAATACCTAGAAGATCTTAAGAAGAAGAGAAATAAGATTTCTACCTCAGGTATACATGTTATAGAAGTCAACCTCTCTATTTCTTCATCGTGGGTATTAGATACCGGATGTGTTTCGCACTTTTGTACTAATGTACAAGCGCTGAGAAATAGCAGGGCATTGACGAAGGGTGAGGTAGACCTACGAGTAGGCAATGGAGCACGGGTTGCTGCTATTGCTGTAGGAACTTACTATCTATCTCTACCCTCTGGGCTTGTACTAGAATTAGATGATTGTTGTTATGTGTCTGCATTAACTAAGAACATTATATTAGTTTCTTGTTTGGACAAGAAAGGTTTCTCGTTTACAATAAAGAACAAATGTTGTTCCGTCTATTTAAACGATATGTTCTATTGTAGTGCACCTCTGATAAACAGACTCTATATTCTAGACCTTGAAAGCCCTATCTATAACATAAATACCAAGAGGTTCAAGTCAAATGACTTGAACCAAACCTACCTCTGGCACTGTCGCTTAAGTCATATAAATGACAAGCGCTTATCCCAGCTCCATAAGGATGGTTTGCTGGACTCATTTGATTTTGAATCATATGAGATATGCGAGTCATGCCTACGAGGCAAGATGACCAAGACTCCCTTTAGTGGGCACAGCGAGAGAGCGACTGATTTGTTAGGACTTATACATAGTGATGTATGTGGCCCTTTCAATGTCGCTGCTAGAGGTGGTTATAGGTGCTTCATCACATTTACTGATGAGTTCAGTAGATATGGTTATGTGTACTTGATGACACATAAGTCTGAATCCTTTGAAAAGTTCAAAGAATTCAAGAATGAAGTACAGAACCAGCTTGGCAAGAGTATTAAGATACTTCGATCATATCGAGCTGGGGAATACCTTAGCCATGAGTTTCGTGACTACCTAGCTGAGTGTGGGATTCTATCCCAACTCACTTTTCCTAGAACACCACAGTGGAATGATGTATCCGAAAGGAGGAATCGTACCTTATTAGATAGGGTACGATCTATGATGAGTCACACAAATCTTCCGACATATCTTTGGGGCTATGCTTTAGACACGGCAACTTTTATACTCAACCGAGTTCCATCCAAGGCCATGATAAAGACACCATATAGGATATGGACTGGGAGAGATGCCCAGGTGTCTTTCATGAGGATTTGGGGATGTGAGGCTTACGTTAGACGTCAAGTCTCAGACAAATTAGGACCCAAATCCGACAAGTACTACTTTATTGGATATCCCAAGGAAACTAAGGGATATTACTTCTACATTCCCAGTCAGCACAAGATAGTTATGGCAAAGAATGGGGTCTTTCTAGAAAGGGACTTTGTTTCTAGAAAGACTAGTGGGAGCGCGTTCGATCTTGAAGAAGTTCAAGATGCGAACAATAGCACTGATGCCTCGATGGAAATTGAACTGGAACCACAAAGTGTTGTGGATGATGTTGTTCCACAAAGAGTTGAGGAACAACAACCAGTTCAAGTAGACATACCTCTTCGCAGGTCTGATAGGGTACGTCGTCAGCCTGAGAGATACTCATTTCTCTTGTCTGACCATGATGACGTTGTGCTCATAGAGGTTGAGCCTACCACCTATCAGGAAACTGTGTTGAGACCAGATTCTGAGAAATGGCTAGAGGCCATGAGATCCGAGATGGAATCCATGTACACCAACCAAGTATGGACTTTGGTTGATCCACCTGAAGGGGTAAAACCCATAGGGTGTAAGTGGGTCTTTAAGAGAAAGACTGACATGGATGGACTTATCTATAAGGGTCACTTGGTAGCTAAAGGTTTCAAGCAGATTCATGGTATTGACTATGATAAAACCTTTTCTCTAGTAGCGATGTTTAAGTCCATTCGGATCATGCTTGCTATTGCAGCTTACCACGATTACGAGATCTGGCAGATGGATGTCAAAACCGTGTTTCTGAATGGAAACCTACTCGAGGATGTGTACATGACACAACCTGAGGGTTTTGTAGACCCACAAAATACTAGCAGAGTATGCAAGCTGCATAGGTCCATTTATGGACTAAAGCAAGCTTCTCGGAGCTGGAATCTTCGATTCGATGATGCAATCAAACAGTTTGGTTTCATCAAGAATGAAGATGAGCCTTGTGTCTACAAGAAGGTTGTAGGGGATATAGTTGTCTTCCTCATATTGTATGTGGATGAAATACTACTCATTGGGAAGGACATCCCTATGCTTCAGTCTGTCAAGACCTGGCTAGGGAGTTGCTTCTCAATGAAGGACTTAGGTGAGGCATCCCGCATTCTAGGGATACAGATCTATAGAGATAGATCTAAGAGATTGCTTGGCCTAAGTTAGAGTACATACATTGACAAGGTACTCCTACGGTTTGCCATGCAGAACTCCAAGAAGAGATTTATGCCGATGTCACATGGCGTGAGTCTTTCGAAGACTCAAGGTCCCTCTTCTAGAGAGGAGAGAGACCGCATGGATCAGATCCCTTATGCCTCAGCCATAGGATCGATCATGTACATCATGCTATGTAGTCGACCTGATGTCTCGTATGCTTTGAACATGACGAGCAGATACCAGTCAGATCCAGGTGAAAGTCACTGGATAGCGGTCAAGAATATTCTTAAGTACTTAAGAAGGACTAAAGAATATTTCTTGATATATGGAGACGATGATGAGCTAGCTGTAAAGGGTTACAGTGATGCTAGCTTCCAGACCGACCAGGATGACTATAGATCGCAGTCGGGGATCGTATTTTGCATTAATGGTGGTGCTGTCAGCTGGAAGAGTTCGAAGCAGGATACAGTAGCTGATTCTACAACAGAAGCCGAGTACATTGCTACATCAGAGGCAGCAAAGGAGGCAGTTTGGATCCGCAAGTTCATCACTGAACTTGGGGTGGCTCCCAGTATCGCTGACCCCATTGAGCTCTATTGTGACAACAATGGAGCTATAGCACAAGCGAAGGAACCTCGCTCACACCAGCGGACCAAACCCATACTACGGCGCTTCCATCTCATTCGAGAGATCATCGAGAGAGGAGATGTGAAGATATGCAGAGTACCTACAGAGGCTAACATCGCAGATCCCTTGACCAAGGCTTTGGCACAGAGGAAACATGATGGTCACACTAGGTCAATGGGGCTTAGAGCCTACACTGATTGGCACTAGTGCTAGTGGGAGATTATTAGCTAGAGCCCTAGAGCCAATCATTTGATGATTGTATTTTGGACTTGTTGTATCATATTCTATATAAATAAAGGCATTTGGTTTTTGGTTATTATACTTACTTGTATTGGTGTCAAATAAACTTAGTGTAATAACGTCCTTGAGTAGATTATTCTTACCTATATCAATCGATTAGTTGAATCGATTGTGAGATGATATAGGGAACACTACTCTTAATCATTCCTAGTCGAGTATTAACATTCAGGGACAATGTTAATGCAATAAGACTAGCATGTAGGTCAACTAGATGACTTGATCTCACAAGTCATGGATATAGAGATATCAAGTTGACACATGGGTATGCATTAGAGAATGTATACTAAATGACCCACCATGAGAAAGTATCATGGATCGTTATATGAGTGTCATATACTTTCTCAAGTGGCTATTAGTATGACTACTAGTCCTTAGACCTGAAGTCACCATGGTTCCCTACATAAGGAGTTATGTACTTTGGTTTCGTCAAACGTCACCCATAACTGGTGGACTATAAAGGCGATTACTGGGTATGTAACGAATTATGCAGAGAGATGTGAGTGATGTAGATGGGATTTATCCCTCCTATATGATGGGAGAGACATCGATATTCTTGATAGAGTGAGACCACGAAGTGCATGGCCATGCCCAAGTGAGTCAATATAAGATATTGAGCTCATTTGATCGAGTGAGTCTACTTGGAGTTCAAGATTTAGATTGATTAGAGCATGACACGGTCTATGCCTCATATTGATCAATCTAGATGTATAGGATAGAAGGACAATGTCATATATTGTGAGGAGTCACAATTAGTAGTCACAAGGTGATGTTGGATCTCAACATTCTTGTAACTTGGGTAGTAATGATATGTTGCTAGATACCGCTCATTACTTATGCTTCTAAATGGGTTTAGGTGCATTGCCAACGTTACAAGAACCTATAGGGTCACACACAAAGGGCAATTAGATGGAGATTAGGTTCATTTGATGAACCTAAAGGATTAGGTTCATATGATGAACCAAATTGGATTAAGAGTAATCCAAGGTAGGCTAATTGAGTTGGACTCAATTTGGTTCATGTGTTAAGTGAGTCTAATTTGGACTTAGACTCATTTAATTAATTTAATTAAATGAATAGAGATTCATTAAATTAAAATTGACTTGAACCAATGGTTAGATTAGATCAACCAAGGGAGAGAAGTGGTCAAGTTTGACTTGACATAAGTAGGAAGATGAAGAGTCAAGTTTTGACTTGACTTTGACTTGACCAATGACACATCATCAAGGCTTCTTCATTTGGTCAAGTTTGACTTGACCAAATGCCACCTCATGGGAGTTACCAAGAGTGGTGACTCTTGATATTCCATGGGAGTTACAAGCCAAAAATTGTGGCCGGCCAATTTTATTTAAGGGATGAGTTTCATTTTGCATGTGTAACTCCCTTCTTCTTCCTCAAGCTTTCTACTTGCTCTCCCTCTCCTCCATTACTGATCTCTAAGGTTGCTAGCACATCCTTAGAGATTTTTCTCCATCTCTTGCTTGTGTGGATACACATAAAGAAGTGTCTACTTTGACACTTTCGAGATCCGGCGAACCGAGGACGAGCGGGATACGCGAAGGGATTCGCTTCAAAGGTATAACCCTTTTTCCATGTAGATCTAGGAGTAGATCTCGGTAGAAACTCGTATTTGTAGTTTTCGAAATTTTTCTTTGCACGGATCTGTTGGCTTTGGGGCTTTCGGGGTTTCCGCGACGTGAAAACGTGGTTTTCGCGGCCCGAAAAACCCATCATAACTTTCATAAAGTTTAAAATTTCTTTAACTTGTACTTAACTTGTTATTTAAGTATGCTTACGTTTGTGCTTAAACTTCTTATTTAAAAGCATGCTTATGTTTATTTATGCATTTTGTTTTACTTAACTTTGAATTTGAGTTGCCATAATAAAAAAGGAGGAGATTGTTGGTGCGGGAAGCATCAAACGATTAAACCCAAGTTTTGATAATGGCAAAGGGTTCAAAGTTAAGTCGTCTTGTGATCTAATAGTTTGAATGAGCTTGTAGGGAAAGTCCTAAGTGTACTTAAGCAAAAGTCCTATCTGCAGTTAGGCAGGTGGAAAACCCTAGGGGGTGGTAACCCTAGGTCATAGGGGATGGTAACCCTATGCGGAAAGTCTTGGCGGGTCGAGAGCTTCAGGTAAAAGTCCTAGGGGTGGTTATCCTAGGTGGAAAGTCCTGGTGTCGTGAACTAGGTGGAAGACTGGACGGGCCGGGAAGCAGAAGTCCAGCAAAAAGTCGGGAAGCTTCGAACACTGAGCAAAAGTTCAGTCGATCTGGAGGATCGCACTGGCAATAGGTAAATCTCCTGAGTGGAGTAGGTGAGGACGCGTTCCCCATAGAGGGAACAGTAGGCATCGAGTCGACCTAGGGTTTTTGGTTGAAAATTCGAAGTCAGACTCGGACAGTCTGATGGCTATTGACTATCATTTGTTATATGGTTTCTGTGCTAACTTTGTTTTGCAGGGTATGTGTTTGGGACTAACACATTTTGCAGGAACAAAGAAGCAACTTTGGCCTCAGATGAACAGTGTCCGAGGCGCCTCCATGGAGTTGGAGGCGCCTCGGGTGCAAGCCGAAGCCAGCTGTCCAGAGGAGTTGGAGGCGCCTCGGATGAAGCTGGAGGCGCCTCAGACCAAGGCTGGAAGGCGCCTTGAGGAGGCTTGAAGGCGCTTTGAACCAGATAAGGTTTGACCTGGTCTGTGCTGATCCATCCGTGCGACTTGGCGGGCTGGAGGCGCCTTGGACAGGCTTGGAGGCTCCTTCAGCACTGTATAAAAGAGGGATTCAAGTAGCACCTTTTTCTAAGAATTCAAAAGAGATATTCCTCCTGTGCGCTGCTTCCATAACGACCCCGACGTGCTGTTTTAAGTTTCCGACGACCCGGAGCTCTGCTATTTTAGATTCTGTCATTCGGTATCATTTTCATTATTGCACTCATTGTAACTCATATTCTGTACTATTGTTTCGAGCTTATAGTTGTTGCCCACCGGAAGCGATCAATGATCGCGGGCCTTGGAGTAGGAGTCGCCACAGACTCTGAACCGAGTAACACCTCGTGTCTTTGCGTGTTGCTTTGTCTTCTTTACTTTATTCCGCTGCTTTAACTCATACGATTTACGAATTTAAAAATTTTGAAAGCCACGAGCGCTATTCACCCCCCTCTAGCGCTTCTCGATCCAACATGATGGAGATAATGCTAGTTGACATCTTATGGAACTAGATCTAATAGAAGAAGTGAGGGATAATGCGGCGACTCGGCTCGTATCATGTCTCTAGAGAATGAGACAAAATTATTACAAAAGGGTCATACCAAGATTCTTCCAAGTGTGTGATCTAGTTCGGAAGCGCATCAAGCTGGTTAGGGATATTAACAAATTGGAACCATAATGGGGAGGACCTTTCAAGGTGGTACGAAAGCTCGCCTTCGTCTCTTATTATCTTCAGGATGCAGAAGGGAGAGATCTCAAACAGCCTTGGAATACTAATCATTTACAACCATACCGAACTTAACAAGTATTCCTGTAACTCATTTATATGTTGTGCCCCACTTTTTTGTATAATTAATGAGAAGTGCAGAAAATATTATCTGAAAAAGTATACATAATTTCTTGAATAAGTAGATTGGTTCTCCTTCAATAGTCGATCGACAACCTTAAGGGGTGACCGAATAGGCTCCCTTAAGGGGCGACCGGAGACTTTAAACATTCTCAATCGATCAGAGACCTTAAGGAGTGATGTGCGTAGATTATATACTCTTTTATGCATGTTTTTACGCACATTTACATACTTTGAGCATGCTTGATCTATGCATTTTTATACTTCCAGCTTTCCTTTTAGCATATTTACTCTTTTGGTTCGGAGATCTGCTTTTTGTGCATTTTCTGTACACAGGAGTCGAAATTGGTGAAGATTGTGCGTCCTCGGACAAGCTTGGAAGGAATTGAAGGGAGAGAGCATCAGGCCATGTACCACACACGACCGTGTAGTTTTAACAGGAAGGGAAGAGGACATGGCCGTGTGAATCTCACACGACCGTGTCTTGATTTGAAGAAATTAGAGCAGATGCCTTACATGGCCATGTAGATCTACACGGCCGTGTGAGGTTTCCAGAGGCCAAGCAGGTGGTGGCCGTGTGCACCACACGGCCGTGTAGCATTTCCAGAGAACAGAAGGGTCCTGGCCGTGTGAGTCACACGGCCGTGCAGCTTTGGCAGAGAAGGAACTGGACATGGCCGTGTGAATCTCACACGGCCGTGCCATGGGGCCGTGTGGCGCCCGATTTCCTCCTCTATTTAAACCCTCCTTCATGAATTGAAAGGGGATCTCTTCCCCTTTGGGAGAAGGAAAGATTTGGTGGGATCCTCCCATTCTTGGGAGGAATTCTGAGCGATTCGAGGGGAGTTCTTGACGATTTCGACTCCGGAGCGAGGATTGCATCCGAAGACGAGGCTTCTTCGTAGATAAGTTTTCTCTTTCCCCCTTTTCTTGGTTTCTTGGATTGGGGATTTAAGAAATGCTTGTAATCTTTATTTCTTCGGGTATTCTTCCTCGATTCATGGAGTAGATCTTGTATTCTAGGATTAAGGGAGTATTTGTATGATGGATTGATATAATCTCTTATGGATTTGCCAATTTCTTGTTTCAATGACATTGTCTTGCTTGTATCAATTAGATCTTGAATGATTAATGGTGATTTGTGCTTAATTCTCATTCTTGATTGATTGTTTGGATTTCTTGTGGACTTAGTAAAGATAAACTCTCACTCAATCATCCGAGGGATCCACGTGACAGGTGCAAGCCCGTGTAAGGACGTTTGAGAGATAATCTTGAAGAGGAAATAGGAATATTCAAGAGAGTAGGATGGATCTTGTGATTAGTTTCTTGTATCTTGATAGATTAATAAGTTGTGGGCTTCTATGTTGATATCCGAGGAAGGCATAGCAATAGGTGCGCTTCTGTGTAAGGACAACGTAGGTTCACGTCTAATTGATCATATTTAGATACATTTCTCAGTCCTTAGCCGGTTATCTATTGCAAGAGAGAACCGGAAACTTTCTACAAGTGTTTGGCAATTGAGGGATAAAATTGGTGAACCATTTACATTCAAGAAATCTTACAAAGAAACCGAAACTCCTAGAATCTCCCCTTATCATACCCCAAAACACTAAACCCTTGTTTGTTGATCTTTAATATTAGATTTGTTTACCTTCACTTTGCATTTGAAACAGTTGGATAGTTGTTTAGCTAATTCGCATTGAGGCATTTCTAGTACTTATTCCAGTCCCTATGGATACGATAATCTTTTATATTACTTGCGACATTTCCGTACACTTGCGGAGCGTAACAAGGAGTGATCAGACAAGCTCCCTTAAGGGGTGACCGGAGACTTTAAAGCTTCACACCCAATCGACGACCTTAAGGGGTGACCAGACAGGCTCCCTTAAGGGGCGACCGGAGACTTTAAATCTTCTTAGTCGATCGACAATCTTAAGGGGTGACCAGACAAGCTCCCTTAAGGGGCGACTGGAGACTTTAGATCTTCTCAGTCGATCGACAACCTAAAGGGGGATTAGACAGGCTCCCTTAAGGGGCGATCGGAGACTTTAAACCTTCTCAGTCTATCGGTGACCTTAAGGGGTGACCAGATAGGCTCCCTTAAGGGGCGACCGGAGACTTTAAACCTTCTTAGTCGATCGGCGACCTTAACAGGTGACCAGATAGGCTCCCTTAAGGGATGGATGGAGACTTTAATCCTTCTCAGTCGATCGATGACCTTAAGGGGTGACCAGACAAGCTCTCTTAAGGCATACCCGAAGACTTTAAACCTTCTTAGTTGATCGACAACCTTAGGGGTTGAGCGGATAAGCTCTGTTAAGGGGTGATTGGAGACTTTAAACCTTCAACAAGTTGATCAAAAGGTTTAGAATTGGCTCTACTTATATTATATTCATCCTACCTTATTTCATTCGGGAATACATGCCCAATCGGATCATTATTCAGATCAGAGGTTCATTATGGGTTGTGGATATTATATTCCGCCTATTTATTTTTCTCGGGAATATATGCCCAACCGGTTTATAATGCAATCTAGAAATTTATTATGAAAGGCTTATATTTGGCTTGTTTATTCCACTCGGAAGTGTATGGACAGCTGATTTATTAGGCATATTAAATACTCACTATGGAATTCTTATATTCGGCCTATTTTGTTCAAGAGTACATGGCTGATTGATTCATCATATATCTTGGAAATTCATTATGAAAGGCTTACATATTATAATTGGCCTATTTATTCTGCTTGGAAGCATATGGTCGTGCCATTGATCATACATGCCGGAGATTTCGTATGAAACGATTATATTATATCTTGCCTACTTATCTCGCTCGGGGATGTATGCCAGACCGATTTATGGGACAAGTGGAGGGTCCATTACATAATTAGGGCGCTCAGCCTATCATTGAGGCTCGAAGATCATTAAGGTATACTGAAGAATTCAATTTATATGGATACGTGGATGGTTCCAAAGATATGGGAAATCACACAAGACAGTGAAGGACATGTAATTACTTATTCTTACTAGTATTTGATACGTAGTAAGTAGTTTGAGGTAATGTGAGGGTATAAATACAAGATAATAGTGTCATTCAAATCTACTTAGAAAATCTTTCTGAAGCTCCTTGTTGAGTCGTCGACGATTTATGAAGAGAGGAGGAGGTTCCCTTGATAAATAACCTCCCTCCCTTAACTGTTGAACAACCCCTTCAGCAGAATGGGTGAGAGTTTCTATGATGCGCTGGACATATTTCTCGCCAAATTTGATGGAGTCCAAATAGGATCTACATTTACTTTGCCAGTGCTTATCCTCACCTGCCTTATATGTTTGGAGTTCATATTGCAGACTATCTCTCTCACCCTTAAGGGTAGCCTGTTCTACCTTAGAACGTCTAGTTCTTCTAACAGTAAGGATATCTGTGAATCTTGGGCTTTTCTTTCTTCTTGTTGTTGTAGTAATGTAAATTTTTTGGAAGCTAATTTTGGAATCAATTCAGGAGATCCGGAGCCATTAGATAACTCTAGTCTTTCCAAAAGAATAGTTTTATGAGATAAATCTAAAAGAGCTTTGTCTTTTAGAGCTTTCTCTACTTGAAGTTAGGACTCACTTCATTGTAATTGGAGCTCCAAGTTTTGCTTTTCTTCTTCTCAAGATTATAGCAAGTGGCGACACTCTTGTAAAGCCTTCTCTAGACTAGCAATGAGCTCATCATGTGAACTCACTTTTCCTCACAATTGAGTGAGTTCATCACTAGGAAGAGTGGAAGTGATCTGTAGTGCCTCCACTTTATCTTGCAGAACTCTATTGGCCCTTTGTAAATCCGTAGCTAGTTGGCCTAAATATAAGCTCGAGGCATAGAACTAGGCAAGATAGCAATATAATTACACTTTGCAGCCATAAACCAAGGAAATCTAATTAGAAATTCAGAGATTGTATTCCTTTTCATGTGTGCTTGTGATTGTAGCCATGATGAGGGAGGAGTAGGTGTTTATCCTAATTGGGATGGTAGCCCATGGGATTATTTAAAAGGGATGGAGGAACTGGTAGAAGTTGGGGCCTTGGGGAAGAAGTAAGAGGAAGTTCATACGCTGGAGGGAGAACTTGAGAAGGTGGATCAGGGGGTGTATGACTGATCAACGTGAGATCTTGCTCAATGGGTGTTTTGGTGGGTACAAGAATAGTTGATCTCTTGCAAGGTGTTCTCTTAGCATGCGGCCTGGTTGGAGAAGAAGTAAAAGTCTGAAGAAAGGGTAGTGAAGTCATAGGGACATCTTGTGCCATCTTGAAAGTAGAGACAACTGAAGGAACAACACGAAACATAGGGATAAGGATGTCGGGTCTCATCATATTGAGTGTAGAACAAGAACGAACATGTGTAGAAGACGCATGCTCCCTACCTCTAGCGTAGGAGATTTTGGAGGAAGTAATGAGAATATGCTCAATAGTAGGTATGGTGGATATAAGTGGACCCGATGCTTTAGTATGAGGTTTTATACGCCTAACCATAAAGGGTTTTTCTTGCTCAGGTGAGATGGAGGGTTCTTTGGTTGGTTCAGCTGGAGGAAGTAAACCGAGAGAGGAGGAGGGATGGTTAAGATGCCAATCTCATAATAGGTCTTCTCCCAGTTTAGTCAAAACTGCTCTAGTTAGGCGAGTATTTCTGTACATGAAAGCTGGGAGAATAGCTTCAGCTAGAAAAATAAGAGTCATAAATTTATGTTAGGAATGATCTGAAAGTGACAAATAAATATTGATAAGGAAAGCAAACTTACCAAAGGAGACGTCCAATTCTGTGTCAGCTGGACTAATACCGAAAGTGAATAATAAACCTTCTGCGATCAATGCAAGTAGGTTGAACTTTGTACCCTTCAATTTTCCCATAGAAGAGCGAAGAACTGAGTCTGTAAAAATATTGCTTAAATGGAGAAGAGGAGGAATGTTTTGCTGCCAGGTCTGCTGGAGTAGGGATGGTTATGTACGAAAGGAAACCATAGTTCTGTAAGGAACTAGGGCGCTAAACACGCTAAAGTGCAGTTGAAAACACTAGTTTCTCTAGAAGATCCATGTGAAGGGAAAGAAAATAACAACATATATTAAGTTTTACTTCATAAGATGGTTATACCTTTGATGCGTGCACACGATCTTCCGATAGCTTGGATCTCAGCATGATCAAGCGTCCATGCTTCTTTCGATATCCACACAAACAAGTGTCTCTGTTTGTCTCACAAACTCACAAAGTGGAGAAAGAAAACTACCTAAGGTTGTGCTAGCAACCAAGAAGGTGAGTTTTGGCCAATGCAAGAGAAAGAGAGGAAGAAGAAGAAAAATTCACCTTTCAAAATGAAAGAAAAATGTTTTTGTACTTCATCCAATGAATAATGAGCATTAATTCAATTAATGAGCCTTAATGAGCATTAACACTCCATTAAGGACCACCTTTGAACTCTTCATTTTGAATTCAATTTTAAAATTGAATGAATAATTAATTTCAAAATTCTTCTAATTCAAGTGAATGAATTAATCTTCATTAATTCTCTTTAGTGAATGAATTCACTTGAGTCTAACTCAAGTCTAACTCAAGTCTAACTCAAGTCTAACTCAAGTCTAATTTGGATTTTATTAAATCCATAAGGTTGGATTCACTTGAGTCTAACTCAATTAATCTCATGCAATTTCGAATTCAATGAATCACTATTTCATTAATTCGAATTGACTCCTTAAATCTAGTTTGAAACTAATTGGACTCAATCCAATAATTAGATCTAATTGATTCTAACTCAATAAGTCCTATTCAGATTAGACTTAATCCAATGATTCATCATATGAACGAATCTCCATTACTACTTGTTCTTTATGTGTGACCCAATAGGTTCTCATAAAGTTGGCAATGTATCCAAATCAATATTTAGATACATAAGCAATGAGTGGCATCTAGCAAGGCATCATTGCTATCCAAGTGATGAGAAAGTCGAGATCCGACCTAACCTATCCACGACTATTATCTTGTATGACTTGGTCCCTCTATTCTTGATATCTAGATTGATCAATGAGGCATAGACCGTGTCATCCTCTTATCAACCTTTTTATTTCTTGATCTCTAAGTAGACACACTCAATCAAATAAGTTCAATATCTTATATTGACTAATTTGAGCATGATCATGCTTTCTTGTGTCTTACTAATCAAGGGGCCCACATATATCGCTTCCGTCATATGGAAGGGATAGATCCCATCTACATCACTCACATCCCTTCGCATAATTCATTGCATACTCAGTGATCAACTTTATTGTCCACCTTGTTACAGGTGACGTTTGTTGATAGCAAAGTACACAACTCCTTATGTAGGGAACTGTAGTGACTTTAGGTCTAAGGACTATTCATACCAATAGTCACATGAGAACATTTATGACACTCATTTAATGATCCATGAAATATTCTCATGGCAGGTCATTCAGTATAATTCTCTAATGTATACCCATGTGTCAACTTGACATCTCATATCCATGACTTGTGAGATAAAGTCATCCATTGACCTACATGCTAGTCTTAATGTATTAATATTGTCCTTGTATATTAATACTTGATTAGGAAAGTTAAGAGTAGTGTTCTATGTATATCTATAATATTTCACTATCAATTCAACCAATTGATATGTTGTAGATAAGAACCTACTTTCCAAGGACATTATTATACTTATTCAATCGACATTGAACTGAAATAAATATAATAACCAACTTTGTCTTTTATTAATAATGAAATATGATACAAAAATGAGCCCTTTACAATTATCTCATAATTGGTATTAGGGCTATTACTAACAATCTTCCACTAGCACTAGTGAAAATCAATGAGATATCGAATACCCATTGACCTAGTGTGACGAGCATGCTTTCTTTGTGCCAAAGCCTTGGTTAAAGGATCTGCAATGTTAGCATCGGTCGGTACTCTACATATCTTCACATCTCCTCTATCGATGATCTCTCGAATGAGATGGAATCACAGTAGTATGTGTTTGGATCTCTGATCAGAGCAAGGTTCCTTAGCCTATGCAATAGCCCTATTGTTATCACAATAGAGGTCTATTGGGTTTGCTATACTAGGAATAACACCAAGCTCTATAATAAACTTCCTAATCCAAACAACCTCCTTTACTGTAGCTGAAGCAGTAATGTACTAGACCTCTATTGTAGAATCAACGACTGTGTCCTACTTTGAACTCTTCCAGCTCATAGCACCACCATTAAAACAAAACACATATCCTTACTGTGATCTGTATTCATCCTTGTCAGTTTGTAAGCTAGCATCAGTGTAACCCTTTACAATAAGCTCTTCATCACCTCCAAAAATCAAGAAATAATCTTGAGTCCTTCTCAAGTACTTAAGAATATTCTTGACTGTTGTCCAATGACCTTCACCTAGATCTGACTGGTATCTGCTCGTCATGCTTAATGCATACGAGACATCTAGGCGAGTACAAAGCATGACATACATGATAGACCCTATAGCAGATGCATAAAGAATCTGATCCATGTGGTCTCTTTCTTCCTTAGAAAAATGACATTGAGTCTTCGAAAGACTTATACTATGTGACATTGGCAGGAATTCCTTCTTGAAATTCTTCATGGCAAAACGTTTAAGTACCTTATCAATGTATGTACACTACCTTAAGCTAAGTAATCTTTTAGATCTATCTCTATAGATCTTAAGGCCTAAAATATAGGCTGCCTCACCTAAGTCTTTCATTAAAAAGTAATTCCCAAGCCAAGTCTTCACTGACTGAAGAGTAGGGATATCATTTCCAATGAGAAGTATGTCATCTACATACAATATGAGAAAAATGACTGTGCTTCCACTAACCTTCTTTTAGACACAAGGTTTATCTTCATTCTTGATGAAACTGAACATTTTGATCGCATCATCAAATCAAAGATTCCAGCTTCTAGAAGCTTGCTTTAATCCATAAATGGATCTATGCAACTTACAAACCTTTCCAGCATGCTTTGGATCTACAAAACCCTCAGGTTCTATCATTTATACATTCTCGAGTAGATTTCCATTAAGAAATGTGGATTTGATATTCTGTCAGATTTCATAATCATAATAAGCTGCAATAGCAAGTAAAATCTGAATGGACTTAAGCATTGCAACTGGTGAAAAAGTTTCATCATAGTCTATACCATGAACTTGCTTGAATTAACCACCAATCTACCTTTATAGGTATGCATATGCCCATCCATGTCAGTCTTCACTTTGAAGACCCACTTACACCCAATAAGTTTGATCCCTTCAGGTGGATCAACCAAAATTCATACTTGATTAGTGTACATGGATTCCATTTCGGATCTCATGGGCTCTAGCCATTTCTCAGAATTTGGGCCCTGTACAGTTTTCTGATAGGATGTACGCTCGCTGAGACCAACAAGCACTACATCACCGTAGTCAGATAAGAGAAATGAATATCTCTTAGGTTGATGATGATTCATAGAGCGTGTGCTACTTGAACAGGTTATTTCTCCATAACTTCTTGCGGAGTAACAAAATCCTGATCCACAACATCTTGTGGTACCTATTCAATGTCCATCAAGGCTTCAATGTTAGTTTGTGTATCTTGAACTTCTTCAAGATTAACTAAACTCTCACTAGTTTTTTTAGAAAGAAATTTCCTTTCTAGAAAGACACCAATTTTGGCAACAAACACCTTGCCTTGTGTGAGATTATAGAAGTAATATCCCTTTGTTTCCTTGGGATATCCTATAAAGTAGCATTTATCTGATTTGGGTCCTAGTTTATCTAGGACTTGTCATCGAACGTAACCTCACAACCCCAAATCTTCATGAAAGACATCATGGGACTCTTCCCAGTCTATATCATATATGATGTCTTTATGACATCTTTAGATGGAACGCAGTTAAGTGTGAAAGCGGTCGTCTTTAGAGCATGTCCCCGGAAGGAAGTAGGAAGATCTGTTTGACTCATCATCGATTGTACCTTATCTAATAAAGTATGATTTCTCCTTTCTGATACACCATTCCATTGTGGTGTTCTAGGTGGAGTGACTTGAGATATGATCCCACACTCAACTAGATGGTTATGAAACACTTGGCTAAGGTATTCAACACCTTAATTTGATTGAAGCATCTTAATACTCTTTCCAAGTTGGGTTTGTACTTCATTCTTGAATTCTTTGAACTTTTCAAAGGATTCTGACTTGTGTCTCATCAGATAACATAGTCGTATCTACTGAAATCATCAGTGAAAGTAATGAAGTAATGATAGTCTCCTCTAGCTGCTATTCTGAAAGGGCCGCATACATCAGTATGTACCTAACAGATCATTAGCCCTTTTGCTGTGTCCACTAAATGGAGTCTTTGTCATCTTACCTTGAAGACAAGATTCGCATGCCTCATATGATTCAAAATCAAATGAGTCCAAAAGTCCATCCTTATGAAGTTGGGATATGCGAGTCTCATTTATATGACCCAAGTGACAATGCCAAAGATATGTTTGGTTCAAATCATTAGACTTGAACTGTTTGGTATTTATGTTATAGATTGCGTTTTCAAAGTCTAGAACATAGTGGTCATTCATAAGAGGTGCACTACAATAGAACATGTCATTGAAATAAATGGAACAACATTTGTCCTTTATTACAAATGAAAATCCTTTCTTGTCCAAACAAGAAACAGAGATACTGTTCTTAGTCAAAGAAGGCACATAACTACACTCTTCTAGTTCTAAAACAAGCCCAGTGGGCAAAGTTAAGGAATATGTTCCTACAACGATAGCAATAACTCTTGCACCATTACCTACTTGTAGGTCCACTTTGTCCTTTGTCAACGTTCTACTATTTCTCATCCCTTGCATATTAGTACAAATATGAGATGTACACCCGATATCTAATATCCATGAAGAAGAAATAGAAATATTGACTTCTATAACATATATACCTGAAACAGAAGTCTCACTTCTCTTCCTTTTCAGTTCCTCTAGGTACACCTTGCAGTTCCTCTTCTAGTTTCCAATCTCATCACAGTGGAAGTAGGTTCCTTCCTTAGCAACCCCGCCTTCTAGTTTCCAATCTTGCCATTGCCTTTGGCTTGGGTCTTACCCTTACCTTTAAGTTTCCACTTGCCTTTGCCCTTAGGCACCATCAAAATGGTACTAGGCTTTGCCTTCTTAAGGTTGAGTTTAGCAGTTCTCAACATGCTCAACATCTCAGGCAGTGGTTTATTAATTTCATTCATGTTATAGTTCGTGAAAATTGACTATAACTATTGGGCAATGACTGCAGAATAAGGTTAGTGGTCAATTCTTGACTTAGTGGGAATCCCAACCTTTGTAGATTCTCCACATACTTGATCATCTTGAGCACATAAGGCCCTATAGGACTTTCTTCTTGCATTCTGCATTGAAACAGACCCTTGGAGATCTTAAATCTCTCATGCCTTACTTGTCCTTGCTATAGTTGTCTAAGATGTTCAACCATATCATAAGCATCCATGTTCTCATGTTGCTTCTAAAGTTCAGAGTTCATGGTGGCGAGCATAAGGCATGACACATCTAATGCATCATCTTGATACTTCTTGTAAGCATCCCTATCAGCTCTAGTGGCAGTAGTGGGTGTTGCTTTAGGAATGGACTGCTCTAGGATGTACATTTTTCGTTCTTGCTTGAGAACTATTCTCAAGTTTCTGTACCAGTCTAGGAAGTTAGCTCCATTGAACTTGTCCTTATTAAGGATAGATCGCAGAGAGAGAGTGTTCGAAGTATTTGACGACATGGTAATCTACAACAACATAATGCAGAAATGGGTATCATGTATCAATCATTTAATTAGGTCTTTAATTAAATGATTCTCCCACTAAATTGTAAAGTTTGGTAGGAGGAAGTCATGGTTGTGGTTTTACTCACACTACTAGCTCCAAATTCAATCGCAATGACATTCATGTGGGACAAGATCCATATTATACTTCATCTTGAGTTAGCTTTGGCTAATCGCCCAAAACTCGTATAATGTAGGTAGACAACATATACCAATTGCATCAAATGCAACTCTTGTATAGCTAGATGAACAATTTTATTTATTCATTTGCCCATCTTATAAAATCCATATTATAGCTCATCTTGAGTTAGCTTTGGCTAATCGCCCATGATTAGTATAATTAGAATTTCATCTTATGGGATATGCCTCTAAGCTCTCAATCCAAATGGGACAACTTAGTTAAATCACACTCAAAGTTTAATAGTCGGATATCACAATTTTCCTATCGCACTTTAGCAAGATAAATTGTGTCACTTTGCTTTGGCAAAACCTGACTACAATTGATCGAGCTAGAAGTGAGTACTAAACTTTGGTAGACATATATTAAAAGGACCTAATTATGGTTAAACTAAACATGTATCGAATACAACCAAGACACACACCACATATATGCATAAATAAAATGTGACGTGGTTATGGCCCCCATAAACTATGATCTTCTCAAGCTAATGAGAAGAGTGATAAGTCAACCTAGGTCAAAGCAGCTTCTCCAAACACTTCCTTGGTTATCGTGTGTTGTTGTCCTTCCTTCCTTTTCACTCGTTGTCTAGTAGACTAACTCCTTTCTAATTTGTACATTACAAAATCTAAAGAAACTCAAGTCACATTCGAGTATAGTCTAAAATTACAACAAGAATGAAAAAGATGAAGGTATGACACATAGATCGTATTATGAATTACAACATCACACAATCACATTGGGGTTAAAGGACCATAACCATGCACCATGTCATTTATATTCACAATATCCTTATGACATAAATTTACTATGATTTTAACAATAAATTATGAGCCTATGTTATTCACAATATTTTATCCAAGACCACCTTCTTGCTCACTGATGTGCATAGATTATATACACATTTATGCATATTTAGACGCACATCTACTTGTATTTCATTAGCATAATCTATGTTTATTGCAACCTATTTCTTTATAATGTTGTAATTCCATTATATTTTCTTCGAAGATCTGCTCTTTGCTTGTTTTTATTGACATGACGCTATTTGGAGCGAAAATGGAGCAAAAACGCACGCAGGAGCTTGGGTCATGTAGACCACACGACCATGTGGCCATTAGCATGTTCCAGCCGTGCCATTATTGTTAGTTAGAGCCATAGAGCCAATCATATGATGATTGTTGTATGGACTCGTTGTATCATATTCCTATGTATATAAAGGCATTTCTTTTGGTTATTATACTTACTTGTATTGGTGCCAAATAACTAAGTATAATAATGTCCTTGAGTAGAAGTTTCTTATCTATATCAATCGATTGGTTGAATCGATAGTGAGATGATATAGAGAACACTACTCTTAATCATTCCTAGTCAAGTATTAACTTTCAGGGACAATGTTAATGCGACGAGACTAGTATGTAGGTCAACTCGATGACTTGATCTCATAAGTTATGGATATAGAGATACCAAGTTGACACATGGGTATGCATTAGAGAATGTATACTGAATGACCCGTCATGAGAAAGTATCATGGATCATTATATGAGTGTCATATACTTTCTCATGTGGCAATTAGTATGACTATTAGTCCTTGGACATGAAGTCACCATGGTTCCCTACATAAGGAGTTACATACTTTGGCTTCGTCAAACGTCACCCATAACTGGGTGGACTATAAAGGCGATTACTGGGTATGTAACAAATTATGCGGAGGGATGTGAGTGATGTAAATGAGATCTATCCCTCCTATATAACAGGAGTGACATCGTAGTGAGTGTTGGATCGAGACCGCGCTAGAGGGGGGGGGGGTGAATAGCGCTCATGGCTATTTTGTACGTTTATCGGAATCGTGAAACTATCGGAGTTAAAGCAGCGGAATTAGAACAAAGAGACACAAACAGAAGGATACAGAGAATTTACTTCGTTCGGATACTAAGGCGACTCCTACTCGAAGGCCCGCGATCCTTGATCGCTTCCGGTGGGCAACAACTATAAGCACGATAGGAATTACAAATTACAATTAAAGTATTGAAATAAACTTGTACCGACAACTTAAGAAAGAAGAAGATTGGAGCTCCGGGTCGTCGGAATGTCGCAGCAGTACTTCGGAATTACTTTGTTAGCAGCACGTTGAAGAAGGAAAGCCTAGAACTTGATGTCATGAAGTGCTGGTCGAAACCCCCTTATAAAGGGTGTTCAAGGCGCCTTGAAGGCTGCTCAAGGCGCCTCTATGCTGCCGAGTCTTCCGCGTGGATCAAATCTGATCTGGTCGAACTTCATCCCTTTAAGGCGCCTTATGCCCTGCTCAAGGTGCCTTCCAAGGCGCCTTATACCCACACCAACGCGCCTCCATTGAAGCTTCACAGCCAGGTCAGCTTTTGCACCCGAGGCGCCTCCAAGCTCCATGGAGGCGCCTCGGACATTATTCATCCGAGGCAAATCTTTGTTATTTTGTACCTGCATGACATGTTAGTCTCAAACAACATCCTGCAACACAATGTTAGCACAAAATAACAGTATGAATAATAACGAATGTTTATGACAGTCTCCGGACTGTCCGGGTCTGACTTCGGATTTCCAACCAGAAACCCTAGGTCGACCCGACGCCTACTGTTCCCTCTACGGGGAACGCGTCCTCACCTACTCCACTCAGGAGATTTACCTGTTGCCCGTCGATCCTCCAGATCGACTGGACTTTTTCTCAGCACTCGATGCTTCCGGACTTTCTGCTGGACATCCGCTTCCCGGCTAGTCCAGTCTTTCACCTGGTTCGCGACACCGGGACTTTCCACCTAGGGTTACCACCCCCTAGGACTTTTGCCTGAAGACATCGACCTGCCAAGACTTTCCGCATAGGGTTACCACCCCCTATGACCTAGGGTTATCACTCCCTAGGGTTTTTCCCTTTGCCTAACCGCAGCTAGGACTTTCCTGAAATCCTCAAGTAGACTTGTTAGAAGACAAAACACCTTAACTTTGAATCCTTTGCCATTATCAAAACACGAGTTGGATCATCGGATGCTTCCCGCACCAACAATCTCCCCCTTTTTGATTATGGCAACTCAAATTCAAAGTTAAGTAAACAAACGAATAGATAAACTTTTTTTTTAACACAGGCAAATTTGCTAAGAATAGATGAACACAATAACCAAAGCAGAATTTGCTAAAGTAAACTATATGCTCCCCCTTAACTTTTGCTCCCCCTTAACTGATGCTCCCCCTTTTTTATTAATTTAAATTTGAATTTTACATTTTTGCTACTCTCCCCCTTTGCCATATATCAAAAATAAGCAATAATAGACATTTGGATAACTAGATTTTAAATGTAAAACATTATAAAACTGTTATGAAGTGTATCTCTTTGATAGATTTTAAAAGTTAGTAATAATATCATTCTTACTTAGGAGAATCTTTGAAGGTACTGAGTTAAGTTTTGAAAAACTGTACACGAATTTACAAAGTTCAAAGTTAGCTAAGTTCAATAGGGTTTGAAAGTTAAGATTGGGACTTATCTTAGCTCTTTATAAGTATTGAATTTTAAAACTTAGGTTAACAGGAAACTTAGCTTAAGTTTAAATAATATTTAAATGTTAGGACAAGGTTATTCATTCAAATTCAGTTGGTCCTTAAGTCCAAGCATGAGTCATGTTCACTAGATTAAGTTACTAGGTATCAGAGCCCTAAAGATCAAAACATTCTTAACGAGAAAATTGAGTATCCTTTACCAACTGTCTAACATTTAGTTACTTGCTGATTGCCTACAAGACAACAACTTTCACTTGGTTACTCAAGTTAAGTTATTTTGGTCCAGATAGACTTGACTAGATCTGGAAGACTTAACTTGATTAATGTATATTGCGTATTTAATGCCCAGACTCATATTGATGCACAGATATAAGCATTCATGAGTCCAGGCTATACCCTATGCATCTCACGCCGTTCTATGTTTTTCAATCACAATCAAGGTATACCTAGGTGTTTGTGAGATGCTCTAGCTTAATTCTAGGGGAACATGATTTCTAGGGGGAAAGCCTAGGCTAATTCCGTATTAAAAAAATCTAGGAAATTGGGATTTTTGAAATTTTATTTTTTCTAGAATTTGAAAAATAGTAATAGAAACAAGATAAGACACCTACTATACCCAACACATTCCTATTTGCCTTCTAAGTGCACTGAACTCAAGTTCAGGTAAGGGTTTTGTAAAGATGCCAGCTAGGTTTGATTTGGACTCAACATGGTTGAGTGCAATTTCAACTTTAGCTACATGATCCCTTACAAAGTGGTGTTTTACCTCTATGTGTTTGGTCCTAGAATGGTGAATAGGATTTTTGGTCAGATTAATTGAGCTGATATTATCAATAAAGATTTTTATATTTTTATATTCTAGTTGATAGTCTTTTAATGTATGCATCATCCATAACAATTGAGATTCACATTCTCCTAGGGCTATGTATTCAGCTTCTGTAGTGGATAGAGCAACACAATGTTGCTTTCTGCTTGACCAACTTACTAGGCACTGACCTAGAATCTAGCGGCTACCACTTGTACTTTTTCTATCTAACTTGCACCCTGCATAGTCTGAATCAGAATAGCCATAAAGGTCAAAGGTGCAAGTTCTTGGGTACCAAAGTCCTACATTTAGAGTTCCTTTAATATACCTAAGTATTCTTTTTACATATGTTAGGTGTGACTCTTTTGCATAGGATTGGTATCTTGCGCACATACCTACTGCAAACAATATGTCGGGTCGGCTTGCAGTTAGGTAAAGTAAACTACCTATGGCACTCCTATAGTATTTTGGGTCTACAGGTTTTCCTTCAGGGTCAGAGTCAATGTTTATGTTGGTTGCTATTGGAGTATTTATAATTTTTGAATTTTCCATGCTAAATTTTTTAATTAACTCCTTAGTATATTTAGTTTGATAAATGTAGATTCCATCTTTGGTTTGTTTTATTTGTAAGCCTAAGAAAAAGTTGAGTTCCCCAACCATACTCATTTCAAATTCACTTTCCATTAATTTAACAAATTCTTTTAAAAATTTTGAGTTAGTTGAGCCAAAAATTATGTCGTCAACATAGATTTGCGCTATAAAGATGTCTTTTTCTATAGTTTTCACGAACAAGGTCGGATCGATTTGTCCTTGGTTAAAGTCTTTGGATATTAAGTAATTATATAATCTTTCATACCATGCTCTAGGGGCTTGTTTTAGTCCATATAACGCCTTTTTTAATTTAAATACATGGTTTGGATAGTCTATGTCTTCAAACCCTGGAGGTTGGCTTACGTAGACCTCTTCCTTGATAAATCCATTTAAAAAGGCTGACTTAACGTCCATTTGGTACAATTTGAACCCTTTATTTGCTGCATAGGCTAATAACATCCTAATGGACTCGAGTCTAGCTACCGGAGCATAGGTTTCATCATAGTCTAAGCCTTCGACTTGACTAAACCCTCTGGCTACTAGCCTAGCTTTGTTTCTTATTATTTCACCGTGATCATCCAACTTGTTCCTAAAAACCCATTTGGTGTCTATTATTGATTTATCTATGGGTTTAGGTACAAGATCCCAGACTTGGTTTCTCTCAAATTGTGCTAATTCTTCCTGCATTGCAATGATCCAGTCTGGGTCAGGTAGGGCTTCTTCTATAGTTTTAGGTTCAATTTTAGAAATAAGGGCAATCTGACTAAGGTTTCTATAGGATGATCTAGTTCTGACTCCAAGATTTGGGTCACCCAAAATTTGGTCAGGTGGGTGAGAGATACTTACCCTAGTTGGTCTTATCTGATGGTCAGAAACTGGTTCTTCTGACTCATTAAGATTAGGTTGCATTTCATCATCTTCTATAGCTCTTGGATTAATGTCAATATTTTCGTTTATATTGGGTAAGCTATTTTCTTCATCAAATATTACATTAGTTGTTTCTTCAACTTTAAAGGTATTTTGATTATATACTCTAAATTCCCTACTGGTAGAGGAGTATCCTAAGAATATTCCTTGGTTTGTCTTGGGTGTAAATTTTCCTAAGTAATCTTTAGTATTTAAAATGTGAACTTTACACCCAAATACATTTAGATAGTTTAGATTGGGAATTTTATGATAGTAGAGTTCATATGGTGTTTTATTGTGAGATTTGTTAATTAAAATTCTGTTTTGAATATAATTTGCAGTATTTATTGCTTCAGCCCAAAATTGATGATTTAAATGATATTTGTTTAACATAGTTCTAGCGGCTTCTTGTAACATTCTATTTTTACGTTCCACTAGACCATTTTGTTGGGGGGTTCTTGGACATGAAAATTCATGTAGGTATATATTTATTTTACAAAATTGGGTAAATCTATGATTTTCAAATTCCCCCCCGTGATCACTTTTTATTCTTTTAATTTTAGTATCTTTTTCATTTTCTGTTAATTTGCAAAAATTACTAAATATTTCATAGGTTTCATCTTTTGTTTTTAGGAATTTTACCCATGTGTATCTAGAGTAGTCATCAATTATCACTAGGCAATATTGGTTCTTGCTTAATGATTTGGCTCCATGTGAATCAAATAGGTCAAGATGAAGGAGCTCAAGTAAGGAGTTAGTTCTTTCTAGGTTGGTTGATTTGTGGGTTGACTTGGTTTGTTTTCCTTTTTGACACACATCATAGGTTGAATTTTCTATAAATTTTAATTTGGGCAAACCTCTAACTAGACCATTTTTACTCATTTTTGAAATGAGTCTTGTGTGAGTGTGACCCAGTCTTCTGTGCCATAGTTGGGTTTCCTCTTGTTGTGTTAGGAGACACTTTATTGAGGATATTGATAAGTCAATTGTGTAGATGTTATTCTTCCTAAGTCCCTTAAGTCTAATCTCAGGGTTTTCGATGTTTTTAACTAGACATCCAGATTTATTAAAATTAACTAGATATCCGTTGTCACATAATTGACTTATACTTAATAAATTAAAGTTAAAATTTTCAACCAATAAAACATTTCGAATAATGAAATCGGAACTAAGTTCAATATTACATTTTCCGATTACTTTAAGTTTACCGTCGTTGCCGAATGCAATTGATCCTAACTTCTTGTACTTGAGTTTAGTAAACTTCAACTTATCTCCAGTCATATGTCTGGAGCATTCACTATCCAACATCCATTGATCCAATTCCTACACATGAAGTAGTTTGAATTGGTTTTTAATGGATTTAAAGATAGCTTAATTGAAGTAGACTCCTTAGATTTTCTATCTCCATTTAGCAAACACTTAATCCTATGGTTTTAAAGATTTTATAGTTAATTAATTTGAAAATAATTTTGAAATTTAAGTTTTTTTTAAAAAATATTTTTGAAATTTAAGTTTTTTAAAATAATTTTGAAATTTAAGTTTTTTAAAATAATTTTGAAATTTAAGTTATTAAAATAATTTTGAAATTTAAGTTTTTAAAATAATTTTGAAATTTAAGTTTTTTAAAATAATTTTGAAATTTAAGTTATTAAAATAATTTTGAAATTTAAGTTTTTAAAATAATTTTGAAATTTAAGTTTTTAAAATAATTTTGAAATTTAAGTTTTTTAAAATAATTTTGAAATTTAAGTTTTTAAAATAATTTTGAAATTTAATTTTTTAAATTTTTTTTGAAATTTAAGTTTTTAAAAATAATTTTGAAATAATTCAATTAAAGGTAAGTTAATTGTGAATTAACTTGATTTAAGTTCAAGTCAATTTTCATGATTTAATTTCTTAGTCATCTCACCTGATCTAAATTGTCAATCAGGGAACTCTATTATTGTTGTGAGATGAATTATTGTTGAGTTTAAGGGTCTGGTTTAACTTTGTGTTAGATTCAGGTTTAGCTTTGGGTTCAACAAGTAAGCATTCTTTGGA
Organism: Zingiber officinale; assembly: GCF_018446385.1. Lineage (NCBI taxonomy): Eukaryota > Viridiplantae > Streptophyta > Magnoliopsida > Zingiberales > Zingiberaceae > Zingiber > Zingiber officinale. Next base: position 69,275,147 of record NC_055991.1, read on the forward strand.
TAAACTTCTGGGCTATGGTGAATCACAAGGAGCTCATTAAAGTAACCATGACTTCGAGGTTTCCAAATAGTCCAACCCATTGAACTTAATACTAATCCTTGGTTTAACTAGTTAGGATCCATTTAAGGGTAGCTTCGGTCAGTTCTACTTGGCCAAATGCACCAGGTCGAAGCCATATCTTCCTAGACATGCGATGCCCAAGCTTCCCTAACGTACTATCATCCAAAAACTTCACCAGTACTGTGGTTCAAGTTAAACTTATCCCGTTTTAATCTAACCTTAATTACCCTGCCGGGTAATCTATTTTTGTTTTACCCATTTCGGGTAAATTAGGTTCAGTTACCTTGTCGGGTAGTTCAGTTGGAGGTGCCAGCTAGTTTGGATCCTCCATCTATTTTTGAATTTTGAATTTTTAATTTAATTTCGAAATTTTAATTTGATTTTGAATTTTGAATTTAGAATTTATAATTTAATTTCGAATTTTTAATTTAATTTTGAATTTTGAATTTTGAATTTATAATTTAATTTCGAATTTTTAATTTGATTTTGAATTTTGAATTTTGAATTTATAATTTAATTTTGAATTTTTAATTTGAATTTGAATTTTGAATTTAGAATTTATAATTTAATTTCGAATTTTTAATTTGATTTTGAATTTTTGAATTTAAATTTTTAAGATCATTTTTCTTTTAACTCTCCCTAGATCATAGCCTCGATATGGTCTATCGAGGTAGTGTATTTGATCCTTCGGAACCCAGTATTAGTCAAGTCCAACTTGATTGATCAATTTAGACTTGGGGATCCATGCTTGGACTGATTTACTACTTTGTTTATTTATTAGGGATAAATAAGATTTATATTTCTTTTTACTTTTATATCCTAGACCAGTTCTATTGTAGACGGCTCTTTGTGTCCCAATAATTAGGTCCAGATTCTTGGAGCCCAAAGAAAACCGTTCTAAGGTATTTTTTAAATCTTTTACCTGATTTTTCAAACTTGAATTTTCTTCCTCAAGTTGTTGAACTTGAGTTGAATCTTCAGTCTGAACTTGATCAGGTAAGTATTTTGATTTAGTTACTCCTTTAAGGATAACTACTTCCTTTAGAAGTGACTTTATCTTAAGGTTTGACTTGGCTAATTTGCGAAGTAAATAATTGACTAAATTATTAAGCCTCGGAATACTTACAGCGGAGTCTGGCCCTTCGAAAACGGATGCGGATCCGTGGCTTTGCTCAGAGTCGGCCTCTGACTCACACTCGCTCTCGGATTCGATGATCTGGTCCCGGGCCATCAGTGCGAGTAAACTCGTTTGGTCGAGTTCGTCGTCGTCGTCCTCCGAAGAAGATTCGTCCCAGGTTGCCTTCAGGGCCTTCTTTCTTCTTTGCTTCTTGGCTTCCTTTTGGTTGGGGCAGTTGGCTTTGATATGCCGCTTATGGTTGCACCCGTAGCAAGTGACTTCGAACTTTACCTTTGAGTTCTGTTGGGCCTCCTTGGATTGAACTGTCTTCTTCAGATCTTTCTTGTTGAAGCCCTTCTTCTTCTTGTAGAGCTTCTTCATGAGATTCACTAGTTCGCTGGTCAGTTCATCTTCTGAATCTTCTAAGTCGGGTTCGTCTTCTGATTCTGATTCAATTTTTTGCCGTACTCTTGATTCCCGTGTTCGACTCGTACTTGCAACCAAAGCAATACCCTTCTCGGATGGCTGTGTATTAGTTTGTTCATGGAGTTCAAATTCACTAAATAATTCATCTAATTTTAAGGAAGACAAATCCTTAGAGACTTTGTAGGCATCTACCATTGATGCCCACGATGTACTCCTAGGAAATGAGTTAAGAGCATACCTTATTATGTCTCTGTTTTCTACCTTCTGCCCGATTCCATGAAGGGAATTCAGAATATCTTGAATTCGAGCGTGTAACGAACTTGCCGTCTCGCCTTCCTGCATTTTTAAATTGTATAGTTTATTTAGTAACAAATCACGCTTACTTACCTTGGTTTTCGAGGTGCCCTCGTGAAGTTCGATCAGTTTCTCCCACAGCTCCTTCGCGGAGGAGAACATACCGACTCTGTTGAGCTCTTCTTTGGTAAGACCGCACTGGATGGTGCAGGTAGCCTTGGCGTCGGCTTCCACCTTTTTGATAAAGGCTGGCTCCCAGTTCTAACAGGATGTAGGCTTACCGTCTGTATCAGTTCGTAGTTGTAGTCCTGTTTTGACTATCATCCAGGTGTCGAACTGGATCTTTAGATATATCTCCATTCGCCCCTTCCAATATCCAAAGTCTTCTCCGGAAAATAGTGGGGGATGAACGGTGCTATATCCTTCTTGTTGGGCCATTTAGATCTAAGAAAAACAGAAACAAGAAGATCTATTCCAAGACTGAGTCTTGGATTAGTAGTGCGGGAAGAAGAAGAAAAAAAATAACGAGCCCAAGTGGTATTGACCAACTTTGAGCAACATCGATTTGAAAAAAAAAATAGAATTTTTAGCTAATTAGCTAATTTCTAATTGACTCCGAAACAAAAAATACCACGAAAAGAAAACTGTTTTGAATGGTGGTTGTAACACCCACAAAATTATAAGATAAGTATATGGGTATTATTTGCTTTAGAGCATAAAAGAAGAATCAAAGAAAAATAAATAAGAGAAATAAAAAGAAGAGGTGAAGGTTTGAACATTGAACCTCCCACCAAGGATAGAAATAAAATTATGTATGATAACCACTAGGATAATGAATAATATGTGAAAGGGAATGGATAGAAATTATAGTTAAAAGTAAAGATATAATTTAGTAAGGTAACAAGAAAAAACCCAACTAGTTTTCTTCCTCTTGTTTACCTCTTGGTAAGAAAAGGAGAAGCAAAAGACAAGTTGTCTTTCTCCCTTTTTCTTCTCTATTTTCATGGAGTTTAAAGAGGATAATGAAGAGAAGAGTTAAGGGGAAGGAATGAGGACATCTTTTCATTAAAAAAAAAATAAAAAAATAAAAAAATATACATGTATGCATTAAGGAGGAAGGGAAGCAAAGTTCATCTTTGTAACTTCCACTCACTTAGCATAAAAAGGAAAGGGACTAAAGGATTTCATTTTTTTTCCCTTCTCCCCCACCTTTGCCGAGACTAGCATCCTCCTCCCTCATCTCCACAAGCCAAGTTTAGGTTTCTCCCTAAGAGAAAACTAAACTACAAGAAGGAGCCTTCAAGGTGTACTTTTCCAAGCAAGAGAAATCGAAAGGAGTGCTAGAAGAAGAAACTCCCTATTTCCTCATCACCAAGGGTACCATTTTTTAAGGATTAACAAGTGAACATTATGTAAGCTTCCCCTCACCTGTGGTACAATAGTTTGTATGGTTTTCCATGGAGATAGATCGCTTAAAAAAACTTAAGTTTTGTTTTAAGAGAATTCGGTCCAAAAACAAGAAGAAGAGTTTAAGGAAATTGTAATTAGATATGCTTTCTATTTTTCTTGTGATATGTATTTTATGTAAGAAGTTAATCTATGGTTTCCATGCTAGAATAATTAATGAAAAAATTAGTTTCATGATTTACATGTTTCGGCCAAGCATGAACAAGAAGACTAGGTGAGTTCAAGACTCAAACTAAGCATGTTTCCTTATTCTTTTGGTTATGTACCCTATGATAATGAGGTTGTTAACTTTCTTTTACTTGTATGTTGTTTGAAACTCCATTTACATGCTCATGAATATTCGGCCAAGTAAAGAGTAAAGGCCTAGGAGAGTTTTAAACCTAAGACCAAGCATGCTAAGATTTTTCCTAAGACAAGACATGAAGCTAAAATGTTATGCCATGATTGTATGTTAGTTATGAATCTTATTTCATGCTTATGAAGGTTCGGTTATGATGAGAGTTTAAGTCTGGGAAAGTTGAAACCAAGGCTAAGAGGTTCATGACCTTCTTGATAAAATAATATGAAACTAGTTGATGTGTTATGGTTGCTTGCTATATAGAATTTTGAATACATGAAACTTTCGGCCACATTAGGTTTTAAAGCTAGTATGTGTAAGTTTTTAACTAAGTTTACTCATGTTGTTCCTTATTATGAAGCCATGAAAATTGTGTAGGGTTTCCATGCTCTTATGCCACTAGAAACTTAGTTTCATGCTTGTTAAGTTTCGGCCACTACAAGTTTAAAGGGCCTAGAGAAATTTGAATCCAACTTATATATGCTTATGATGTCCTTGAGATATATGCTATGAAATGTAGTTGTGGTTCCCATGCTCTTATGTCACTAAAAATCTAGTTCCATGATTTACATGTTTCGGCCACTACAAGTTTAAAAGCCTAGAGAAATTTGAATCAAACTTATATATGCTTATAATGTCCTTGAGATATATGCTATGAAATGTAGTTGTGGTTCCCAAGCTCTTATGTCACTGAAAATCTAGTTCCATGATTTACATGTTACGACCACTACAAGTGTAAAAGCCTAGAGAAATTAGAACCCAACTTGTATATGCTTATGATGTTCTTGTGATGTATGCTATGGAATGTAGTTGTGGTTTCATACTCTTATGCCACTAAAAACCTAATTCCATGATTGTTAGGTTCGGCCACCTTGAGTTAATGGGTCTAGGAAGTTTGAAATTTGAAACAAATGTGCTTATGTTGTTCCTTATAAAAATGTATAAGATATTGGCTTAAGATCTCAACACTTCCATGCTACTTGTAACCTAAGATGAGCCATGCTAGGGTTCGGCCATGATAAGATTAGGAGCTTAAGGAACTTAGAACCTAAACTAAACATGCTTAAGTAGTTCCTTATGAAATATGATATGATATGAGTTTAGGGTTCACATGTTGCATGTTGCTTAGAACTTGATTTCCCTTCATGAAAGGTTTCAGCCATGAAAGAATTAGAAACCTAGGAGGGCTTAAAAATTTAAGTTAACTTGCTTATGACCTTCCTTATGCTAGTATGTGATGATATCATGAGATGTTTGTGTTTGTATGATTGTCTAGAGATCATGCCTCTACTTATGACTTTCGGCCATATGGGTTTAGTGACCTAGATGTACCTCACATGCTATGAATGAATCAAGAGATGTTATGTAATGAATCCATGAATGGTTATGTCATTTATGATAAGTGATATGTTCTTTCATGTATGCTTATGACCCATGTATGTGCTATGTGCTAAAAAATGCTTGTTTTATGATATGATAAAATGATATGTTGATTGTACAAGCCTATGATTCATGCATGTGCTGTGTGCCCATATGTGCATGCTTTATGATATGATAAGTGATATGTCCATGATGTATGCCATGACTCATGCATGTGCTGTGTGCCCATATATGCATGCTTTATGATAAGTGATACGCTCATGATATATGTTATGATTCATGCATGTGCTGTGTGCCCAAATATGCATATCTTTATGATATGTTAAGAAATATGATATGCATGAAATGATATGAACTAAGATATGTAAGACATGCTACTTTATTTTATGTATGGCTTGTACCAAGGGTGGGCTCCATAAGCTCCCCGGGGTCGATGGACTAAGAAACGAGCCTCGTTAGGGATGAGCTCCTAAGTGCCCCTAGGTCGATGGACTAAGAAACGGGCATAGTATGTATGCCTTGTAGGGTTCAAGACTTGCTACCTTGGACATACATAGGACGCGCGCATTTATGTATGTGGTACAAGCCGGGGCCCCAATCATGTTGAGATTATGTTTTAGTATGTATTGTATAAGTTTCAAAAGACATGTTGCATATGTTGCATGATATATGTTAGGAGTTTACCATGCTTATACATTATGATTATGCCATGATAGTTATGATGATGTTATGCTATGACAGGATATGTTTGATGATCATGTTATGTTATGCCATGATACTTTATGTTATGTCACGATATGCTATGTTATGCTCTTGACATGATACATTTGTCTTTATGCCTTATGACTTGTGATTTTAATATGCTTTACGGTTTTTGTGAGTAGGAAAGGAACTTACTGAGCCATGAGTGCTCACAGCTTACTTTCTTGTACCACAGATAAAGGCAAGGAATGGATGTACTAGGGGAGCAGCAGGAGGGGCTAGAAGGATGTGTGCGGTAGTGGACTGGCTAAAAAGAAAAGACCTGCTTTTGTTTAATAAGAAATTTGCCATGTTGATGTTTTATCTTATGACTCCATGACCTTAAGTATGTGTTGGGTATTAAGACTAAAAAATTATGATAGTTATGCTATGTGGTTCTTTTATGTCTATGGTGATTTTTAAGTAAGAAAAGTTTTTTTAAATTTCTCTAAGTAAGTCTTCCGCTGTGTTAAGTAAGTATGTGTCGCAAGTAACCCCCGTCGCCTTAGCAGGGAGGGGCGGGGCGTTACAGTTTGGTATCAGAGCGAGGTTAGCCTTTCCACTACACACATGTCAAGCCTCTTTCCTGCTGCTCCAAGTAAGATTTTTATATGCTTAATGTAAAATTTTGTTTTATATGCTTTAATAATATGCATGTTTACTTATTATTTGATTTAGTTTAATTTAATTTTTTTGTTAAATATCTTAATATTATGCATGTTTACTTATTCATTGATTTAGTTAATTTAATTTTTGTTAATGTTTTAATATTTTGCATGTTTACTTATTCTTTGATTTAGTTAATTTAATTTTTTTAATGCTCTAATATTCTGCATGTTTACTTACACTTTGAATTAGGATAGGTATGCATGATGGTAGGATAGGAATAGGAATAACCTTATGACGGCGAATAGGGATAACGATAATTTGTTGTTGTTTAATGAAGATAAGGATGGCTAGGAGACGTACTACCCGAGCAGAGGAGACAGTAACTCCACCAGATCTGACTCAGGTAGTCACCGACCTTCAACGCCAGATCACGGAACAACAACAGTTGATCATGACTTTGATGGGTCAACAAGGAACCCCTACCACCCCACCAGTAGTTCAGAATGCAGTGCCCGTTGTGCCACTAGTTGCACCAGTACCACCGGTAGGCCTTGCCCCAGTGGTTCGACAGGAGACCTATTTGATTCAGTGGTTGAGACTTAAACCGGAGAACTTCTCGAGAACTTGCGAGCCGTGGGATGCCCAGGCCTGGTTCAAGACAGTGGAAAGCACCGTGGAACTTTTGGACTGGCCTGAATTAGAGATGATCAAATGTGTATCTTTCTGCTTCTCCGGAGATGCGAGAATGTGGTGGGAAAGAGTTAAAGCGAAGAGGCAAATTAATTTGATGAATTGGACAGACTTCGAGATAGATTCTTCGATGAATTCTTTCATGCGCAAGTGACGAACCGGCATTACGACGAGTTTACCGAGTTCCGGCAAGGTGACTTATCCATGAACGAAGCAGTAAAGCTCTTCAACCGTCTAGCACGCCTTTGTCCTGAATTAGTGCGTACAGAGAGAGAAAGGGTCAGACTGATGCTGAAGATGCTTCGACCCGAGATAGCACTGAACGTGGCCGGCGGAGTTAATAGGCCGCAGACTATAGAGGAATTAGTCAGCAGTGCACTGATTACGGAGCATTATCAGAAAGCTATGAAGGAGAATAAAGGTCAGACACGAGCCGAGGGACAGAAACCTCAGAGTACCAAACCAGGCTGGAAAGGAACTTCTACTGGAAAAAGAAAGCAGTGGGACAATGCAAAAAAGTGGGTCAGTAAATAAGCAACCGAGATACCCCCAGTGTTCTATTTGTGGGAAGCTGCATTCCGGATTGTGTCACAAAGGTACACGAAAATGCTATAATTGTGGACAGGAAGGACATTTGGCCAGAGACTGTCCTACTCAGTTACAGGCACCATTCCAGCAGAACAATCAGAACAGGAGTGCCCCTTCACAACTACACCAGATGCAAACTGCTATAGAAGTGACTTCGATTAGCCAGGGGAGATTGGAAGCCCCGTCAGCAACGACGAATGCCATGGTTTTTGCGATTACTAGCGAAGACGCGGCGAACGCCTCTACCGTCGTTACAGGTCAGCTGCCTATTTTTAATCAGCATGCTTTAGTATTATTTGATACTGGGGTGACACACTCGTTAGTCTCAACACCATTTACAAAGAAATTAGACATACCGCCTCAAACCCTAAATGGTACATTTTTAACAACCCTACCATCCGGGGAAGTTATGCCGTCGGATCAAATGCTGTGGGTCGTACCTATCCGAATCGCAGACAGGGAACTCTACTGCAATCTGATAGTACTTGACATGCGGGATTTCGACATTATACTGGGCATGGACTTCTTGAGCAAGTACGGCGCCTCAATCGAGTGCCGTAATAAGAAGGTAGTCTTCCAACCTGAAGCTGAACCGATGTTTGAATTTATTGGGGAATTTGGGAAGGAAACTGAAAGGTCCTTATCAGCGGTAAAGGCACGAAGTATGGTAGACGAAGGTTGTAATGGATTTCTAGCACAAGTTGTGGACACAAGACAAACTGGAAGTCAGAAACTAGAAGAGGTCAGAGTGGTATGCAACTTTCCGGAAGTATTTCCTGAGGAACTACCGGGATTAGCACCCGATAGAGAAATAGAATTTACGATTGAGTTAGTTTCGGACACTAAACCAATTTCCAAAGCACCTTACCGAATGGCACCGACTGAGTTGAAAGAACCTCAAGAACAGCTACGAGAGTTACTCGACAAAGGACTTATTCATCCTAGTCACTCTCCATGGGGTGCTCCAGTACTGTTTGTGAAAAAGAAGGATGGGTCTATGCGAATGTGTATAGATTACCGAGCACTGAACAACGCGACAATCAAGAACAGATACCCCCTTCCGCGGATCGATGATCTGTTTGACCAATTGAAGGGAGCAACTGTCTTCTCAAAGATTGACTTAAGGTCCGGCTATCATCAAGTGAAAGTGAAACCAGAGGATATACCGAAGACAGCCTTTCGAACAAGATATGGGCATTATGAGTTTGTAGTTATGCCCTTCGTAGTGACAAATGCTCCGACCGTGTTCATGGATTTGATGAATCGGGTCTTTGCGGCGTATCTCGATAAATTTGTGATTGTCTTCATTGATGATATTCTCATCTACTCGAGAACCCAAGAAGAGCATGCTGAACACCTGAATACGGTATTACAGATTCTTCGAGAAAAATGACTATATGCAAAATTCTCCAAATGTGAGTTCTGGCTTGATCGAATATCATTCTTGGGTCATATTATCTCCAAGGAAGGAGTAATGGTGGATCCGAATAAGATTGAAGCAGTAAGCAACTGGAATAGGCCAAAGAACGCCAGTGAAGTCAGAAGTTTTCTTGGGCTAGCAGGCTACTATAGGAAGTTTGTGGAGGACTTCTCCAAGATAGCAGCCCCGATGACCCTTCTCACCAAGAAGAATAAAAAGTATGAATGGACGGACGACTGCGAGAAAAGTTTTATGGAACTAAAACGGAGACTGACCAGTGCTCTGGTTCTTACTCTTCCGGAAAGCAACAAGGACTTTGATATGTATAGCGATGCTTCCTTCTCAGGACTCGGAGCTGTACTCATGCAAGATGGCAAAGTCATTGCCTATGCCTCTAGACAGCTCAAAGAACATGAAAGAAACTACCCTGTTCATGATTTAGAGCTAGCAGCGGTGGTCTTCGCTCTAAAGACATGGAGGCATTATTTATATGGGGCTCAGTGCAGGATATATACAGACCACCAGAGTCTGAAATATTTCTTCACGTAGAAAGACATAAATATGAGACAACGCAGATGGATCGAGCTAGTCAAGGACTATGATTGCGAGATCTTTTATCACCCTGGTAAAGCAAACAAGGTAGCCGATGCACTCAGCAGGAAGTCTGGCACTACCTGACGAAGCTATTTTATGTTTGAGGACGAACTTTCTATGAGGTATGGGGTACTGTAACACCCACAAAATTATAAGATAAGTATATGGGTATTATTTGCTTTAGAGCATAAAAGAAGAATCAAAGAAAAAGAAATAAGAGAAATAAAAAGAAGAGGTGAAGGTTTGAACCTTGAACCTCCCACCAAGGATAGAAATAAAATTATGTATGATAACCACTAGGATAATGAATAATATGTGAAAGGGAAAGGATAGAAATTATAGTTAAAAGTAAAGATATAATTTAGTAAGGTAACAAGAAAAAACCCAACTAGTTTTCTTCCTCTTGTTTACCTCTTGGTTAAGAAAAGGAGAAGCAAAAGACAAGTTGTCTTTCTCCCTTTTTCTTCTCTATTTTCGTGGAGTTTAAAGAGGATAATGAAGAGAAGAGTTAAGGGGAAGGAATGAGGACATCTTTTCATTAAAAAAAATAAATAAATAAAAAAATATACATGTATGCATTAAGGAGGAAGGGAAGCAAAGTTCATCTTTGTAACTTCCACTCACTTAGCATAAAAAGGAAAGGGACTAAAGGATTTCATTTTTTTTCCCCTTCTCCCCCACCTTTGCCGAGACTAGCATCCTCCTCCCTCATCTCCACAAGCCAAGTTTAGGTTTCTCCCTAAGAGAAAACTAAACTACAAGAAGGAGCCTTCAAGGTGTACTTTTCCAAGCAAGAGAAATCGAAAGGAGTGCTAGAAGAAGAAACTCCCTATTTCCTCTTCACCAAGGGTACCATTTTTTAAGGATTAACAAGTGAACATTATGTAAGCTTCCCCTCACCTGTGGTACAATAGTTTGTATGGTTTTCCATGGAGATAGATCGCTTAAAAAAACTTAAGTTTTGTTTTAAGAGAATTCGGTCCAAAAACAAGAAGAAGAGTTTAAGGAAGTTGTAATTAGATATGCTTTCTATTTTTCTTGTGATATGTATTTTATGTAAGAAGTTAATCTATGGTTTCCATGCTAGAATAATTAATGAAAAAATTAGTTTCATGATTTACATGTTTCGGCCAAGCATGAACAAGAAGACTAGGTGAGTTCAAGACTTAAACTAAGCATGTTTCCTTATTCTTTTGGTTATGTACCCTATGATAATGAGGTTGTTAACTTTTCTCTTACTTGTATGTTGTTTGAAACTCCATTTTCATGCTCATGAATAATCGGCCAAGTAAGGAGTAAAGGCCTAGGAGAGTTTTAAACCTAAGACCAAGCATGCTAAGATTTTTCCTAAGACAAGACATGAAGCTAAAATGTTATGCCATGATTGTATGTTAGTTATGAATCTTATTTCATGCTTATGAAGGTTCGGTTATGATGAGAGTTTAAGTCTAGGAAAGTTGAAACCAAGGCTAAGAGGTTCATGACCTTCTTGATAAAATAATATGAAACTAGTTGATGTGTTATGGTTGCTTGCTATATAGAATTTTGAATACATGAAACTTTCAGCCACATTAGGTTTTAAAGCTAGTATGTGTAAGTTTTTAACTAAGTTTACTCATGTTGTTCCTTATTATGAAGCCATGAAAATTGTGTAGGGTTTCCATGCTCTTATGCCACTAGAAACTTAGTTTCATGCTTGTTAAGTTTCGGCCACTACAAGTTTAAAGGGCCTAGAGAAATTTGAATCCAACTTATATATGCTTATGATGTCCTTGAGATATATGCTATGAAATGTAGTTGTGGTTCCCATGCTCTTATGTCACTAAAAATCTAGTTCCATGATTTACATGTTTCGGCCACTACAAGTTTAAAAGCCTAGAGAAATTTGAATCAAACTTATATATGCTTATAATGTCCTTGAGATATATGCTATGAAATGTAGTTGTGGTTCCCATGCTCTTATGTCACTGAAAATCTAGTTCCATGATTTACATGTTTCTGCCACTACAAGTGTAAAAACCTAGAGAAATTAGAACCCAACTTATATATGCTTATGATGTTCTTGTGATGTATGCTATGGAATGTAGTTGTGGTTTCATACTCTTATGCCACAAAAAACCTAATTCCATGATTGTTAGGTTCGACCACCTTGAGTTAATGGGTCTAGGAAGTTTGAAATTTGAAATAAATGTGCTTATGTTGTTCCTTATGAAAATGTATAAGATATTGGCTTAAGATCTCAACACTTCCATGCTACTTGTAACCTAAGATGAGCCATGCTAGGGTTCGGCCATGATAAGATTAGGAGCTTAAGGAACTTAGAACCCAAACTAAACATGCTTAAGTAGTTCCTTATGAAATATGATATGATATGAGTTTAGGGTTTACATGTTGCATGTTGCTTAGAACTTGATTTCCCTTCATGGAAGGTTTCGGCCATGAAAGAATTAGAAACCTAGGAGGGCTTAAAAATTTAAGTTAACATGCTTATGACCTTCCTTATGCTAGTATGTGATGATATCATGAGATGTTTGTGTTTGTATGATTGTCTAGAGATCATGCCTCTACTTATGACTTTCGGCCATATGGGTTTAGTGACCTAGATGTACCTCACATGCTATGAATGAATCAAGAGATGTTATGTAATGAATCCATGAATGGTTATGTCTTTTATGATAAGTGATATGTTCTTTCATGTATGCTTATGACCCATGTATGTGCTATGTGCTAAAAAATGCTTGTTTTATGATATGATAAAATGATATGTTGATTGTACAAGCCTATGATTCATGCATGTGCTGTGTGCCCATATGTGCATGCTTTATGATATGATAAGTGATATGTCCATGATGTATGCCATGACTCATGCATGTGCTGTGTGCCCATATATGCATGCTTTATGATAAGTGATACGCTCATGATATATGTTATGATTCATGCATGTGCTGTGTGCCCAAATATGCATATCTTTATGATATGTTAAGAAATATGATATGCATGAAATGATATGAACTAAGATATGTAAGACATGCTACTTTATTTTATGTATGGCTTGTACCAAGGGTGGCCTCCATAAGCGCCCCGGGGTCGATGGACTAAGAAACGGGCCTCGTTAGGGATGGGCTCCTAAGTGCCCCTAGGTCGATGGACTAAGAAACGGGCCTAGTATGTATGCCTTGTAGGGTTCAAGACTTGCTACCTTGGACCTACATAGGACGTGCGCATTTATGTATGTGGTACATGCCGGGGCCCCAATCATGTTGAGATTATGTTTAAGTATGTATTGTATAAGTTTTCAAAAGACATGTTGCATATGTTACATGATATATGTTAGGAGTTTACCATGCTTATACATTATGATTATGCCATGATAGTTATGATGATGTTATGCTATGACAGGATATGTTTGATGATCATGTTATGTTATGCCATGATACTTTATGTTATGTCACGATATGCTATGTTATGCTCTTGACATGATACATTTGTCTTTATGCCTTATGACTTGTGATTTTAATATGCTTTACGATTTTTGTGAGTAGGAAAGGAACTTACTGAGCCATGAGTGCTCACAGTTTACTTTCTTGTACCACAGATAAAGGCAAGGAATGAATGTACTAGGGTAGCAGCAGGAGGGGCTAGAAGGATGTGTGCGGTAGTGGACTGGCTAAAAAGAAAAGACCTGCTTTTGTTTAATAAGAAATTTGCCATGTTGATGTTTTATCTTATGACTCCATGAATTTAAGTATGTGTTGGGTATTAGGACTCAAAAATTATGATAGTTATGCTATGTGGTTCTTTTATGTCTATGGTGATTTTTAAGTAAGAAAAGTTTTTTTTAATTTCTCTAAGTAAGTCTTCCGCTGTGTTAAGTAAGTATGTGTCGCAAGTAACCCCCGTCGCCTTAGCAGGGAGGGGCGGGGCGTTACAGTGGTTGCACTAATTCAAAACAACCCCGCTCTGATACCAATTGTTGGATCGAGACCACGCTAGAGGGGGTGGGTGAATAGCGCTCGTGGCTATTTTGTAAGTTTATCGGAATCGTGAAACTATCAGAGTTAAAGCAGCGGAATTAGAACAAAGAGACACAAACAGAAGGACACAGAGAATTTACTTCGTTCGGAGCCTAAGGCGACTCCTACTCGAAGGCCCGCGATCCTTGATCGCTTCCGGTGGGCAACAACTATAAGCACGATAGAAATTACAAATTACAATTAAAGTATTGAAATAAACTTGTACCGACAACTTAAGAAAGAATAAGATTGGAGCTCCGGGTCGTCAGAATGTCGCAGTAGTACTTCAGAATGACTTTGTTAGCAGCACGTTGAAGAAGGAAAGCCTAGAATTTGATGTCATGAAGTGCTGGTCGAACCCCCCTTATAAAGGGTGTTCAAGGCGCCTTGAAGGCTGTTCAAGGCGCCTCCATGCTGCCGAGTCTTCTGCGTGGATCAAATCTGATCTGGTCGAACTTCATCCCTTTAAGGAACCTTATGCCCTGCTCAAGGCGCCTTATACCCACACCAAGGCGCCTCCATTGAAGCTTCGCAGCCAAGTTAGCTTTTGCACCCAAGGCGCCTCCAAGCTCCATGGAGGCGCCTCGGATGATCGGGCACTGTTCATCCGAGGCAAATCTTCGTTATTTTGTACCTGCAAGACATGTTAGTCCCAAACAACATCCTGCAATACAAAGTTAGCACAAAATAATAGTATGAATAATAACGAATGTTTATGACAGTCTCCGGACTGTTCGGGTCTGACTTCAGATTTCCAACCGGAAACCCTAGGTCGACCCGACGCCTACTGTTCCCTCTACGAGGAACGCGTCCTCACCTACTCCACTCAGGAGATTTACCTGTTGCCTTTCGATCCACCAGATCGACTGAACTTTTGCTTAGCACTCGATGCTTCCGGACTTTCTGCTGGACATCCGCTTCCCGGCTAGTCCAGTCTTTCACCTGGTTCGCGACACCAGGACTTTCCACCTAGGGTTACCACCCCCTAGGACTTTTGCCTGAAGACATCGACCTGCCAAGACTTTCCGCATAGGGTTACCACCCCCTATGACCTAGGGTTACCACCCCCTAGGGTTTTTCCCTTTGCCTAACCGCAGCTAGGACTTTCCTGAAATCCTCAAGTAGACTTGTTAGAAGACAAAACACCTTAACTTTGAATCCTTTTCCATTATCAAAACACGAGTTCGATCATCGGATGCTTCCCGCACCAACAGTGAGACCACTAAGTGCATGGCTATGCCCAAGTGAGTCAATATGAGATATTGAGCTCATTTGATTAGAGTGAGTCTACTTGGAGTTCAAGATTTAGATTGATTAGAGGATGACACCGTCTATGCCTCAAATTGATCAATCTAGATGTCAAGGATAGAAGGACACTTGTCATATATTGTGAAGAGTCACAATTAGTAGTCACAAGGTGATGTTAGATCTCAACATTCTTGTAACTTGGGTAGTAATGATGTATTGCTAGATACTGCTCATTACTTATGTTTTTAAATGGGTTTAGGAGCATTGTCAATGTTACAAGAACCTATAGGGTCACACACAAAGAGTAATTAGATGGAGAATAGGTTCATTTGATGAACCAAGAGGATTAGGTTCATGTGATGAACAAAATTGGATTAAGAGTAATCCAAATTGAGCTAATTGAGTTGGACTCAATTTGGTTCATGTGTTAAGTGAGTCTAATTTGGACTTGGATTCATTGAGTCAATTTAATTCAATGAATAAGATTCATTAAATTAAAATTGACTTGAACCAAAGGTTGGATTTGATCAACCATGGGAGAATTTAAGTCAAGTTTGACTTGACTTGAGAAGGAAGATGAAGAGTCAAGTTTGACTTGACCTTGACTTGACTAAATGCCATGTCATTGTGACTTGGCATAGGGCCGGCCAATGATGATGTGCCACATCATCAAAGGTTACATGAGTGTGTACCACCTCATGAGTTGTGACTCTTGTTATTCCATGGAGTTTATTAACCCCTCTTTGAAGTTGCCGACCACTTTAATTCATTTTGTGAGTTACATTTGTTTTGTGTAACTTCATCTTCTTCCTCCTCTCTTCTTACTTTCCCTCTCCTCCTCCTTGGCCGAACACCATTAGAGTGCTAGCACACTCTAAGTGTTTTCTCCATCTCTATTGTTCGTGTGGATACGTATAGAGGTGTGTCCACTTGAACACACTTGAGATCCGACAACTTTTGGACGAGCGGGATTCGTGAAGGGCTTCGCTACAAGGGTAATCTCTTAACCATGTAGATCTAGGGTAGAAAAACTTGTACATGTAAAATTTTATCTTCGCATGGATCCGGTGGCATGGGATTTCCGGGTTTCCGCAATGCAAAAAGTGATTTTTGCGGCTCGAAAATCCCAACAGTAGTATCTGAGCCATGTGTGAACATGTACTTGTTTTTATTTTAATTTTTATGAAAAATTAAAGTTCTGTAAGTTTATGTGATTTTATGATTTTTATGGTTTTTTATGAGTATTTTTCTCGTAGAAGCGAAGCAACGAGTGCTAGGACACTTGTAAGCTTCAACTACCGAGAAAAATTTTCTGAAACAGGAAGTTCTCGCCTAAAATATTTTGGAACTGTGGCTTAGGGCGCTGTAAGATCGTCGTGGGAAACTCGTGAGACTCATTTCATGAGAAGGGGTGCTGCCCCTAACCCCGCAAGGGGTATTGTCTGGTGATTGTGCTCGAAAATCGCTAAACGGGATCGCTGGGAAATTGTTACTCATAAAATTGTAAAAATAGCAGTAAAATCATATAAATTTATATAAAATACATAATTTAGAATTATGTATGATATTGTGATGGTCATGGCCCAAAGAACCTAATTTGATTGGAAATATTTGTTGTAATTCATAATATGGCCTGCATGCCATTTTTGTGTGATTGTGCGTGTTGTATATGTGATACGCGACCTGCGTGTCGTGCCTTTCTATTTTATTTCATGTTGTAAAATAGTTTAGACTCGAATATAACTCGAGTTTCAAATTTGTAATGTACAAAATTGGAGCGATGGAAGGTCCACTCGAGGAGGAGTTATGAGGAGGGTGCGAGCAACACATGGCGGTCAAAGGGAGGAGCTTGGAGAAGCTGCTGACCCTAGGTTGACCATCCAATCTTCTCATTGGCTTGAGAAGATCGTAGTAGAGCCATGACTAATCACAATTTAATTAATTTCTTGTGTGTGTGTATGTGATGCATGCTAGAGTAGAGTAATTAATTAGTGCTTTAACGATTAGATTAGATCTAAATCGCGTATACGATGCACCACGATTAGATTAGATCTAAATCGAGTATATGATACACATCAACGGTTAGATTAGATCTAAATCACGTCAACTCGAAATGCCTACCATGCCGTGATACCCATTACTACCTCAATCACATGTTGTTGTCGAATCTGCCAAAGCAGAGCAATGCATATTATCTTGGTAGGTTGCGGAGGGACAATTTTGGTCCCGCCTATCAACACATGGGTGAGTACAAACTCAATTAGATTGAGTAAAACTAGTTAAACTCAATTGGATCGGGTTTAACTATAGACATTTTCCAATGGTTGGTAGATAGGTCAAAATCACATTTATATTAACTCTTGGGCGATTTAGCCAAAGCTAACTCAAGTTTTAATATACATGCGGATCTTGATCCTATAAACAAGAGTTGCATAGAGATGTAATTGGTAATTAGTTACCTACCGATCATTCTATGTCTTGGGCGATTTAGCCAAAGCTAACTCAAGGCATAGTATGATGTGGATCTTGTCTCGCAAGAATTATAGCTAGTTAGTTAGAATCTAGTAAGTGTGGTTTGACCACATCCATGACTTCATGCTACAAAAGTTCTATAATTCAGTGGGAGCATCATTTAGTTAAATGCCTAATTAAATGATTAGTGGAATATGATATTTATTTTTTGTATTTTTCTGTTGTAGATTGCCATGACGTCAAACACGAACACCTTCTCCCTGCATTCTGTCCTTGATAAGGATAAGCTCAATGGAGCTAACTTCCTAGACTAGTACAGGAACCTGAGAATTGTTCTCACACAGGAACGAAAACTGTACATCCTAGAGCAGCCCATTCCCGAGGTACCTCCTGCCACTGCCACACGAGCTAACAGAGATGCTTATAAGAAGCATCAAGATGACACATTAGATGTGTCATGCCTCATGCTCGCAACCATGAACTCTGAGCTTCAGAAGCAACACGAGTTGATGACTGCTTATGACATGGTTGAACATCTTCATCAACTATATCAAGGATAAGTAGGGCACTGGAAGAGGAATTGCAAAGGATACCTGGAAGATCTTAAGAAGAAGAGAAGTGAGACTTTTACTTCAGGTATATATATTATCGAAGTCAATCTATCTATTTCTTCATCATGGGTATTAGATACCGGATGTGCTTCTCACATTTATACTAACGTGCAGGCATTAAGAAATAGCAAGGCATTGACGAAGGGCGAGGTGGACCTACGAGTAGGCAATGGAGCACGGGTTGCTGCTGTTGCTGTAGGGACTTACTTTTTATCTCTGCCCTCTGGGCTTGTACAAGAACTAGATGAATGCTCTTACTAAGAACATAATTTCAGTTTCTTGTTTGGACAAGAAAGACTTTTCTTTTATAATAAAGAACAAATGTTGTTCTATTTATTTAAAAGATATGTTCTACTGTAGTGCACCCCTGATGAACGGACTCTATATTCTAGACTTAGAGAAACCCATCTATAAAATAAGTATCAAAAGGTTCAAATCAAATGAAATGAACTAAACCTATCTCTGGCATTGTCGCTTAGGTCATATAAATGACAAACGCTTATCCCAGCTCCATAAAGATAGTTTGCTGGACTCATTTGATTTTGAATCATATGAGACATGCGACTCATGCCTACTAGGCAAGATGACCAAGACTCCCTTTAGTAGACACAGCGAGAGAGCGACTGACTTGTTAGGACTTATACATAGTGATGTATGTGGCCCTTTCAATGTCGCTGCCAGAGGTGGTTATAGGTACTTCATTACATTTACTGATGACTTCAGTAGATATGATTATGTGTATCTGATGACACATAAGTCAAAATCCTTTGAAAAGTTCAAAGTATTCAAGAATGAAGTACAAACTTAGCTTGGTAAGAGTATTAAGATACTTCAATCAGATCGAGGTGGTGAATACCTTAGCCATGAGTTTCATGACTATCTAGCTGAGTGTGGGATTCTATCCCAACTCACTCCTCCTGGAACACCACAGTGGAATGGTGTATCTGAAAGCCGGAATCGTACCCTATTAGATATGGTATGGTCTATGATGAGTCACACAGATCTTTCTACATCTCTTTGGGGCTATGCTCTGGACACAACAACCTTCATACTCAACCGTGTTCCATCCAAGGCTGTGATAAAGACACCATATAGGATATGGACTGGGAGATATGCCCAAGTGTCTTTTATGAGTATTTGGGGTTGTGAGGCTTACGTTCGATGTCAAGTCTCAAACAAATTGGGACCCAAATCCGATAAGTGCTATTTTATAGGATATCCCAAGGAAACGAAGAGATATTACTTCTACATTCCCAGTCAACACAAAGTAGTCGCGGCTAAGACTGGAGTTTTTCAAGAAAGGGACTTTGTTTCTAGAAAAACTAGTGGGAGTACATTCAATCTTGAAGATGTTCAAGATATGGACCATAGCACTGAAATCTTGATGGAAGTTGAACTAAAACCACAAAGTGTTGTGGATGATGAGATTGTTCCACAAGGAGTTGAGGAACAACAACCAGTTCAAGTAGACATACATCTTTGCAGGACTGATAGGGTACATCGTCAGCCTGAGAGATACTCATTTCTCTTATCTGACCATGATGACGCTATGCTCATTGAGAATGAGTCTGCCTCTTATCAGGAAGCTGTGATGAGACCAGATTATGAGAAATGGCTAGAGGCCATGAGATCCAAAATGGAATCCATGTACACCAACCAAGTATGGACTTTGGTTGATCCACCAGAAGGGGTAAACCCATTGGGTGTAAGTGGGTCTTTAAGAGAAAGACTAACATGGATGGACTTATATATAAGGGTCGTCTAGTAGCTAAAGGTTTCAAGCAAATTCATGGTATTGACTATGATGAAACCTTTTCTCCAGTAGCGATGTTTAAGTCCATTCGGATCATGCTTGCTATTACAGCATACCACGATTATGAGATCTGGTAGATGGATGTCAAAATCGCGTTTCTGAATGGAAACCTGCTCGAGGATGTGTACATGATACAACCTGAGGGTTTTGTAGATCCACAGCATACTGACAGAATATGCAAGCTGCATAAGTCCATTTATGGACTAAAGCAAGCTTCTCGGAGCTGGAATCTTCAATTCGATGATGCAATCAAACAGTTTGGTTTCATCAAGAATGAAGATGAACATTGTGTAAACAAGAAGGTTGTAGGGAACACAGTTGTCTTCCTTGTATTGTATGTGGATGACATACTACTCATTGGGAACGACATCCCTTTGCTATAGTCTGTAAAGACTTGGCTAGGGAATTGTTTCTCAATGAAGGACTTAGCTGAAGCAACCCATATTCTAGACATACAGATCTATAGAGATAGATCTAAGAGATTGCTTGGTCTAAGTCAGAGTACATATATTGACAAGGTATTACTACGGTTTGCCATGCAGAACTCCAAGAAGGGATTTCTGCTGATGTCACATGGTGTGAGTCTTTCGAAGACACAAAGTTCCTTTTCTAGAGAGGAGAGAGACCGCATGGATACGATCCCTTATGCCTCAACCATAGGATCTATCATGTATGTCACGCTATGTACTCGTCCTGATGTCTCGTATGCTTTGAGCATGACAAGCAGATACCAGTCAGATCCAGGTGAAAGTCACTGGATAGTAGTCAAGAATATTCTTAAGTACTTAAGAAGGACTAAAGAATATTTCTTGATATATGGAGGTGATGATGAGCTAGCTGTAATGGGTTACAGTTGTAACGCTCGCCCTCCCTGCTACTAAAAGGGACGGGGCTACTTACTTACTTAACTATTCCAGGATACATGTATATTTAAAATTTCTTTCTAGTAACATAAAGCAGCGGAAATGTCATGAAGTTATACTGGAATGTAACATAAATACAAATGGTTCATGTCAAACATAACAAAATATCATAGCAGGTCTTATTTGTCTTAGCCGAGCCACTGCCACACACACCTCCTTGCCTCTCCTGCAGCTCCCTTAAGTCATCCATCCCTTGCCTTTATCTGTGGTACAAGGAAGTAAGCTATGAGCACACAGGCTCAGTAAGATCCTTTCCTACTCACAAAAACCGTATCTCAAAGCATAATCATATAAGCATATCATCAATGAAGACATAATCATCTAACAATATGCAATGTGAGCATAGTTCCTTATCATAACATATCATTATAAACCGTGATTCTAACATATCATAAATAAAGGGATCATGTGAGGGGAATCATAAGAAACATAACATATCATCAAGTCATATGAATCATAAAAGAAACATGTCATATGTGAATGGGTGCATTATGCAAAATGTCCTTTTTAAAACATATGCCATGTCGAGTGCAAGATGTCTTTAAACATATCTTTTAATACTTAAACATAATATCATCATCATGAGGGCCCGACTTGTACCACATACATACATAAATGCGTGCAATCCCTAGGACATGGTAGCTAGCCCCGAAACTACTAGGGATCTAGACCCGTTCATAGTCCGTCGGCCTAGGGGCGTACTAAGGAGCACATCCCTTTTTACTAGACCCGTTCATAGTCCGTCGGTCTAGGGGCGCTTATGGAGCCCACCCTTGGTACAAGCCATACAAAGTAAAGTACATGTCATGCATATCATATCATCATAACTTGTCATATCATATCATCATAGATGTCATATTCTTGTCTTAACATGAAGAGTGCTCTTAATCCCAACTTAAGGGAAGCAACTCTTTGCCATTTTCTTATCATATCATAAGGAATACATTCTTGGGCACATAGCCATCATATAAAACCATTATCATGCTTGATTCATGAACTTACATAAATGAACATGCCACATATTTGAAATCATACATGCTTGGGTACATTGTCATCATAAGAATCATTTCATGCATAATTCTTAAACATACATAAATAGACATGTTACTTGTCTTGTCATAAAGCATGCATACTTAAGCATAAAACATATCATAAGAGTCATCATCATGCATAATTCATGAGCATCCTTAATTAAGTATATAAATCATCGTAGGCAACCATAATCATACATGGAAAACATTTACTAACATCTCCTAGTTCGTATTCTGGTATGTGAGACACCTAGCAAAGTCATAATTGGGTCTCTAACCCTAGTTTCATATGGTGGCCGAGAGTCACCATGCTTGGTTTTAGGTTACAATGACATATCAGCATGTGAACCTTAAATCAAATTCATGTCATAAACTATAAAGAATATCATGAGCATAAGTAGTAGGTTCCAAGCTTCCTAGGCCTTTTAACTTAATTGTGGCCGAACCTTTAAAAACATGAAACTAAGTTCTACATAAGCATAGAAAATACCAAGCCACCTTCATATCATATCATAAGGGAATCCATGAGCTTGCTAAGTTGAGTTTAAACTTTCTTGAACCCTAGATTATAGTTATGGCCGAGAGTTCATAAGAAGGGAAATAACTTCTAAGCAACATACAACATGAATACCTAGCCAATTTCATAACATATCATAAGAAGTCTATGAGCATACTAATTTAGGTTTTGAGCTTCATGAACCCTAAAACCTCATCATGGCCGAAACTTCATCAAGCAAGAAATAAACTTCTTAGCAACATATAAACATGGATACCTAGCTAATTTCATAACATATCATAAAGGAGTCTATGAGCATATTAAATTAGGTTTTGAGTTTCATGAAACCCTAAAACTCCATCATGGCCGAAACATCATACAACAAGAAGTGAACTTCTAAGCAACATATGAACATGAATACCTAGCTAATTTCATAACATATCATAAAGAAGTCTATGAGCATACTATTTTAGGTTTTGAGCTTCATGAACCCTAAAACCTCATCATGGCCAAAACTTCATTAAGCAAGAAATAAACTTCTAAGCAACATATAAACATGGATACCTAGCTAATTCCATAACATATCATAAAGAAGTCTATGAGCATACTAAATTAGGTTTTGAGCTTTATGAAACCCTAAAACTCTATCATGGCCGAAACTTCATAAACCAAGAAATAAACTTCTAAGCAATATATGAACATGAATACCTAGCTAATTCCATAACATATCATAAAGAAGTCTATGAGCATACTAAATTAGGTTTGGAACTTCATGAACCCTAAAAACCCCATCATGGCCGAAACTTCCTGAAGCAAGAAATGAACTTCTAAGCAACATATAAACATGAATACTTAGCTAATTCCATAACATATCATAAAGAAGTCTATGAGCATACTAAATTAGGTTTGGAGCTTCATGAACCCTAAAATTTCATCATGGCCGAACCTTATAAAGAAGAAGGTCAATAACCATATTAAGAAGAAGATCAAGCTTAAACAACATCCAACATAAATCTTTAACTAAATTCATATCCTAACATAATAAGATTCATGAGCATGGTTTCTTCTCTTTTTTTTTTTTTTCAAGTGTTCTAATCTTTCGAAAATATCGTAAGCGACTTGTACCACAGGTGAGGGAATACTTACCTCCTTGTTTGATTTACTTAGGGAGAAACTCTTGCTTGTGGAGCCTTCCTAGAGAGGAGTCCTCCTTTGTTTTTGGATTTCGGCAAGGAGAGGTGAGGAGAGGCTCTTGGTCACGGTGAGGAGGAGGGGGAAGGAGGAAGAGGAGAAAATGAATTTCCTTCTTTAATTTCTCCTTTTATTCATCATGAGAGGAGGAAGGGAAAATGTACTTTTCCTTCTCCTTTCTTTTACTTCTCCTTAATGAAAAGAGGAAGCAAGAATCCTCTTTTCTTTTGAGAGGAAGAGGGCAACTCTAACTTCTCCTTCTCAATGAAAAAGCTCTTTTCTTACTCTTAACTATATTGTCACCTCTCTCTTTATCAATAACTTCTCTTAGTCTATTGGTTAACACATACATATATCTAGTAAGAGATCCAAGGTTTAAACCCTGGTCATCTCTTTTTGGTTCTATTTTATTTTATTATTTTTTTGCAAATTTACACATAAGGCCTATTTTTTTTTATTCATGATAAAAAAACAGTATCTAAAATCTTGCTAAGTACTCTATGGGTGTTACAACAGTGATGCCAGCTTCTAAACTCACCAGGATGTTTATAGATCGCAGTCTGGGTTCGTGTTTTTCTTGAATGGTGGTGCTGTGAGCTGGAAGAGTTCGAAGCAGGACACAGTCGGTCATTCTACAACAGAGGCCGAGTATATTGCTGCATCAGAAGTAGCAAAGGAGGCAGTTTGGATCTGCAAGTTCATTACTGGGCTGGGGGTAGTTCCTAGCGTAGCTGATCCGATAGAGCTCTATTGTGACAACAATAGAACAATTGCGTAGGCTAAGGAACCTCGCTTACACCAGTGGACCAAATACATACTACGGCGCTTCCATCTCATTCGAGAGATCATCGAAGAGGAGATGTGAAGATTTGTAGAGGACCCACAGAGGCTAACATCGCAGATCCCTTGACCAAGGCTTTGGCACAGAGAAAGCATGATGGTCACACTAGGTCATTGGGCCTTAGAGCCTATATTGATTGGCACTAGTGCTAGTGGGAGATTGTTAGTTAGAGCCCTAGAGCCAATCATATGATGATTTTTGTATGGACTCGTTGTATCATATTCCTATGTATATAAAGATATTTCTTTTGGTTATTATACTTACTTGTATTGGTGCCAAATAACTAAGTATAATAATGTCCTTGAGTAGAAGTTTCTTATCTATATCAATTGATTGATTGAATCGATAGTGAGATGATATAGAGAACACTACTCTTAATCATTCCTAGTCAAGTATTAACATTCAGGGACAATGTTAATGCGACGAGACTAGCATGTAGGTCAACTGGATGACTTGATCTCACAAGTCATGGATATAGAGATATCAAGTTGACACATGGGTATGCATTGGAGAATGTATACTGAATGACCCGCCATGAGAAAGTATCATGATCATTATATGAGTGTCATATACTTTCTCATGTGGCTATTAATATGACTATTAGTCCTTGGACCTGAAGTCACCAAGGTTCCCTACATAAGGAGTTGCATACTTTGCCTTCGTCAAACGTCACCCGTAACTGGGTGGACTATAAAGGCGATTAATGGGTATGTAACAAATTATGCGGAGAGATGTGAGTGATATAGATGAGATCTATCCCTCCTATATAATGGGAGTGACATCGTTATTCTTGATAGAGTGAGACCACTAAGTAGTGCATGGCCATGCCCAAGTGAGTCAATGTTAGATATTGAGCTCATTTGATTAGAGTGAGTCTACTTGGTGTTCAAGATTTAGATTGATTAGAGGATGACACCGTCTATGCCTCAAATTGATCAATCTAGATGTCAAGGATAGATGGACACTTGTCATATATTGTGAAGAGTCATAATTAGTAGTCACAAGGTGATGTTGGATCTCATTATTCTTGTAACTTGGGTAGTAATGATGTATTACTAGATACCGTTCATTACTTATGCTTCTAAATGGGTTTAGGAGCATTGCCAACGTTACAAGAACCTATAGGGTCACACACAAAGGGCAATTAGATGGAGAATAAGTTCATTTGATGAACCAAGAGGATTAAGTTCATGTGATGAACCAAATTGGATTAAGAGTAATCCAAATTAAACTAATTGAGTTGGACTCAATTTGGTTCATGTGTTAAATGAGTCTAATTTGGACTTGGATTCATTGAGTCAATTTAATTCAATGAATAAGATTCATTAAATTAAAATTGACTTGAACCAAAGGTTGGATTTGATCAACCATGGGAGAATTTAAGTCATGTTTGACTTGACTTGAGAAGGAAGATGAAGAGTCAAGTTTGATTTGACCTTGACTTGACTAAATGCCATGTCATTGTGACTTGGCATAGGGTCGGCCAATGACGATGTGCCACATCATCAAAGGTTACATGAGTGTGTGCCACCTCATGAGGGAGACCAAGAGTTGTGACTCTTGGTATTCCATGGAGTTTATAAACCCCTCTTTGAAGTTGCCGACCACTTTAATTCATTTTGTGAGTTACATTTGTTTTGTGTAACTTCATCTTCTTCCTCCTCTCTTCTTGCTCTCCCTCTCCTCCTCCTTGGCTGAACACCATTAGAGTGCTAGCACACTCTAAGTGTTTTCTCCATCTCTATTGTTCGAGTGGATATGTATAGAGGTGTGTCCACTTGAACACACTCGAGATCCGGCAAATTTTGGACGAACGGGATTCGCAAAGGGCTTCGCTACAAGGGTAATCTCTTAACCATGTAGATCTAATGTAGATCTAGGGTAGAAAAACTTGTACATGTAAAATTTTATCTTCGCACAGATCCGGTGGTATGGGATTTCGAGGTTTTTGCAATGCAAAAAGCGGTTTTTGCGGCTCAAAATTCCCAACAATTATCCCCGTGGGCAAGTAGCACACGGTCGTGCCTACTTTCTAGAGACGAAGAAGGCCACGACCATATGACTTTGGTAGAGAAGAGAAAGGCCATGACTGTGTGAGCCACACGGTCATGTGACCTAATTCGTGAGAAAGTCGGGTGAGGCCGTGTGGATTCCACACGGCTGTGTGACGAAGAACATGGGGTCGTGCCACGCCAAAATAGAGCTGTGCTGAATTCTAGGCATATTGTAGATCGATCGAAAAATGGCCATAATTTTGTGCTCCATTGGAGTTTCGGGCTGTTCTTTATACGAAAATGTAGCTGACTTCAAGATCTATAACTTTGCTTCAGATCCAACAGAGAGAAAGTGCATTGTCTTCCCAAGCTAAATGGCATGGTCATACCTCCCAACCGCGGGTTAAACTGGACCTCCGCTCAGACTGCAAACCAAACTTTAAACTGCCATAACTTTTGGTTCGGTTGGAGCCAGGACTTGATCCAAGTATCAGATTGAAGATAATTTCAAGAGATAAAACTTTAGTTCATGGTGAATCATGAGAAAACCTGGTTTAATGGGTGAAAAACTTAGTTTACCAGACCCCTATAATCCTGGTTTTCCTGGGCAGTTTGGAGGAGGTATAAAAGGGTCAAGATCCTCATTCTTTGACTCATCTTAGGTTTAGAACTTTGTCCCTTTCCTTGGTGAATGGTTCTCCCCTTAGGGTGAACCCTAGAGCTTCATTCTTCTCCATTCCTTCACGATCTGTCCATTTCCAGAGTAAGGAGGCATCCCCAAGACATCGGAATCATCGGCAAGCATCTTTTCTTCTCCTTCTTCTCACATCTAGGGTTGTAAGTATGCTTTACTTTATGTTTTTGGGCCGTTCTTCCTTTGAAACGGAGTAGATCTCGGATCTAGGATGTAGGAAGTATTTGTAGTGTGATGGAGATGTAAAACTATGTAGATTTGCCATGTTTCTATTCAATGACTTGTTAATGCCTTGTTTATGTTTGATGATGTGTGTATGTGAATGTTTTATATATCTTTTGCATGTTTTATCAAATGATTGTGTAGAATTGTTAATCCCATAGGGGGGATACCTAGATCGTATGACTGAAGGGCGTTGTGACAGGGCTGCCCCGCTAACGGACGTCTAGGTTATCCCCTTGAAAGGAGAAGCAGATCTCCACAAGGAAGTAGGGAATCAGACATAATCACTATTTCTATTTCTATGTTATTGTATGTTAGTGTGTTTCTATGTTGTATGACTGAGGGGCGTCTTGACAGGGCTGCCCCGCTAACGGACTTCATAGGAATCACTTCCATTTAGTATCATAGGACATGGAGTAGGAGATCATGTCAGCTTATCCACTGCAGGGGAGAGTCGGTAATGCATCTAACTTCCTACAAGAGCATGAACATAGAGGATAGAAACTAAGCAATCTATGTAACATTACCTAGCATTACAAGGAAACCGAAATCCTAGAATCTATCATCTCTCACATCCTCTTTGCTCAACCCCTCTCAAGATCCATTCCCTCTCTTTCCTCTTTTATTTCTCTTGTTTTCTTTCCCAACCAATTTTACATTTGTCTAGATAATTCGCCGTGCAAAGTTAACTAGTGATTAATCAACAGTCCCTGTGGATACGATAATCTTTTATATTACTGACGACGTAACCGTACACTTGCGGTTCGTAATAAGATTTTGGGTTTGTTGTCAAGAACTATTTTCGATTAACATTTGTTGATTAGCATATGAGTTACTCTAGACATTTTTCTTTTTTCCTTTTCCATTTTCTTTCTTATTTTCATTATGTATTTTCTTTCTTGTCTTTAATTCTACACTTTGGATTTTTCTTATATTTTTTTTTGATATCTTGAGCACTAACATGTCATGCAGGCCTTTAAGAGAATTTTTCACACCCATGAATGTAAGAGCAAGATCTCCCATCTATAAAAATCATGACTCAGAAGATGATGAATTTGAATTCCTTTGTGGAGTGTGTGATAGCACATCTCATTCAGCTGCTATTTGTCACTTCTTCCAAAAATCTGCTAATACTCTAGAACTTCAGTACTTGGTTCAACCTCAACATCAAAGATACATATGAGCAAGTTCCTATACTTATGGCTATGGCTGGGGAGATCATCAAATTTAGAACTTTCAACCCCAGCTAATTCCAGAGCAGAGTGAGCAGTCATTATTCCAGCAGCAGATCTCTGACGCGTCTCAACATTATAATCAATTTTGGATGGATCATCAAAATTTTGATTACAACTTCATACAAAATGTTAAGCATTCTTCCCATGTGTATCAGAGTCCGTCAGAGTTTCAGGATGATTTTTCATTGGACATACTACATCATTCACAACTAGATGAGCCGATTGACTTGGAGGACTCTTAAAATTCAAATATTCCTACTCCAAGTCTGATGAAGACCACAACACAAGATTATGAAGAACTAATGGTGCAACGAGAGATCCTAGCTTTACGAACATTACTACAAATTTCTAATAAAGTTGTTGATCTTTCTATTGATGATATTGATTTTAGTGGACTCTTCACTACTTATGATGATGATGTGGTGGATAAAAGTGTAGGGACATGTGCTATGGAGGAAACGCCCCAAGAATCACCTCCTTTGATCACACAACCGATTGATACTATGGAATTTGTAAGAATGGAATTGGTTGATGATAATTGTGTAGGGACTTATGCAATGGAAGCAAAGCCCCAAGAATCATCATTTTCAGAAGCACCACCAATTGAGTCAAAGCTAGAACCATCATTTGATTTAAAGGAAGTCACATCCACATGTTTAGAACTTTCAGGTATCTCTAAGCAAAGTAAGGTTAATACTTCTTATGATCTTTTATAAAATTTTATAGAGGTACCTATATTTGACTTTTTTGGATGTGATTCAGTTTTTATTTCCTATTCTACTTATCTTAATATGGTTTTGGTTCTATCTTATTTAACATGTATGTGGGAGATTTATATTTCTTCTGAGTATGAAAATTTTCATGAGGCCGATATTTGGAAGCTCAATCTGAACCGTCTTCGACTACTTGAAAAAACTTCAAAGAAGACGAAGATGGAAAGAGCGATACTTCATTTTTTAACTCCAATATTGAAAGCTCTCTCCATAATAAGAGTCCCTGGTAGGAGGGTTCTAAAATATCTTACCCCTCCAAGAGCGAGATTTAGATGAATCTAAGGAGGTGGTCGAGCTAATGACCTTAAACAAGCGCTTCTTGGGAGGAAACCCATGTTCATTTTCTTTGTTTTCATTCATTGCTTTAGTTCTTTCTAGTTTCATTTCTTTATACTAAACATGTATCCTCTACTTGATTTTTGTTGTCAATCTTCTTTTATAGGACTCAAAGATTAGGAGGAGTGTAACAACATGGTGGAGAAGTTAATGACATGGGCATTTGACATGCATTATTTAGTAACTTCTCTTACTTTCAATCTCCTCCACATTGTTTTTAGTTTTCATTGGGACAATGAAAAGTTTAAATCTGGGGGGATGCATTAGATGTATTTGGTTTAGTTTAATTTTTTTACTTATTTCTTTTTGCATAATAAATTTTTCCTAGTTGCATCACTCATCATATCATGATTGTTTATTCCTTATTGCAAAATACTAGCACATTTATTCTAGATTTTATGTGGTTTATATGTTACTTATGGTGCTAGTATGTTTAGTGATCTATCTTTTTCTATCTATGATAGAATGAAGTGAGCAATGTTTAAGTATTGACCTTGTTTTAGGACCTCTATACACTTTTCCTAGTTTTGATGGTAGAAAACTCTGAAAATAGTCATGATTCATAAAACTTGATTAGTACTAATATTCTCATAGTGATTTCTCAAATTATATTTTGGTTACTGGATGAGCCTCGAATTATGTAAACTCATTTGAAAAAAATCAAAATATCTCAACATTTGCATTTATGTACATTTGTGTTCAAGTGTTGCATCTTGCAATCACTTAAAAAATGAAATGATGAAAAAAAATGAATAAGGGATATAAAAAAGAGTTATCGTGAGTTGAAACTAGCAAGTTACCCCTTTGAGACCGAGTTATGTTACTAGGGAAATAACTGCTATGTTTCTCTTGATATCGAGCACACCTTTGAGACCTTGGGTAGATTGAGAAGGATGAACCAAGCGTGTGATAGGTAAGTACCTATCGCCAGAAGCATAAGGAACGTAGTTCTATGATGACTTGACTAGGCTTAGGGATTGAAACTTGATAAACACAGGCCACCATTGCACTGAGCACGGAGGACTACTACTTAGGTCATACTCAAACTACTTTTGTATCTTGCTCACCAATGATATCATTTGATAGAATTAGATTGACTTGCTAGAGATTATGATGCACTATTTAATCACATGAGTTTAGATGCAGTTTTTGCTTGAGGACAATCAAAGGTTTAAGTTTGGGGGTGTGATGTGCGTAGATTATATACACTTTTATGCATGTTTGGATGCACATCTACTTGTATTTCATTAGAATAATCTATGTTTATTGCACCCTATTTCTTTATAATGTCATACTTCCATTATATTTTATTCGGAGTTCTTCTCTTTGCCTGTTTTTATTGACAGGACACTATTTGAATCGAAAATAGAGCGAAAACGCACACAGGAGCTTGGGCCATGTAGACCACACGACCGTGTGGTCATTAGCATGTTCCGACCATGCCAAATGTCACGGACGTGCCTGCAATCCAGATGTAAAGAGGGCCACGGCTGTGTGAGACACACGGTCGTGCCATTATCCCCGTGGCCAAGCAGCACACGACCGTACCAAATGGCACAATCGTGCCAACTTTCCAGAGGCGAAGAAGGCCACGACCGTGTGAATCCACATGGTCGTGTGACTTTGACAGAGAAGAGGAAGGCCACGACCATGTGAACCAACCCGTGAGAAAGTCGGGTGAGGCCATGTGGATTCCACATGGCTGTGTGACGAAAAACATGGGGTCGTGCCACGCCAATATAGAGCTATGCTGAATTTTGGGGAGATTGCAGACCGATCATAAAATGACCATAACTTTGTGCTCCGTTGGAGTTTTAGGCTGTTCTTTATACCAAAATGTAGATGACTTCAAGATCTACAACTTTAATTCAGATCCAACAGGGAGAAAGCATTTTCTTCCCATGCTAAATGGCATGGCTGTGCCTCCCAACCGCGGGTTCAACTGGACCTCCGCTTAGACTGCAAACCAAATTTTGAACAACCATACCTTTCGGCTCGGTTGGAGCCAGGACTTGATCGAAGTATCAGATTGAAGATAATTTCAAGAGATAAAACTTTGGTTCAGGGTGAATCACAAGAAAACCTGGTTTAATGGGTGAAAAATCCGTTTTATCGGACCCCTGTAATCCTAGTTTAACTAGGCAGTTTGGAGGAGGTATAAAAGGGTCAAGATCCTCATTCTTTGACTCATCTTGGGTTTGGCACTTCATCCCTCCCCTTGGGGAAGGGTTCTCCCCTTAGGGTGAAACCCTAGAGCTTCATTCTCCTCCATTCCTTCATGATCCGCCCATCTCCAGAGCAAAGAGGCATCCCCAAGATATCAGAATCATCAGCATCTCTTCTTCCCCTTCTTCTCACATCTAGGGTTGTAAGTATGCTTTACTTTATGTTTTGGGGCTGTTCTTCCTTTGTAATGGAGTAGTACTTAGATCTAGGATGTAGGAAGTATTTGTAATGTGGTGGAGATGTAAAGCTATGTAGAATTGTCATGTTTCTATTCAATGACTTGTTAATGCCTCGTTCATGTTTGATGATGTGTGTATGTGAATGTTTATATATATCTTTTGCATATTTTATCAAATGATTGTGTAGAATTATTAATCTCATAGGGGGGTTACCCTAGATCGAATGACTGAGGAGCATCATGATAGGGCTGCCCCGCTAATGGACGTCTAGGGTATCACCTTGAAAGGAGAAACAAATCTCCACAAGGAAGTAGGGGATTAGACATAATCACTATTTATATTTCTATGTTATTATACGTTAGTTTATTTCTATGTTGTATGACTGAGGGGCATCGTGACAAGGCTGCCCCGCTAACGGACTTCATAGGAATCACTTCTATTTAGTAGAATAGGACATGGAGTAGGAGATCATGTCGACTTATCCACTGCAGGGGAGAGTCGGTAATGCATCTAACTTCCTACAAGAGCATGAACATAGGGGATAGAAACTAAGAAATCTATGTAACATCACCTAGCATTAAAAGGAAACTGAAATCCTAGAATCTATCATCTCTCACATCCTCTTTGCTCAACCCCTCTCAAGATCCATTCCCTCTCTTTCCTCTTTTCTTTATCTTATTTTCTTTCCAAACCAATTTTACGTTTGTCTATATAATTTATCGTACGAAGTTAACTAATGCTTAATCAACAGTTCCTATGGATATGATAATTTTTTATATTACTGATGACATAACCGTACACTTGTGGTTCGTAACATTCACAACTTCTCTTGGGCAAAAACTTAGAAATATATATATCTATCAAACAAAATGGGTTATAGCACTTGTTCATAACATGTATGAAGATTCTATATCCTTTAGTTTGTAAATATACTCACTGCTTCGTTCCCAACAGAGACAAAAAACTTATAATCATGAAAACATAGCAAATCTACAATGTAAATTTTTATATCACACATATATAATTCTAGCTACAATTAGTATATGCCTTCGCAAGTGGCTCTGATACCACTGTAAGGAACTAGGGTACTAAACACGCTAAAGTGCAATGAAAAACATCTAGTTCCTCCAGAAGATCCATACGAAGGGAAAGAAAATAACAACATATACTAACTTTTACATCATAAGAAGGTTATACCTTTGATGCGTGCACACGATCTCCCAACAGCTCAGATCTTAGCACGATCATGCATCCATGCCTCTTTCGGTATCCACACGAACAAGTGTCTCCGTTTGTCTCACAAACTCATAAAGTGGAGAAAGTAAACTACCTAAGGTTGTGCTAGCAACCAAGAAGGTGAGTTTTAGCCAATGCAAGAGAAAGAGAGGAAGAAGAAGAAAAATTCACCTTTCAAAATGAGAGAAAAATGCTTTTGTTCATCCAATGAATAATGAACATTAATTCAATTAATGAGCATTAACACTCCATTAAGGACCACCTTTGGACTCTTTATTTTGAATTTAATTTCAAAATTGAATGAATAATTAATTTCAAAATTCTTTTAATTCAAGTGAATGAATTAATCTCCATTAATCCTCTTTAGTGAATAAATTCACTTGAGTCTAACTCAAGTCTAATTTAGATTTTATTGAATCCATATGTTTGGATTCACTTGAGTCTAACTCAATTAATCTCATGCAATTTCGAATTCAATGAATCATTATTTCATTAATTTGAATTGACTCCTTGAGTATAGTTTGAAACTAATTGGACTCAATCCAATAATTAAATCCAATTGATTCTAACTCAATAAGTCTAATTCAGATCAGGCTTAATCCAATGATTCATTATATGAACGAATCTCCATTACTACTTGTTCTTTATATGTGACCCAATAGGTTCTCATAACGTTGGTAATGTATCCAAATCAACAATTAGATACATAAGCAATGAGTGGCATCTAGCAAGGCATCATTGCTACCCAAATGACGAGAAAGTCGAGATCCGACCTAACCTGTCCACGACTATTATCTTATATGACTTAGTCCCTCTATCTTTGATATTTAAATTGATCAATGAGGCATAGACCGTGTCATCCTTTTATCAACCTTTGTGTTTCTTGATCTCTAAATATACACACTCAATCAAATAAGCTCAATATCTCATATTGACTCATTTGAGCATGATCATGCTTTCTTATGTCCTACTAATCATGGGGCCCATAGATATCACTTCTGTCATATGGAAGGGATAGATCCCATCTACATCACTCATATCCCTCCTCATAGTTCATTACATACCAAGTGATTGACTTGATTGTCCACCTTGTTATAGGTGATGTTTATCGATACCAAAGTACACAACTCCTTATGTAGGGAACCGTAGTGACTTCAGGTTTAAGGACTATTCATACCAATAGTCACATGAGAATGTTTATGACCCTCATATAACGACCCATGAAACATTCTCATGGTGGGTCATTCAGTACATATTCTTTAATATATATCCATGTGTCAACTTGATATCTCATATCCATGACTTGTGAGATAATGTCATCCATTGACCTATATGTTAGTCTCAACGCATTAATATTGTCTTTGTATACTAATGCTTGACTAGGAATAGTTAAGAGTAGTGTTCTATGTATATCTACAATATCTCACTATCAATTCAACCAATTGATGTGTTGTAGATAATAACCTACTACCCAAGGACATTATTATACTTATTCAATCGGTACTGAACTGAAATAAATATAATAACAAACTTTATTTTTTATTAATAATGAAATATGATACAAAAATGAGCCCTTTACAATTATCTCATAATTGATACTAGGGCTATTACGAACAAGTTCCACTGAAGTTCATAGGCTTCTTGGGAAGTAAAGGTTGAGGAGCGTCGAGTGTACCACTCGTTGGATATTGACATTGTTAGAAGAAAGGATTAGTAAGGACGAAAAGAGAAGAGAGTAAAAGGCGGAGAATGATAGATAGGAAAACTAGAGGAAGAAGACGATGCGTTAACATTTTTTTGTTGGGAATTTCGGGCCGCAAAAACCGCTTTTTCGCGTTGCAGAAACCCTGAACCCCAAGCCACCGGATCCGTGCGAAGTAAAATAAAACAAAAATTTTACAAGTACGAGTTTCTTACATCTAGATCTACACTAGGAGAAGGAATTTACCCTGGATGCGATGCCCTTCGCAATCCCGCTCGTCCAACGGTTCACCGGATCTCGAGATCGTCAAGCGTACGATCCTCTAGAAGTATCCACACGAACAAACTAGGTGGAGAGGCCAAACAAAAGGTGTGCTAGCACCTATGAAGTGTTCGGCCAAGGAGGAGGAGAGGGAGAAGAGAATGAGAGCAAGAGGAAGAAGATGGAATAAAAATGCCTTGAATGAAAAATAAATTCCATTCATCACAATAAGTGGCCGGCCACTATTGTAACCTCCTCTCATTTAATGTGGCCATTAAAATGAGGAGGAGATTTGTAACCTCCATGAGGTGGCACACACATGTTCTAAACATGATGATGTGTAACACCATTATTGGCCACTTAATGCCAACTCACAAATGATGTGTCATAAGGTCAAGTCAAACTTGACTTTTCCTTTTCCTCTCAAGTCAAGTCAAACTTGACATTATAACTCCCATGGTTGATCTAATCCAACTATTTGATTCAAGCCAATTTAATATAATGAATCTAATTCATTTAATTAAATTGATTAAATGAGTCAAAATCTAAATTAGACTCATTGAACACATGAATCAACTTGAGTCCAACTCAATTAGTACAATTAGGATTACTCTTAATCCAATTTGATTCATCACATGAATCTAACCCTCTTGGTTCATCATATGAACCTAATCTCCATCTAATTATCCTTTGTGTGTGACCCTATAGGTTCTTACGACGTTGGCAATGCTCCTAAACCAATTTAGAAGCATAAGTAATGAGCGATATCTAGCAACACATCATTACTTCCTAAGTTATAAGAATGTTGAGATCTAACATCACCTTGTGACTCCTCACAATATATGACATTGTCCTTCTATCCTAAACATCTAGATTGATCAATGTGAGGCATAGACCGTGCCATCCTCTAATCAATCTAAATCTTGAACTCCAAGTAGACTCACAAATTCAAATGAGCTCAATATCTCATATTGACTCATTTGGGCATGACCATGCACTTCGTGGTCTCACTCTATCAAGAATATCGATGTCACTCCCATCATATAGGAGGGATATATTCCATCTACATCACTCACATCCCTCCACATAATTTGTTACATACCTAGTAATCGCCTTTATAGTCCACCCAGTTACGGGTGACGTTTGACGAAACCAAAGTACATAACTCCTTATGTAGGGAACCATGGTGACTTCAGGTCTAAGGACTAGTAGTCATACTAATAGTCACATGAGAAAGTATATGACACTCATATAACGATCCATGATACTTTCTTATGGCGGGTCATTCAGTATACATTCTCCAATGCATACCCATGTGTAAACTTGATATCTCCATATCCATGACTTGTGAGATCAAGTCATCGTGTTGACCTACATGCTAGTCTTATTGCATTAACATTGTCCCTGAATGTTAATACTCAACTAGGAATGATTAATAGTAGTGTTCCCTATATTATCTCACTATTGATTCAACCAATCGATTGATATAGGTAAGAACCTTCTACTCAAGGACGCTATTATACTTAGTTTATTTGGCACCAATAAAAGTAAACATAATAACCAAAAACCAAATGCCTTTATATATAAGAAATATGATACAATGAGTCCATACAACAATCATCAAATGATTGGCTCTAGGGCTCTAACTAACATTTTTTCCCCTCTTTTTCTCTTTAAAAGCCTTAGCCAAGCATCGAAAAAGGCATTTTAAGTGGAAACGTTAGATCAAGGCAATGGAAAAAGCAGGATCAGATGTACGCCGTTGGATGGATAAGTAAGGCGGTGGGTATAGTGAGACAAGTACCTTTAGGGGGTAAGGTGCACATGTGTCGCTAATAAGAAACTAGCATAAGCAATTAATGTAATAGGTTACTTCCCCGAGGAGTGGGTGTTGTTACAAAATCAGGCTCAAAAATTTTGGGATCCCAAGGAGTGAGTATTAGAACAGGGAAAGAATATTCTATTGTAAAGACAAGGCAGGACTTGTATTCTTTGTTGCATTGAATATTGTTGAACCTACATAGGCATACACGAACTTAATCGACCGTCAAAGGTCTGGCGAGTATTAAAGCCAAACAAAATAGACACAGAAGCTAACAAACCTAGTCAACCGAAAAAGGTCGAGCGAGTGTTATGTATGGGAGATAGTAAGTGTGAATTAGAGTTAGTGTGACCATCCTCTAGAAGAGGAGTGAGAAGGATGAAACAAATCTAAATCTGATAAGATATTAAGAGCTATTTGAAAATCAATTCTGATCGAGGATAAATATGAGCTTGATCAACCAATAAGAAAATCAAACTAACTTTAGAGAAAATCAACATACCTTCACTTGATGATATATATTTTCATTTATGAGAAGCCAAAACTAGTCATAAATTGAGTATTTAAAGCATCATAGGAAATGTTGGTACTTGGAATTGTTAAAAGGATTCTCCAATATAATGGCAAGTTGGAGGTTACATTAACTTAGGAAATAGATCGGGGGCCTACTCTTGAGCAGTAGTCTGCGGTCAAGGAAGTTGGCAGGGGGATCAGAGATTATATATCCTTTCTCTTTTAGTTGTTCTATAAAAGTTTTGATAATGTATGCCGCAATAGGATCATTGAAATCAGAATATCAAAAAGTATCCTTTTTCTCTCGGTAAACCACTCATCTTCACCCACTTGATAGTTTTTAAGGCATCTTGAGATGCTTTCAGTTCAGTCTCTTTAGTAAAAGTATCTGCTTGAGCTTTGGCTAAGGATAAGCATAGAGAGGCTATATCAGTATCTATAGAGTTTAAATCAAAGGTTTTAGCAGCCAACTCAAGAGCATGGACATCTTTAAGCATTTGTAGTTGGGAGCATAACTGAGTGTCCTTTGTAACATGCTTATCTAGTTTTGCTGTTAACTCAGCATGAAGGTTGATCTCAGATTGAACCTGAGATTTAAGGTTTCCTACAGTAATTTTCCATTGGCTCAGGTTTTTAGATTCAACCTCGAGTAGTCTACAAGTCTCTTGTAGTTGTGTAGATAACTCAGCTATGTCTTTAAAGGCTTGGGTGGAAGACACTTCAGGAGTTGGTTGCTTCAACATCTCATTTTCTTGAGCTAAATCATATAGTTGGTGGGGCATGCTCATGTTGGCGACCCAGCGCGGTGGAATGAAAGTCATTAGTAAGGTACATAGAGGGGAATAATTGAATAAGAGATATCTTACTTTAGTTTCTTCAAGAGAAAATTTATCCACTAACTCAGTAGAAGTGAGTCCTTCAATTTGTTGGTGAGTCTCTGCCCAAGCCATTGTTAAGGAACCTCCCAGTAGTATAGGGTGTAACGCCCGCCCTCCCTGCTAACCCTAAGGGACGGGGCTACGATACTCTACGTACATATTACAGCGGAAGACTTAAAATAATTTTTCTTAGATTAATAAAACTTTTCTTTTGTTTGCATATCCGAACTACACTAATATGGTTTCCATAACATGATAACAAGATAAATATAAACATAACATCAAGTCACCCATTTAGTACTACAATTTATGAAACCAAAGCGTAATTCTTAAAAGTTCTTAAAGCAGGTTCTTATTTGGTTGCCTAGCCACAGCCACACACATCTCCTTGCCTCTCCTGCTGCTCCTTTAGCACATCCAGCTTTTTCCTTTATCTGCGGTACAAGGAAAAGTAAGCTGTGAGCACTCATGGCTTATTAAGTTCCTTTCCTACTCACTAAAACCGAAAATCATCATATGATCAAAGAATATCTCAACATAACATGATCTCAACTAGTCATGGCATAACATATCATACTCTTTAAGCATATCATGCAACATAACAAAAATCATAAAATCATGGCATATCATCTCTTAAAGCATAGCATGATACATAACATAATCATATCTAATCATGGCATATCATAACATCATCATAAGGTAGCATGGCATATCAAGCATAGCATGAAACATAACATAATCATATCTAATCATGGCATATCTTAGCATCATCATAAGGTAGCATGACATATCAAGCAAAGCATGAAACATAACATAATCATATATAATCATGGCATATCATAGATCATAGCATCATCACAACATGATCATAAGGTATATGCAATATGATTTTGAAAACATGTATCCGGAAAACATGTATATGTCTCATGATCTTTAAAACCATTTCTTCTTACATATATACTTGAACGTAATATCAACATATTCAGGGCCCCGGCTTAGTACCACATACATATATAATGCGCGCATCCTAAGTAGATCCAAGGTAGCTAGTCTTGATCCTACTAGGAAACTAGGCCCGTAGCTCGACCTAGGGGCACGTAAGGAGCCCACCCTTTACTAGGCCCGTAATTCGACCTAGGGGCGCATAAGGAGCCCACTCTTTTGGTACAAGCCATTCAAAGTAAAATACATGTCATACTTATACATATCATACATCATACAAGCATGCATCACTTAGACATACATCTTATAAAAGTATGCATCACTTAGGCATACATCATGTCATAAAAGTATGCATCACTTAGGCATACATCATATAAAAGTATGCATCACTTAGGCATACATCATGTCATAAAAGTATGCATCACTTAGGCATACATCATATTAACATGCATATCATAAAAGCATACATATTTTAAGCATATAGCATATCATCGAAGTATGCATATTTCCTTCCACATAGCATATCATAAAAAGCATGCATATTCTAAGCACATAACATATCATCAAAGCATGCATATTTCTAAACACATATCATATCATAAAAACATGCATATTCTAAGCATATAGCATATCATCAAGCATGCATATTCTAAGCACATAACATATCATCAAAGCATGCATATTTCTAAACACGTATCATATCATAAAAACATGCATATTTTAAGCACATAACATATCATCAAAGCATGCATATTTCTAAGCACATATCATATCATGGAAAATATAAATCACAAGCATACATGTTTAAGCATAAGGGTGTATCATGTGATTATACTAGCATAAGAAACATGGTAACATAGTTAACTTGGGTTCTAAGCCTCCTAATCCCTTGGGTTCTTATCATGGCCGAACCCCCTTAGATCTCAATTTAGGTAAAAACAACCTCCAAGCATGTGGAACCTAAATTATCATTACATAAATTTCATAAGAAGCATTATAAGCATGATTAACTTGGTTTCTAAGTTCTCCAAGTCCCTAAACTCATGTGGCCGAACCCTATCAGGTGTGAAACAAGGTCCCAAATGTCATGAAAGCATGGAAACCTTAAACCACATTTATAGCATTTTTTCCAAGTAACATAGTAAGCATATTGAGCTAGTTCCTAAGTCCTTCAAGCCCTTAACATATGTCATGGTCAATCTTTTAACAAGTGTTCATTAGGGCTAAAAACAAATATACAATCATGTGAACTTGAACTAACATCATGTATAAATTCATAACAAGACATTATACAATATGTATGGCCGAAACTTACCCTAGCCTCAAATAGGTCATTAAACAGCATATAGCATAGGAACTTTGTCTTTCTACTTATCATACTTCATGTAGAGTGACATAAGCATATTTAATTTTTGTTCTAGGGTTTCTAGGGCTTCTATCCCTTCATGGAAGAAACATACAATGGTCCATTTAGGTCATGGAAAAATTGTACAAGCATGTGACACAATCAACACATTATCATATTTCCATAAGAAGCATTTTTAACACCTTTGGTTTCATTTCTAAGGTCTCTAGGTCTTTTAAACCCTACTTGGACAAAACTCAATAGTATATAAACTTGCTTCAAATATCCTAAAAGCATAAGAAATCATACAAGTTTCATAGCATGTATAAAGACAAGCATAATAAACATACATGTGAATTGTGTCTTAGGCTTCCTAGGTTTCTTTCCCTTTTTCTTTTATTTTTCCTCATGGCCGAAACCTACCAATCTTTAAACTAGGTTTTAAGTTGCCTAAAGCATGGAAAACCTAAGTAAGTTTCATGGCAAAAATTACTAAGAACATCATATACAAAGTGGGTTCATAAACAAGCTAGGACCCTTGTGATCTTACATGTCATATATCATGTAACAAATTTTCTATACTCCAATTAAACATGAGAGCATTAAACAACTTTCATATCATGATATCACAGAGGTTTTGAGCATATTAGAATTTTGTTCAAGCTTTTCTAAACTATCCATCTTATCATGGCCGAAAATCTAAAATAAGAGTTCATGAATTTCTAACAATGTTCAACATGCAATTCTTTAAGAGAACTCTATATTCTATCATACAAACATGGTTACTTAAATTTAAAGGTCTTCCTAACCCTAAGCCCTTTTTCTTGGCTGAAACATATAAATGGATTTCTTTTGGTTCCAAGTAACTTTCAAGCAAGAAAACCAATAAAAGACCTTAGTAGTTCATGGAGGGAATCTTGTACTAATTTGGTTACACCATGTTTTCCCTAACCTCCTTAAAATATTTTTTGCCAAAATTCTAGGGTTAGGCACTCCTCTGATCAAGCATCAATTAGGTATAAAAACATGAAGAAAATCCTTCCTACATAGCATATAAAACATATCATAAAATAAAGACTTGTTTAAACCTTCCTAGATTTGAAAACCCTTTCTTTAGCCGAATTTTCTAAAATTCTTTCCTAGGTTTTATAATCCTCATAAAATTCGAAAATCACATAAAAAGCCTTGTACCACAGGTGAGGGGAAGCTTACATCCTTTTCGCTTGTGGATCTAAGGTATGGTGATGGAAGAAGTA
This sequence comes from Zingiber officinale, assembly GCF_018446385.1. Classification (NCBI taxonomy): domain Eukaryota; kingdom Viridiplantae; phylum Streptophyta; class Magnoliopsida; order Zingiberales; family Zingiberaceae; genus Zingiber; species Zingiber officinale. The sequence goes on from NC_055991.1 coordinate 69,317,123, forward strand.
GCCTCTTCTTCTAGTTCCTTTCCCTTGATTCCCTTGCTAAGTCCTCCTTGTATCTTAGGCTTTTCTTAGGGGAGAAACCTTGGCTTGGGGCCGAAGATGGAGGAGAGGGGACTGAGGGTTCGGTGAGGGAGAGGAGAGAATGAGAAAAATGAGAGAAAATAGAATTTTCCCTTCACATATTCTCTTTTATGTTAAGGGGAAAGAGGTAGCAAACTTGGTTTTTGCTTTCCTTCTCCCTTAGCCTTTTTTTCTATTTTCTTTTATTTATTTTATTTTCTAATTTATTCTCATCATTCATGATGAAACAAGGGGGAATGAATCCCCTTAATTCTTCATTTAAGGTCACGGCAAGAGAGGGAAAAGAGAGAGGAAGGGAGGAAGGCAAGTTGTCTTTCTCTTGCTCTTTTCTTGTTTTCTTTTGGCTAACTTTTACTCTCACCCTTATCATGAGTTTCCCTCCTTTGCTATCAATATCTTCTCTCTATCCCAATTGGTTTCTACTAATTAATCCTATGAATTATAATATAAGAGGTTCAAGGTTCAATCCTTGACCTCCTCTTCTTTTTGTTTCATTTTATTTCTTTTTTTTTTGCTTTAACCCACTTCTTATTATTTTTCTAAGGCAAAAATCCTACATTCATATGCTTATCTTAAAAGCTTAGTGGGTGTTACATAGGGAGGGTGGAAGAAGGTGTGGATGAGGAAGACAAGGAGGTTTGAATTGAAGGTGGAGAGAAAATAAGAAAAGGAGGATCCTGAGTTTCTTGGGGAGGTAAAGGAATATGTTCCTAAAAAGTCATGACAAACTCAAGATCTGATTTAGTGCTTTGTGTCGGGCAGTCTTCTTGAAACTGGATAGATGGTAAAGCAAGAATAGGATATAAGGAAGATAATGTAAGTTCAGGGGAAGTAGTAGGGATATCTCCTTGAACCGTATCTTTACGAGTAGAAATGGCTCATCTTTTAGGAGAGGGCGCTAGAGTCAATTTGCGCCCTAGACGTTTTCCCTTAGATGAAATCTCTTGTACCCTCTCTTGCATTTTTTGAGCAACTTCTAGCAATAAAGGTGAATTTTCTGGTATTTCTTCTGGAGCGGCTTGTGAGCTAGATGCAGCCACTTGTTGGGCAGAGGTCTCATTTGAGGGAATAGTAGGAGGTTGATTTCGTTTGGCTTGGAGTTCTTACTCTTTGGCCAAAAGCACCTCCTCTGCCAAACTAATTGTTTTCTTGTTGACCAAAACTTCAAATATGGCATCCACTATATCAAATAAAGAGTATTTTAGTTAGTAAAAAAGTAGTGATGAAGGTGTCATAACTTACCAAAGGATTAGTGTAATTTCTTTTGAACATGGCTTAGACCAAAAAAGTACAAAAGGTCATGCGTATCCATTTGTGAATGTAAAAATGATGACCAAGTGGTCTATTGGAATAAGCAGAGAAGGTTGGTTGTTGGTGAAGTTCTTTTATCTCAAGTAGAGGAGGGGAAAGAAGATTGCTTAGGAAATTTTATGAAAAAGAAGTGTGACTTCCAATCCTTGATGGGTGAAGGCATCTCCTCACAGAAAACCATTCTTAGGTGGGATTGAAAAAGAAACACTCTCGGTTCTGATTTTTTGGGATAGGAGAACATGAAAAAATTCTGAGGCGTAGGTGATGGAGTCAAAGAAAGAGAGCAACAAGATAACGATATGGATCATGGTCAACCCACTCTAGATGTTAATGATGATCCATTATACATCAATGGATGCCCAATTACAAGGGCTAAGGCTAGAAAGATGAAGGAAGCACTTAATGTACTAATTGAAGATGTGAAGGACAAAGCTACCATTGAAGAAGGTTTGACCAAGAGCAAGTCATTCGGCATAGTCAACCTAATTTAAGCCTTAGATGAGCTTAATTAGCACTTAAGTCTCATGTCTATGTAGTAGAGATATGTAGGTTCAATTTAGACTCAATTTCTACTTTTATTTGGGTTGTAATAAAGTCATAAGCTTAAAATGGCTAAGTAGTTTACATAAGCCTTTACTAAATGGGCTTTCTTTTGGCCTTTTAGAGTTTTTTGGTCACCTTATAGCTATAAATAAAGGGAATAATAGCCACACATGTATCTTTGACATATTTTTCAATCTAAAGCACGATGAGGTTCTCACTTTTAGTTCTTCATTGAATTAGAACTTATCAAGGCATTTTCTTGTGGCATTCGAAGACTTATCAACCTCCATCCCAAGGTTGTGGTATCTTCCATCTTCTATACCAAGGTTCATGCTTTCCTAAGCATTGGGTCGAGGTTCTTTTCATCAATCTTATCGATTTAGTTCTTTCTTTCTTTCTTCTTCCATTCGTTGCGGGTTCTTGAGATATCTTTCTCTTTGGATTCACATCATTTGGTATCAGAGCTTTGGTTTTTCTAAATAGATTTCAATATCCTTTTTCTTTTGCGCTTGAATCTTTATTTATTTTTTTCAACATTATCTACTTATCGTTATCATCTCAATCTTAGTGAGTTTTAGTCATCTTGTTGCTATAAAAAAAGGCCAAAATTCAAAAAAAAATATTTTCAGTATAAAAAGGCCAAAATTCAAAAAAAAATATTTTCAGCAAAAAAAGGCCAAAATTTAAAAAAAAAAAAAAGAAAGAAAAAAAATGAAAGTGGGTGTAGAGAATTGTTATTTCTATAGTTGCATTTTCCAATTTTGTATTTCTTTTAAAGTCTTGCCTAGTATACTTGCATTTTTCAATTTCATATTTTCTTTGAAGTCTTGCCTAGTATACTCCGCATCTACTTTAAAGTCTTGCCTAGTATACTTGCATTTACCAATTTCATATTTTCTTTAAAGTCTTGTCTAGTATACTCCGCATCTCCTTTAAAGTCTTGCCTAGTATACTCCACATCTTTTTTAAAGTCTTGCCTAGTATACTTGCATTTTCTAATTTCGTATTTTCCTTTTAAATTCTGCCAAGATTTAATTCTGGTAAATTTCCTTTTAGTCCTTAATATCAGTTTTCAATTCTACAACTTGTATTTTTATATCAATTTCTATCTTTTATCCTGATACCCTTGGGAGTTTCAATTAGTCAATGAACGCTTATAGGAAAATTGTCACAATTCTAAGTTCTTTAAAGAGCTAACATTAGTGAGTTGAGTGATTGAGTGTCAATAGATTGCATTAATGGCGACAAGTGGAGAGGAAGCAAGACCTAGAGAAACACTTGAACAACGAGCCTTGAGACAACACTTGGAACGCATGGAAATCAGATTCAATCAAATCCTCGACAAATTAGAGAGACAAGATGCTGTAATTTCGGGATTGCAAAATAGCCAAGATGGTAGAGTTCCTATACAAAATTCAAGGCATTATAATCGTGATGACAACAATGATGATGATGATGGCATATCTGAGGACATTGATGATAGAGTTTCTAGTGGCAGATATGGTCATGCTAGATTGGTGGTAGAAGAGAAAGAATAAATGATTATGTTGATAGAAACTTGCGAAATATCAAGATGAAGATTCCTTCATTTCAAGGCAAAAGTGATCTAGACGTATATTGGAGTGGGAAAAGAAAGTTGAATTAGTGTTTGATTGTCACAACTACTCTGAAGAGAAGAAGGTAAGACTAGCTGCTGTTGAATTTATTGATTATGCTATTATTTGGTGGGATCAAATTATTCTAAGCAGGAGAAGAAACAACGAGAGACCCATTGGCACTTGGGAAGAGATGAAATCTATTATGATAAAGAGGTTCACGCCATGATATTACTATCGAGATTTGTACCAACGATTACAAAGTCTAACCCAAGGATCCAAAACTATGGAGGAATATCACAAGGAGATGGAGATTGCCACATATCTGAGGACATTGATGATAGAGTTTCTAGTGGCAGATATGGTCATGCTAGATTGGTGGTAGAAGAGAAAGAATAAATGATTATGTTGATAGAAACTTGCGAAATATCAAGATGAAGATTCCTTCATTTCAAGGCAAAAGTGATCTAGACGTATATTTGGAGTGGGAAAAGAAAGTTGAATTAGTGTTTGATTGTCACAACTACTCTGAAGAGAAGAAGGTAAGACTAGCTGATGTTGAATTTATTGATTATGCTATTATTTGGTGGGATCAAATTATTCTAAGCAGGAGAAGAAACAACGAGAGACCCATTGGCACTTGGGAAGAGATGAAATCTATTATGATAAAGAGGTTCACGCCATCATATTACTATCGAGATTTGTACCAACGATTACAAAGTCTAACCCAAGGATCCAAAACTATGGAGGAATATCACAAGGAGATGGAGATTGCCATGATTCGAGCCAATGTGGAGGAAGACCAAGAAGCAACCATGGAAATATTTTTACAAGGTTTGAATTCAGAAATTGCAAATGTAATGGAGTTGTAACATTATGTGGAGCTGGAAGATATGGTGCATATGTCCATGAAAGTTGAAAGGTAACTCAAAAGGAAGGGTTCAATCAAGCATGGTCAAAATTCATTATAACACCCATAGGGTCCTTAGCAAAATTCTAGAATATTTTATCATGAATAAAGAAAAAATATATATGCTTTAGTTAAATTTTGCTCCTAGCCAAACACTTAAACAAATAAAATAGAAATAAAAATATATAAGGTCTAGGACTTGAACTCGAGATCTCTCATTAGATGCCTGAATAAGATAACCACTAGACCAAGAGAAATTGTTGTTAGAAAAGAGAGGGAAACCATAATTAAATGTAAGAAGAAAAGGCTCTTCTCTTAGAAGGAGAAGTGAGAGTTGTCTTCTTCCTCTCTAATGAAGAGATGCTCTAGAATATTCTTTTCTTACTCACCAAGAAGGGATGTATCTAGACTTTTCTCTTAATTATGAAGAGAGTAAAAGAAAGGAGGAAGAAAAATATATTTTTCCTTCCTCCTCTCATGATGAATAAAAGGAGGAAATTAAAATGAGTTGGCATTTTTCCTCATTCACCTTCCTACTCCCTCCTCCTCCACCGTGACCTCTTCTTCACCATTTCCTCTTCTTGCCGAGACCAAGGAGCAAGGAAGCTTCCCCTCTCTAGGAAGGATCCACAACAAAGGTTAAATCTCTAAGGAAAACAAGCGCAAGGATGTGAGTATCCCCTCACTGCAGTACAAGTAGCTTCGGTTTAAAATGTTTTTCGAAACTCTAAAAATTTTCTTGCAAGAATGTGGTCAAGATAAAGAATAGGTAGTCACTTAGGGTTAAAAAGTGATAAGAGATGCTTCATGTTGTAGAAAAAGAAAAAGAGAAATTTAGAGCCTTATTGCATGTTTCGGCCAAGGATGGAAGAGAGGACCTAGAACAAGTTTTCTTTGATCACATGCTTAATTTTTCTACTCTATGATATATGAATTTCACATGTTGTTAGTTAAGTCTTCATTCTTCATGTTGGGAAAAAAAAAAGAGATACCTATCTATATGGTTCGGCCAAAATTGATTATAAGGCCTTAGGTCAAGAATTTTAGATAGAAACCATACTAGTTGTACCTCTTTGTGACGTACGAATTTTTACATGTTTATAACCAAGGTTTTTATGCTTCTTATGGAATAAAATGGTATGAAATTAAACCCTACAGATATGTTTGGCCAAATTGAAATAAATGAGTTAGGGTTAGAGTTTTGAACTCAAATATGCTTAGATCATGAAGTACAATACCTTGTATGCACTTAGATTAAATGGGCTTGTTATATGTTTAAGTTTTATGCTCCTTATGGAATAAAATGATATGAAACCCTACTGATATGTTTCGGCCAAATGAAAATAAATGGGTTAGGGTTAGAGTTTTGAACCCAAATAGGCTTATTCATGAAGTATAGTGCCTTGTAGGTACTTGTACAATGCTCTATAGGTACTTAGATTAAATGTGCATGTTACATGTTTAAGTCTTATGCTTCTTAAGGAATAAAAAGACATGAAACCCTACTGATATGTTTCGGCCAAATGGAAATAAATGGGTTAGGGTTAGAGTTTTGAACTCAAATAGGCTTATTCATGAAGCATAGTGCCTTGTAGGTACTTGTACAATGCTCTATAGGTACTTAGACTAAATGTGCATGTTACATGTTTAAGTCTTATGCTTCTTATGGAATAAAATGATATGTAACCCTACTGATATGTTTCGGCCAAATTGAAATAAATGGGTTAGGGTTAGAGTTTTGAACTCAAACATGCTTATTCATGAAGTATAATGCCTTGTATGTGCTTAGATCAAGTTTACATGTTATGTGGATAAGTTCTATGCTTCATATGGAACCAAATGATATAAGAACCCTACTGATATGTTTCGGCCAAATTGAAATAAATGGGTTAAGGTTAGAGTTTTGAACTCAAACATGCTTATTCATGAAGTATAATGCCTTGTATGTGCTTAGATCAAGTTTACATGTTATGTGGATAAGTTCTATGCTTCATATGGAACCAAATGATATAAGAACCCTACTGATATGTTTCAGCCAAATTGAGATAAATGGGTTAAGGTTAGAATTTTGAACTCAAACATGCTTATTCATGAAGTATAATGCCTTGTATGTGCTTAGATCAAGTTTACATGTTATGTGGATAAGTTCTATGCTTCATATGGAATGAAATGAGGTTGAAACCTACTGATATGGTTCGGCCAAGATGGATTAATTAGGTTAGGAAAGAGTTTAAACCTAACCAAACATGCTTATGCATTTTCATGATATGTAGCCTTTGATATATAAGTAGATTAAGCTTTCATGCTTTATGATGTGATGAAAATATGCTTTACGATATGTTGCATTTCTATGTCTTATGATAAGATGTGCCATGTTTATGATATGATATGATAGACTTATGACATGATAGGCTATGGTCATGATATGATATGCTAGACTCATGATATGCCATGTTCATGATATGTTATGCTAAGTCCATGAGATGATATGCCAAGTTTGATGATAAGAAAATAACATGTTATACTTTATGTTATGATAAGAACATGTTATATAATGCATGTGTGAATGACTTATGTAAGAAGAAAATCCTTAAGAGTTGCTTCCCTTAAGTTGGGACCAAGAGCATTCTTCATGTTATGAAAAAGAGTTGCTTCCCTTAAGTTGGGACCAAGAGCACTCTTGATGTTATGAAAAAGAGTTGCTTCCCTTAAGTTGGGATCAAGAGCACTCTTCATGCTATGGTAAAGAGATGCTTCCCTTAAGTTGGGGATCACGAGCTCTCTTCATGATATGACAAGAATTATGACATGTATGATATGATGAGATATGATATGCATGATATTTTACTTTGTATGGCTTGTACCAAGGGTGGGCTCCATAAGCGCCCCGGGGTCGACGGACTATGAACGGACCTCGTTAAGGGATGGGCTCCTCAGTACGCCCCTAGGTCAACGAACTATGAACGGACCTAGATCCCTAGTAGGTTCGGGGCTAGCTACCCTGTCCTAGGGATTGCGTAAATTTATGTTTACATGTGGTACATGCCGGGGCGCTTCTCATGATGATGATATGATATTCAAGTATGTATACTATATGTTTTGAAAGAAGCATGATGCATATGTGCATTCCGTGATACATGTTTTAAAAATATACATATTGCATCTACATGCACATATTTATGAAATTATGTTTATGCACCTTTATGAACAGGTATGAGTTATGATACATGTTTACATGATATGATAGGCTTCATGATATGTGCTTACAGAATGTGATATGAATCATGATATACACTCACATGCTATACTCTGATATGTTATGCTCCTTATGTGATATGATATATTATGTTCTGTTTTCCCTCATGTTATGTTATGAGATGTTATGGTTTTTACATGATAAGATATGTTCTATGTTATGATTCTCCATGCTATGTTATGCTATGCTATGGTTTCTACATGTTATGTTATGTTTTGTGTTTTCGGATTTATGGGTAGGCAAGGATCTCACTAAGCCTTTGGCTTATAGCTACACGTTTTCCTTGTACTGGAGATAAAGGCAAGGA